>NW_028317839.1:928214-1234285 GCF_062004578.1 Staurois parvus
ACAGGTGCCACCCTGAACTTACCTTCTTTATTGATGCCACTGAACATAGGTATAGTACACTCACCGGCCACTTTATTAGATACACCTGTTCAATTGCTAGGTAACACAAATTGCTAATCAGCCAATTATATGGCAGCAACTCAGTGCATTTAGGCATGTAGATGTGATGAAGATGACTTGCTGAGGTTCAAAAATATATAAAAGGAAATGGTGCTGCACTACTTATTCATACAGTGAGTGAACAATCAGCATAAAAGCATATAAATAATGTGCAAAAAGTGCTGCGCTACTTATTCATACGTGAACAATCAGCATAAAAAACATATAAATCATGTGGAAAGGGAACAACCCATATAAAAAACTATCCCAGCAGGTGTAAAATCAACAATAAGGCTACGTTCACACTAGCGTTGTGTGCAGGCGGCAGAGAGGCGTTTGGGATGCGTTTTTACGGCTTCCCAAATGCCTTGGACAATTTTGCACATTGCAGCACATGGTGCTGTTCTAACAGGAGTGTTAGTGTCGCATCGCAGCAAAACGGACGCCTCTGGTGGAGTCAGGAGGCGTTGAAGCCTCATATTCTAGTCTATGGTGCCGCTCCGCAAACACCCGGCCGGCATTGCGGCACGGTTGCGACGCGGTTGCGGGGCGTTTGCGGAGCGGTAACACCATTTAAACTTCATTATAGGCATTTGTGGGGCATTTTTAACGCTCGGCAAACGCCTAGCAACCGCTGCTAAACCGCGCATGCGGCGTTTGTGGAGCGTTTGCCGAGCGTTAAAAACCGCTCCGCAAATGCCGGACCAACTCTTGCCAAACACTATAGGGGCATTTGGCAAGCGTTGGTAAAACAGTCAAGTGTGAATGAGCCCTAAGTGTCGCAAGTAGCAACCAAGATAAATTGTGAACAAAAAATGGTGAATACAATAAAAGCACAAAATCATCAAGTGAGAAAAGTGTTCTGCTGGGATAGTTTTTTATATGGGTTGTTCCCTTTGCACATGATTTATATGTTGTTTATGCTGATTGTTCACCCTCTGCATGAATATGTAGCCCAGCACTTTTTGCACATTATTTATATGCTTTTATGCTGATTGTTCAGTCACTGTATGAATAAGTAGCGCAGCACCATTTCCCTTACACAAATGTTCTCACTATTTGATTATAGTTAGGTGTTTGCAGCCACTTAACTTTGGTTTTTAGTACATCTGGCAGCGCAGGAGGCTTTTCTTTTTTCCTTTCTTGCTGAAGCTCAAACCGAGCATCAAAATGGGGAAGAAAGGGGATTTAAGTGACTTTACACGTGGCATGGTTGATGGTGCCAGACGGGCTGGTCTGAGTATTTCAAAATCTGCTGATCTACTTGGATTTTCACGCACATCCATCTCTAGGGTTTATAGAGAATGGTCCGAAAAAGAGAAAATATCCAGTGAGCGGCAGTTGTGTGGACAAAAATGCCTCCTTGATGTCAGAGGAGAATCAGCAGATTGCTTGCTTTGACATTTAGATGGTAGGGACAAAATTTGACATAAACAACATGAAAGCATGAATCCATCCTGTCTTGTATCAACAACTCAGGCTGAAGGTGGTGTAATGGTGTGGGGGATATTTTTTTGGCACTAGCAAGGTGTACCTAATAAAGTGGCTGGTGAGTGTATATCCATTGTATGTAATTTTGTGTATATCCCTGATGCCTGCATGCTTGAGCAAACAGAAAAGAAGAACAAAAAGTACAGTTTGGAGAATCTATACCAGCCATACTCAACCAGGGTTCTGTGGAACCCTGGGGTCTCTTTGGAGACTGCCAGTGGTTCCTTGCTTTGATCAATGTAATGATGCATTTCTTCCACTAACAACCAATGTAAGGGGCACATATCACACTGACCACCAATGAAAGGCAAAACTATTTCCCTGATTTTTAGTGTAAGAGAGAACCTTTATACTGACTACCAATATATAGGGGCACTTTCCCACTCACCCTGAGTGTTAGAGGAGCATTTTCTTCTCTC
This sequence comes from Staurois parvus, assembly GCF_062004578.1. NCBI lineage: Eukaryota > Metazoa > Chordata > Amphibia > Anura > Ranidae > Staurois > Staurois parvus. The sequence continues at coordinate 930,224 of NW_028317839.1, forward strand.
CTTTATTGTCTTTATTGTTCTCCACTAAAAACTAATGTAAATGTACCCTGCAATTGTCCTCTTTTTGTGTTTCTTTCCTGGTCTCTATTAATTGTTTAATTTCAAGAATGAAAAATAAGAGGTGTTAAAAAATGATCCACTCTGGGCATCAAATATGCTAGGCATGCTGCATTCCTTATTGATTTATTAACTCACTGAACATGATAATGTACCATGAGTTTTAGATACACTTTTTCCCTGAGACCCACAAATTATTTCAAACACTGAGGACCAAGGGACGTATTTGTCCCATGTTTTTAATTGCCTGTATCATCTGATTAAGAACTTAAAATACTTCTTTTTTTTTTTAGTTTGAGTCAAAATATTAGTTCTTATCAACAAATGGATCTAGCTTTTTGCCAATTATTTCATGAAATGGCTTAGTTACAGCAACTGAAGTGTACGAACTTTAAAAACAAAAAATTGATTCTTTTGGCATTCCATAATCTTATGGTCCTCAAAGGGTTAAAAGGTTGAAAATATTACACTGTCTTTTTCAATAAAAGAAAAACTCCTTAATTGCAGTGTTCCAACATACACTTTTAAAGGTTTATTTTTTAAAAAATCCTCACAGCCTGTACTGATATTGTCTCTTTAGAGTAAGAACATCAGCAAGGTCAAATGACTTGACCTCATAATGTGGAAATGAAAATGTTTCTGTTAAAAAGTATTTCAAAGATGGCAGAACATTCACTGAGTTCAGTGAACTATTGTATCTGTAATTACACTATAAAAAAAAAAGCTTCCTGGCAGCGTGAAGGTACTTTGCTTAAATTAATTCTTACCAAATGTGACAGCTCTAAACAATCTGATAAAAATAGGAACTGGTTGTGTGCCTATCAAAGGAATGAATTAATATATGCTAATGAATCCAAGAATTAGACTAATGATGAAGTTCATTCTTCATTCATTACTCATAATAATTCAGTCATGTCAAATGGCTTTATCTTTTACCCACAGTCAGTTTTAGCTTTTAGTTTAAAATGTTGTATTCATCTCATGTGAGTATGGATGCTAATTGCAAGGGGTTTGGTGCTAAAAAAAAATGTATCTTACCTATACAATAGAGAATCTTCCCAGTTAAAGCTGAATACTGGGCAATGTGACAGTGCAAGGCCTTGCCTTGGTGAAAATGGAAGTAGAAGTGATACCGAGTTTGCATGTATGCAGAGTTTGGGGCTCTGGAATATTGATTTAGAGTGGAGAAAACAGATCTTTTGGTTTTCTTTGGTTTTGGTATTCCCAGATTGGGTTCCCGAGCTTGGAGACTTGGAAGAGCTCTTGGAGGGAGGAAGTCTAACCCCAGTGTCCAGGTCCTGCTAAATAATTGTTAAATGCACCCATATGGAAGAAAAATATATTTGAAATATATTCTTCCCAAATATATTGACATATATTTGAAATGCTACAATTTTGGCCATATTCAATATATTTCAATATATATATATATATATATATATATATATATATATATATATATATACAGTATATGTATAGTATGTTTTTATTACAAACTACATGAAAAATATTTTTAAAAATACATTTCAAATATACTGTATATCTTTAACCACTTCCAGACCAGACACTTTTACCCCCTTCCTGACTAGGGCAATTTTCAGCTTTTAGCGTTATCACACTTTGAATGACAATTGCGCGGTCATGCAACACTGTACCCAAATGAATTTTTTACCATTTTTTTTAGACAGATAAAGCTTTATTTTGGTGGTATTTATTCACCACTGGGATTTGTATTTTTTTTGCTATGTAAATGAAATTTCCAAAAATTTTGAAAAAAAGTGTTTTTTTTATAAAATTTTGCAAAATAATATTTCATCATAAATCTTAGCCAAAATTTATTCCGTTATCTTTTTAGTAAAAAAAAAAAAATCCAAATTAGTTTATAAGCAAAAATTATAATTTTTTAACATTTTTTTTTACATTTTTATTTTATTTTTTTATATTATTTTTTTTTTTTTTTTTTTACATACTGTCACCCTAGCAGTACAGTGTCACCATGGTGACACTGTACTACTTGTGGGGGGTGATGAAGATTTTTTTTTTTTTTTTTTTACACTGATTGCTTTTACACCCATATAGGATGTAAAAGCAATCATTTCTCTTTCTCTCTGGCTGCATTCTTGCACTCATTGAGAAGTACTGAGTGAGCTGTGATTGGTCACAGCTTGTCACATGGTACAAGGCTTTTGTGAATAACCTTGTACCATGTGACCTCTGTGATCATTCACAGATTTCACACGTAGTAAGCAATGATGTCAGAAGTGACATCTTGCTTACTACTTTGCATGTGATCACTGATTGGCCAATCAGTGATCACATGATCAGGACCTCGTACAGAGGTCCCGTCCGACGATCAGTGTTTCACTGTGTCCGGAGGACACAGCGGGCACCAGATCACGGTGCTGCGCGCTCCCAGGGAGCGCGCACAAGCAGGGTGCGGGGAGGCCATTTATAGACGGCCACCCGACCCTGCAGTGCCACCGTCCGGCCATTTATATACAACGGCCGGACGGGAGGTGGTTAAACATACAAACATACATTTTTGGAATGCATTTACAAATATATGTAAAAATATATGTTAAAATTACCGTTTTATATGTTAAAAAAATCTGATGAATATATTTTTAAAAAAAATATTTAAAAAAATATTTTTCATATATTTTGTAATAAAAACATATTTGAACATACAAGATATATATATATATATATATATATATATATATATACATATTGAATATGGCCAAAATTGTAGCATTTCAAATATATGTCAATATATTTGGGAAGAATATTTTTATAATATATTTAAAATATATCCTCTTGCAGTCCTTGTACAGCAAAGCCGGAGTGCCAGGGAGCCAGTAAGTTCATGAACTGTTAAGAATGCTGATAGGAAGAGAAAGCAGAATAACAGAGAGATGAGCTCAAAGCTGTGTTGTTTCACCTTTCACTGTCTAGTAACAGGCTGGGCAGTCTAGGAGGATCTATACTCAAGTGGGTTAATTGATGCGGGCAATCATAAACCTAGTGGCAGTAAAAGTACTGTTGGGAGAATCTCTGGACTGAAAGTGAATTTTGCATCAAAGGCTGGTTTTGTTCTGTTATCTTTTAATGGGATATTCATTTCTATCTTATTATTTTTGGCTGGAGTTCTGTTCTGATCATATGCTTACAGTTGATACGCCAATAAAAATTTAATAATTTTACATAATTTGTTTAGCTGTGGGAATTTTCTCTATTTTTTGACAATTTATATTTACTTTGAATAGCAGACCACTAAATATAAAATGTATTTATTGGAGCTCAGTTCCTATTGTATAAGAAATACCTTTCTTATTTTGAATGAGTACATCCACATGCCATTTAAAAGCGTGTAGGATTACAATTAGCAGCCACCCTACACAAGAATTATTTTTACACAAATATGGGTACAGTGGTGTTACCACCCAAGCTTGAAGGCTTAGGGGCAGCTCCACTGCCATTAGTGCCATCAATAATTTTTAATAGACTCACTAGGGGAAGGCTAGAACCCTTGTTAGATTTTTATTTGTGTTTATGTCCCTTTTATAGATTTGTCTTCAATACCTGTCTAGTGAAACCATTGCCACAAGAACAGTGAGTAACGGAAAATTCTTTAACCACTTGCCTTCCAGTGGATTTACCCCCTTCCTAACCAGGCGCTGTGTTACTTTAACTGAAAATTGCGTGGTCATGCAACATTGTACATAAATTACATTTATGTCCTTTTTATTCCCACAAATAGAGCTTTCTTTCGGTGGTAGTTAATCTCTTGTTCATTTTTTTTTCTGCGCTATAAACAAAAAAAGCTGCCAATTTTGAAAAAAAACAAACAAACAATATTTTTGACTTTTTGCTATTAAACATTTCCAATAAAAAAATCAAATGTCATCATAAATTTAGCCTAAATGTATTCTGCTACATGTCTTTGCTAAAAAAAAATCCCAATACGTGTAAATGAATTGGTTTACGTGAAATTTATAGCATCTACAAATGGCGGTATAGATACTGGAATTTTTTTTTTTTTTAAATACTAATAATGGCGGTAAGCAGTGACTTATAGCGGGACTGCGGCGGGCATTCTGACACTGGGGGGGACTGACTAACTGCCACTGACATCCCCAGTGACACTAATACAGTGATTAGTGCTAATAAAAAGCACTGACACTATACTAATGACACTGGGCAGTAAGGGGTTAACATCTGGGGCGATCAATTGCAGAGCAATACAAAGCAGCGTGTTTGTGCTGACAGGGGAGAGATCTGTATTGTTTACATACAGACATCTCCCCTGTCAGCTCTGTCGACTATCCCATGCCGAGAATCGGCGGCCGGGACCCAGTGATTGACATGCCGAGGAGCCAATAGTGGCATGGTAGGGGTATGTACGTGATCCCTGCTGCCCTGTAGCAGTACTTCTACTTCCCAATCTATCCAAAACTGAAAACAAATAAGACATGACATATAATCGAAAGCAGCATTAAAACCCAAAATCAAACAATTACTATATTGCAACTTACCATTTCCTAGATGTGATAACTGCATTCATTTTCATTATTATTATTATACAGGATTTATATAGAACCAACAGTTTGCAGACTACACAGTTACAATAAAATTCAGTACTGGAGGATCCTTTTTTTGGCTTTCTTTCCTTTATTTTCTCCTGGTGAACCAGCCAGTAGGTCTGTTGGTTTTCAAAAGAACCATCTCTCCAGCAGAATGTATCAGTTACAGTTACAGAGATGAGACAAAGCATCTACTGCTGACAGGGGTGCTTATAATCATCAGCTTTTATTTATTAATTTAAAATTTGTATCCCAAAAGGAAAAAATGTGTTCTGTAACTGATTATAAAGTATTAGCTGAAGTTTGGCTTCAATTTGTTAGTGTATTTAAATCTGCTAGTACATGTCACACTCCTCTCCCCCCAGACTGACAATGCTGCTGTCCCCCTGTGCAAATTAATCCAGAAAAGAAAGAAAAGGATTGATCATCTGCAATATATTTCAATTTTGGTTTCAGGCTTCATACCACTTTGATTTAACCATTTGCCCTCTGGAAGATTTACCCCTCCCCCCCTTCATCACCAGCCCATTTTTTGCTATATGGCGCTGTGCTACTTTAACTGGTAATTGCACGGTCATGCAAAGCTGTACCCAAACAAAATTGATATAATTTTTTTCACACAATTAGAGATTTCTTTTGGTGGTTTTTGATCCTTGGGATCATCGGGATCCACTGTACACCCATATATGCAATCCTTGAGGACTGATTCGGTCTGCTTTCATTATTCAGAAGATTGATCCTGCCAGTCCCCACATCATCCTCGATTGACCTCCATGTCCATACCACTGAATTATCATCTTGTCCTCATCTCCCATTGATCCCCATTAGATGTCATTGACCTTATGATTTCTCACCTTATTGGTCATCTGAGTGTGTCGCGTTTGTGTGGAGTGTGTACCTGTGTGCCCGGGAGGGTGTTTTACCATATGGCAACGTTGTCATGATTTTGTAGTGTAGGGTGGAGGGATTTGTCAGTTTTTTGTACTTGATATGTCATTTTCAATAAATACTGTGTTTTAAGCCACAGCTTTGTTCTCTTGAGGACTTCTTTTCCAGTGAGTTCTTTTCGTCCAGGGTTTCTTTTTACTGGTGTTTGATCACCAATGGGTTTTTAATTTTTTTGTGATATAAACAAAAAAAGACTGAAAATTTTGAAAAAAAAACTATTTTTTCTAGTTTCTGTCATAAAAAAATATCCAATAAACTCAAATTTCATCATACATTAAGGCCAAAATGTATTCTGCTACATGTCTTTAGTAAAACAAATTTCAATAAGTGTATATTGATTGGTTTTTGTGACAATTATAGTGTCTACAAGCTATGGTATAGATACTGGAATTTACACAGCTATTATGTTCTGACTGCCCATCACATTTCTTGAGGTGTTAAAATACCAGGGCAGTACAAAACCCCCAAATGACCCCTTTTCAGAAAGTAGACACCCTAAGCTATTTGCTGAGAGGCATGTTGAGTCCATAGAAGATTTTATTTTTTTCCACAGGTTTTTGGAAAATGGCAAAAAAATATTTTTTTTCCACAAAGTTGTCATTTAAATGATATATTGCAAAAATTGCACAAACATGCCATGGGTATATGTGGAATTACACCCCAAAATATATTCTGCTACTTTTCCCGAGCATTGGGATACCACATGTGTGAGACTTTTAGGAAGCCTAGACTCATACAGGAGCCCGAAATCCAAAGACCCCTTTGAAAGCCTGAAGGTGCGTAATTTCCTCATTTCACTTTCTCACTAACTATTACAGTTTCGGAGGCCCAGGAATGCCAGGATAGCACAAACCCCCCAAAATGACCCCTTTTCCAAAAGTAGACACTTTAACCACATGCCGCCCAGCCATTGTAGAAATACATTGGCAGGGCAGCAAGGCTAGGCAAAACCACGTTTTAAAATGTGTGTTTTCAAAACAGGTAGGGGGTGCGCGCGAGGCGCGCCACCGCCCTACCTGTCCCGCCGATCACGGCCGCGGATGTCAGTCGCCGGGTCACAGCCGGCGATTAGCGGCAATCACTGACAGAGAGCACAGCTGCAGTAGCTGTGCTTTCTATCAGTTTCTTGACAGCTTCTGACACGCTGAGCCGGAGAGAAGAGTTTATCTCTCCCGATCAGCTGTCCCCCCCCTGCAGTACACACCCCCGCCCCCTAGTAAAACACTTCCCTCACACAGTTAACCCTTTCACTGAATAATAAACTTAACCCCTTCCTCCCCAGTGCCATTAGTACAGTGTCAGTGTTTTTTTTTTTTTTGCAGTGATCACTGTATTGGTGTCACTGGGGATGTCAGTGACCCCAAGTCAGTTCCCCCCCAGTGTCAGAATGTCCGCCGCAGTCCCGCCATAAGTCGCTGATCGCCGCCATAAGTCGCTGATCGCCGCCATTATTAGTATAAAAAAAATTTAAAAATTCCAGTATCTTTACTGCCATTTGTAAACGCTATAACTTTCATGTAAACCAATTAATTTACACGTATTGGGTTTTTTTTTAGCAAAGACATGTTGCAGAATGCATTTTGGCAGAAATTTATGACTAAATTTGATTTTAAAATTTTTTTTTACTGGACATGTTTTATAGCAAAAAGTCCAAAATATTGTTTTTTTTCCCTCAAAATTGTCAGACTTTTTTTTTTATAGCGCAAAAAATAAAAAACGTACAGGTGATCAAACACCACCGAAAAAAAGCTCAATTTGTGGGAAAAAAAGGATGTAAATTTAATTTATGTACCATATTGCATGACCGCACAATTGTCCGTTAAACTAGCGCAGTGGGGTATAGCAAAAAAATGGCGTAAATTGCAGTATCTATACCATAGTTTGTAGACGTTATAACTTTCACACAAAGCAATCAATATACACTTTGTTTTTTTACCAAAAACATGTAGCAGAATACATTTTGGCCTAAATTTATAACTAACTTTGAGTTTACTATATATTTTTTATAGCTGAAAGTAAAAAATATTGTTTTTCTTCAAAATTTTTGGTCTTTTTTTGTTTATAGCGTGAAAACTAAAAAGCGCACAGGTGATCAAATACCACCGAAAGAAATCTCTATTTGTGTGAAAAAAAGTACATAAATTTAGTTTGGGTGCACCATTGAATGACCGCACAATTATCAGTTGAATTAGTGCAGCGCCGAGTAGCAAAAAGAGGCCTGGTCATTAAGGGGGGTAAATCCTCAGGAGAGCAACTGGTTAAGCTACTTGCTGAGAGGCATGTTAAGTCCATTGAAGATTTTATTTTTTACATTTTTGGAAAACAACAAAAACATTTTTTTTTTTTTTACACAAAGTTGTCACCTAAATAATATATTGCTCACACATGTCATGGGTATATGTGGAATTACAACCCAAATTATATTTTGCTACTTTTGTATGGGGGTACCACATGTAGGAGACTTTTTTGGAGCCTAGCCACACACAGGCCCCCAAAATCCAATAAGCACCTTCAGGCTTTTAAAGGGCATTATTTCCTCATTACACTTCCTGACTACCTATCATAGCTTCAGAGGCCCCAAGATGCCAGAATAGTGCAAAACACCCACAAATGACCACTTTTTGGAAAGTAGACACCCCAAGGTATTTGCTAAAAGGCATGGTGAGATTTTGCAGATCTCATTTATTGCCACAAGTATTTGGAAAATGAAGAAAGAAAAAAAATGTATTTAGATAGATCATTAACTCAATAAAACAATAACTTTTTTTCTTGAAAAAAAAGAAAAATATATATGCAGAAGCATAGAAGCGATCCTTCCATTGACCACCCTAGGCCCCCATGCTTGGGCATATGTATTCTTTCTTCTTGGGCACACTCCTTAAGGCAGAGAATATGTTTAGACCTGGTAGCTCAAAGTTGGAGACCTCACTGCTGGAGTCCCTGGGAGAAAGAGAACTTCTTAAGTGGTTTAACGCTCTAGCATCAACAAAACATTAATATATCAGTTTTGGGGTGACTGAACCTTTAAACAAACAGTCTGTCTAGCCAATTTCACCTTTTTGTCAAAATCTATCATAGGAAAGAATAGAATGTATATATCAATGTGTATCTGCTATGCTAGTATGCAGAATAAATGGAGATCATGACAAAATGAAGTGAAAATCCACATATGATACCTTCACAAACTACCCTTTTTGTGTTCTGTGATTTGCATCAGCAGCACCTAAAACAGCATTCTGGGTAATTATTTTCAATAGGTTTAATATGTGTCTTCCAGAACACATTTTTTTTCTAGCTGTATGATGCAGCCTCTTCTTGCTAGGCTTCTCTGGGGAGTGTATTGCACTCTCTAGGCAGGGAGACAATCAATAATGGAGACATCTTATGATTCTAGCTTTCTCATTATTGACTGCCTGGTAACATGTTTGCTGTGGAAGCACATAACAGAAGAAATAAAGGCCACCATGGAATAAGTGCAGCAATAAAACGCTGCCTTTCTTCGCAGGGATGTAGGAGTGAAAAACAATTTTCAGAACTTAGGGCCAGGTAGAATGTTATTTACCTTGTGGATGACAAGAACTGCAATATTATCACAGGCTGTGTGTCTTTTTTTAAAACTTTCTTATTAAACAGGGTTTCTAATACAGGGTCAGATCTTCACAATCACATAGGTTGTGTTTTATATTGTCTTATGATTGCAGAAGGCTTAATCTGTATTATATAATTAGACTTCATCCTCTAATCCCAATGATTGGGTGTTATATTGAGTGAAGAATTAATGCAGGTATTCCTGCATCTTTCCTTTTATGCTTAAAGTATTAATAATGCCACAAAAGTAAAATCCGTCTGTATATGAAGTAATGCATGCTCATTATACTCACTGTGGAACCTAAGGGGTTAATCCTCCGCATTGTGTAAAAAGGCTGTTTGATCCTGTCTTCTCTGATTCTCCCCATCTTCCACACTCCCCAATCCATCTGCTGATAGTACAGAGCCCTAGGAGGCACTTTGCACATGCTCAGTTTGGTGTGTATAACTGTAGAGTTTTTTCTTTTTTTTGGGAGGGTGCAAGTGATCAGCACAGGGCCAATCAGCGCTGACCAGACAGAGTGTCATGGGTTATGCAGTCTCATAGGACAGTCAGAGAAGAATGAAAACTCCTCCTACAAGATTAGCCAGTGCTCAGCCAGACACTGATATAAGTCACAAGATTGCTATATACTGCTGATGAGAAAAGGTGTTTAGCAGTTTATGTTTACTAAAATAATTGCATTTCCATGTTCGCTGTACTGTGGAAGACTGGATATAGTGAATGCAGGGTCCTGGGTTTAGTAACACTTTAATTATTTGTGAAGGACCTTGAAGCACTGTGCTTTTCTACTCCATCAATTCACAGGAGGTAGAGATGGATATCATTGGACCCTTTACCCATTCACCACATTGTAAGAAATGTAAGCATTTAATAATAAAATATTCAATATTCTTTTCATTGACCAGTTTATTAAAATATAATTATACAACTATTCCATGGGGTCTTCTGTCTCCATGCAGCTTTTTCTGTCAAAATGTATTTAGATAGAACAGTAACTCAATAAAACAATAACTTTTTTTCTTGAAATCTTTGCCAAAAAAAATCCTGTTTTAGTAACACTTTAATTATTTGTGATGTGCAACTTAAAGAATTGTTTTTTTATGTTTTCTGAGTTGACCAACACATGTTAATCTGAAAGAATTCGGAGTCAATTTGATCATGATATGTTTGTACTGGCAATAGAATTTCATTTGACCAACCCCATCAGATCCTTTATGAGTAGGGAAAAGTAAATAACAGATCTTCTGGAAATGTGTCAATCCACTGGATTAACAATCACCAACCCACTGCTAATAAATATAGCTAGGATTTCTTTTCACAATTTTAGTACACATTTAGTAAAATACTTGAAGCCCTGGACAGATCCCATGCATATAAAATGCCGTTTGTGTGGCTAAAGGCAGTAAGCATGGTGGCCATTCACTATGCTGATATCAGCCTGTATGGACTTTAGCACTGGGCAGATGTTTCAAGAGAAGGGCCTTGAAGCACTACTCCATCAATTCACAGGAGATAGAGATGGATATCATTGGACACGTTATCCATTCACCACATTGTAAGAAATGCAAGCATTTAATAATAAAATACTCAAAATTCTTTTCATTGACCAGTTTAATAAAATATAATTATACAACTATTCCATGGGGTCTTCTGTCTCCATGCAGCTTTTTCTGTCAAATCCGAGCATGACTAAGCAGCGGGGATGCACAAGCCCCCATATCTTTTCACATAATGCATCACAAAAAAATGCTTGTGTAATTATGGGAAACATTTGCAAACATTTTAGGTAGCAGCAGAGTATTATATCATATTAGCTGTAACGAAAAGCAGTTTGCATTTTATTTTATTCAATGTAAAAGGTAATTACAGTACATACTTTGGAAATGCAAGCTTTTAAATATACTAGGTTTCTTTATGATACACAATGTTTCATGATGAAACTTGAAGTGTTTCAAAGCCTGCATTTTCCATGTAATTATTAAACCTCCAGCCCCTTCTCTTCTCCATCTACACCTCCTCCCTTGGCCAACTCATGCACTCTCACGGCTTCAAGTACCACCTATATGCCGACGACACACAAATCTATCTCTCAACCCCCCACCTCACCCCCTCGGTCTCCGCCCGAATCACACACCTACTGAACGACATATCAGACTGGATGTCGCTACACTTCCTTAAACTAAACCTCTCCAAAACCGAGTTTCTTGTCTTCCCCCCAGCTCGCACCCCCCCCTATTGACTTCTCCATCATGTCCAACAACGCCACCATCAAACCCGCCCCACAGGCCAGAGTACTCTGCGTCACTCCAACCTATCCTTCCAGCCCCAAACTCATGCAGACTCCACCTCCACAACATCGCCAAAATACGCACATTCCTAACCCCAGAAACCACTAAACAGCTCATCCACTCCCTCATCATATCACGACTCGACTACTGCAACTCCCTCCTTACTGGCCTGCCTCGCTGCTGGCTATCCCCGCTTCAGTCGATCCTGAATACGGCTGGCAGACTCATTCACCTTTCCAACCTCTCCGTTTATGCCACCCCCCTCTGCCAATCCCTCCACTGGCTTCCGATTGCGCAACGGATCAAATTCAAAATCCTAACACTGACGTACAAAGTCGTCCACCATACTGCCCCGAACTACATCACTGACCTAATATCCAAGTACCGCCCAACATGCACACTCCGCTCCTCACAAGACCTCCTCTCTAGTTCCCTGGTCTCCTCCTACCATGCCCGCCTCCAGGACTTCTCCAGGGTGTCACCCATCCTCTGGAACTCCCTGCCCCAACCCATCAGATTATCACATACTCTCGTCTCCTTTAGGCACACCCTGAAAACCCACCTCTTCAGGGAAGCCTACCCCACCCCCTGCTAACTTGCTGACCTCCTCCACTCTTCCTACCACTCCATCCCCCACAGCTTTCTCCTCCTGTGCCACCATCCCCTCCCTCCCAGATTGTAAGTTCGAAACATCAGGGCCCTCAATCCCCTCATGTTTTGCATTGTATTGTTATTGTTCTGTCACATGTTCTGTCCCCCTTTGTAATGTACAGCGCTGAGCGAACTATTGGCGCTTTATAAATACTGTATAATAATAATAATAAACCAATACATGTTAGCACTTCAATTCTAAACTTTCTACCAAAAAGGTATGTTAGTCTAAACGTAAAAAATTTATGTGCTCAAGGTGACCTTTATCAGCAGTCTTTATAAATCAATGGTATATGGTTGGTGCTACAGTATGCTGGCCTAATAATCCTACAGCTGGTTATATAAGCTTTTCCACTCCACCAATAAGGTTTGAATCTCGACCACACTTTAAAAGTCAAGTAAAATGCTATGCAGCCATTTGGTCAAACAGTTAGCTATTAAGGGGACAATAGAAATAACTTTACAATGATGTGGTCTTTCACAATTTGATTTCCATCCTCAAAAAAATGTTTATCATCTGCACATAATGGTTTTTGCTCATTACAATAGGTGATACTCATCTTCTTGAATGTAAAACAGCGTAATGTGACAGCATCTTTACACCGTATATTTTGAGGAAAAACATGAAATAGCCATTGTTGACTTCTTCTATTGTAAGTGTTATCCATCTGCCCTGACCCTCTTACTTCAGTACTTTGAGCCACTAATCCAGAACAAGTATGCAGATAATGAATGCTGACTTTATTTTGACTTTATTGATCGGCATACTTCTCCTTGGTCACTTACTCAGAAAGTATTGAAGAGGACATGCATAAAATCCAGGAAACATTAAATTTCAAAAGGAAATCAACAATAGAAGCACAATATATTATATTTACGAAACCTTTTCTTTAGAGAAATGCAGTGCTAATTGACTAAATAATAACGTCCAAATTAAAGTCCATATAAATACTCCAAGAAAATAAAGGAGAAAAGTCTTGATCCCATATGCTGTAACCATAGACCCGGAAAAAAAAATGGCCCCTTACCAGACTCTTTGACAGTATGCAGCGGTCAATATGCGCAGTTTACTGAGGAGTCAGTATGGCAAGTAATTTCCAATGGATATCCTCTCCTAAATACAGGATGATGACTCCGCTCTGAAAGATCCCCCAAATTGGACTAGAAACACAGATCAGTAAACCCAATGTAATAGGGACTCAGAATGGTAGGTACTCCACAAACTAAATCCTCTTGCAAATATAAGATGAATGATCCACTTTAAACTTTGCAAACTTTAAAGAATCTCCCATCCGGCAATCAGTGCTGCCAAGCTCCAAATCCACCAGGACCACTACCAGCACCAGCACTCGCATTCTGAGTTGCTTTTATATACTGTATATATATTTTTGTCTTATTACATTTTAGAGCAGTTTTTTTTATTTTATTATACTGTATGTGTTGCATTAAAGTTGAATACAATGACAATAACACACTAAAAAAATGACCTGATTTGATTTTTTTTGTAGCACCCCACAATGAACAGAAGGTTCAAATCTGTGTATTGGTTGAAACTTACAGGTGTTTAAGTACACTTGCTCAAAATGAATGAAGTTGTAACAAAGCATGCCAAAGATTGTGCAGTACATGTGCTGCAGTAACTCATGGTAATAATGTATTTTACTGTATGTTATCACAATGCATCAGCATGAATGAGTCCAGAAATCTCAACTTTAGTCAAACAGCTGAAAATGGACATTGGCCCCCTAGATAAACTAAAGTTGGCCGAACACAGATCCCATCTTTCTTTTCTCGATCAGCTGATAGCTGATTGAAACAAAAAAACAGAAAACAGATTCCTCCATCCACACAAGCGAGGTGGATGTAGGAATCCTCCCTGTGCAGTTTTATTCTGTCAGCGGGGACTCTGAATACACTGTTCAGTGCTGCAGCTAATTGGCTACAGTGCTGATCAAACAAAAATATTCCAACAAACCCACAATTTAAGTCAACAATTTCTTTAGGCTCTTTGTTTTTTTTTCTGGTCTTGCCCACCTACTGCCATTAATGCCTAGGCATGTATGACATGTAACTGCTGCCTCTGGCTCCTGGGATTTCCCTTCACATATTCCAAGAGCCTGCCTGTGTAGGGACCCAGGCTGCTGCACATGATCTGCAGATCACAGCAGGACAAAGCTGCGTAACAGGTAGGTGGGGCTAAAAAAAGTTAGAGAAATGTTTGAAGTTCCATTTTAACATAACAATGAAATACATATACTGTATGAGCATTTTATAACCTTTCCAAAGGATCTGTATTTCTATAATAACATTCCTGAGATTAACATGGTCCTGCCAAACAGCAAAACCAATTTGCTGTGCTGACTTTTTACCATTGCAGTTAGTGTTACTAAACCCACAACAGTAAAATCAGTCTGTATATGCAGTAAAGCATGCTTGTTATACTCACCATGGAACCTAAGGGGTAATACCTCCGCATTGTGTAAAAAGGCTGTTTGATCTTGTCTTCTCTGATCCTCAGCTTCTTCCAGTGTCCCCCTCTTCTCTCCTGAGAAGACATACTGTGTGGAGTCACTCTGCATATGCTCGGTTGCTAAAGAGGTTTTTTTTTCTTGGGAGAGAGCATGTGATCAGCACAGGGCCAATCAGCACTGTCCAGACAGAAGTCAGGGGTTCTGCATCCTCCTAGAACAGAAATAAACCTCCCCCTGCAAGCTTTAACCAGTGCTTTGCTGAACACTAATAGAAGTCACAAGACTGCTGTAACTGCTGATGAGAAAAGATATTTAGTAGTTAATATTTACTAAAATAATTGCATTTCCATGTTGTGTGTACTGTGGGAGAGCAGAAATAGTGAATGCAGGGTGCTGGGTTTAGTAACACTGTAAGTAATATAGCAAGGTCCCCACCCCAACCCATGATTGGATGAGATTTAATGAGAATTGATGAGCTTATCACTCGATCATTGTTCTCTCCTCCTGTCAATGTGAGCATTTCAGAACAACTGATTAACTCCTAATGCTGCCCCTCCCTTTCCTAGTCGATGCTTTGTTGAGTACAGACCTGCAAGAGACTGATACCAAAGTAAATTCTAATACTTACACTTGTTGCTTTTGCAAATACACTTGAGCTAATTATGCATTGTGGCAACATGCAGTAAAATACGTGTTTTACCACACATTGCATTAAAGAGTAACCCAACATTTCATATTACTGATATGTGCCTGATGTTCTATATATTTGTATGAAAAACTATCCTGTTCTTTGTATTGCTTCCAGTAGTTTGAAACCCCCTGGTGTTCCTACCAGCCCTTCTGCTTTCCAGTTAAAAACCAACTACACTAGGCATAAGAGCACAGCATAGTCAGTTCTCTAGCTGTGCGGAGAACTCAACATGTTCTCCTCCAACAATCACACTTGTTCTCACAGCCACCCCCCCCCAACACACACACACACACACACACACACACACACACCAGGGGTGGACTGACAACTCATGGGGCACCTGGGCAATAGGGGATCATGGGGCCCCTGTGTCCTTGCCCAAACTCAAAAAACCCTATGAAAAAGGTACCAGTGCCATCTCATGGGGCCCCCTACTGACCCCGGGCCCTCGGGCAGTGCCTGAGTTTCCAAATGTTCAGTCCACCCCTGACACACACAGAAATTCAAAGGAAAAATCAGTGTGCTGCTGTTTCTCCTCCCCCAGCTCATATGCTAAGAACAAAGGGAATGTGATCACTTATTAAAAAGAGAAAAAAAGTGATGTTTTGCCTTTCATTTCTATTTTAAACTAAATGGGTTGTTTTACAAGGTGAGAGTTTACATATACTTTAATGCATGAATAATACCAGTTAAGATGTGTAGTGCACTGCAGCAGCACTCTGTTATAATGACACTCTAGCACTCACAAATACAGTAGCCTAAAATGTACCCCCATCTGCAGCACAGCAAAATGTACATGCCATTTTTGGCACATGCCACTGAAAAAAGCTCCAGGGTTCTCTTTACTTCTATTTCCGTGCATTGGCAGCCACTTATAAATTAATGAGCTGTTTTAAAGCAACGCACATTAACACATGGGATATCACACAGTAACATGTGCGTGGCAACACACTGCAAGAAAATATGCAAGTGTGAAGTGGCCATAAATATTTTTGTTGGCCCCATACACGTGTAAATTAATGTTTTATCTGCCTAGAGTTCAGCTTTAAAATCAACTAATGCATTTGAACTTTGCAAATCCTTATTGTTTAGGGATGCCACCATTGCTTCAATATGCTCTGGGAATAGTTCTTCATTACAATAAGTTGCATGTTCTGTAATGAGTGTAAATATATTTATGAATCTATACCAGTGTCAGCTGAAATAAAAGGAATGAGTCCAAACCATATGTTCAATTCCACAGAGTCTTAGATGAAATCTAAATTCTGATCTAGATCCTGTATTTAACGTAATCACAAGAGCCAACAATTATCAAAAACCTCATCTATAATTAGTCTGTGCAACTCATTACAGAGTACAGATGCATAATAATACATGGAAATGATATGTATAAAAATGATATATGAAGACTTGACAAAATCTAAAAATTACTGATTACAATGGCTGGGAATGAAATCCTTACTAAAACAATTCCCTTCCTAATATAGTAGACAAACAAAGTAGTAGCTCCACTTCAAGGCTGCCAATGTGTTTACAGATGAACCAGCCACGGGTGCCGACGTCCACAGGGAAAATTTCACCACCAGAATGTCACAGCAATATTTAAAAAACGGGTTGGACCACTGCCATTTACTTCTTTTAATAATCTTTATTGACGTCTGAGCGAGTCCATCCCATTGGACACAGGCTCCTCTGATGTGGTTCACCCTAACCTAGGGCTCATTCATAGAGATCTTTACATTAGGAATAAATGCATCAGAAGTAGAGAGAAATAATGCTTATTGAAAGGAGCAAATTGTGGTGTGGCCCATTCTTTCAAATTGGCAATTATCTTCCAGCTGATGTATTCCAGTGTGTTATGATTGGCAACTAGATCAGCAACAGCAATATATACTGTATATATAAAAAACTGCGGGATATACATATTATATTTTATATTCATGATGCATTGAAAGCTGCAGCATGGACATAAGCAATGAGCTAGAAGTATGAATACTTTCTATTCTTCTTACACACAGACTGCAGATTGCTTAGGTCAGGCACACTGGTCTGTTCAGATAAGGACTATCTTTGTCCCACCCAGGGGCGGACTGACCATTCGAGCACTCGGGCACTGCCCGAGGGCCCAGGATCAGTAGGGGGCCCCATGAGATGCTCCTGGTACCTTTCATTGGCTTTTTCATAGGCTTTTTTGGGTGTGGGCAAGGACACAGGGGCCCCATGATCCCCTATTGCCCGGGGGCCCCATGAGTTGTCAGTCCGCCCCTGGTCCCACCTTAATCTTTTTCTCTCACTCTCAGACATCAATGTGGTATTATCATTGTTTTTGTGAAAATGTTGTTTCTGAAAGGAAAGTAAAGGTTTTCTGACAAATCTGTTGGGGTGTACTCATTTATGCTGAGCACTGTATACTGTATATGGCTTTTCTTCAGTGGGAACATGGGGGGACACAGTGCCAGCACCTCCAGCACTGATTGATTGTAATGGCAAGGGGTGCTGAGGTGCGCTGGAGGGTCTATTGTTTCTGGGAGGGATCTTCTGTTGAAAGAGGGATCTATTGTTGTTGGCTGCCGGAGGATCTATTGATGCTGGCAGCTGAGAGATCTATTGTTGCTGGCAGGTGTCTATAGTTGCTGGCAGGGGTCTATTGTTTCTGGGGAGGTCTATTGTTGCTGGAGTTAATATACTGTATATTGTTGCTGGCTGCAGGGGGTATATTTTACAGCTTATCATTAACAAATTCCTTACAAACTACGTAGAACCACAAAATGATACTTGGTTCTGTGTCCTCTAAAAAGGGGCAGTACTGGGAGGTGAGTAGGAGGAGGAACCAAATGACGGTGCTTGGAAGTGGGTGGAGGGGCGGAGACAAGGAGTGACTTGAAATGGGAATTCCTGCACCTATTCTCTAAGGGGAAAAAAAAAAAAATATATATATATATATATATATATATATACAGTATATACAAACAACTCAAAAAAATCAAAGAAGCACTTTGAAAACACATCAGATCTCAATGGGGAAACATTTCATGCTGGATATCTATACTGATATGGGCTGGTGGGTAATGTGTTAGGAATGTAAGGATGCCCCATTGTTTGATGGAAATGAAAATTATCAACCTACAGAGGACTAAATTCAAAGACACCCCAAAAATCAAAGTGAAAAAATTATGTAGAAGGATAGTCCATTTTGCTGAAATTTCAATGCAGCAACTCAAAATGGTACTCAGTAGTTTGCATGGCTTCCCACATGCTTGTATGCATCTCTGACAACGTCAGGGCATGATCCTAATGAGACGACGGATGGTGTCCTGGGGTATTTCCTCTCAGATCTGGATCAGGGCATTATTGAGCTCCTGGACAGTCTGAGGTGCAACCTGGCGGCGTTGGATGGCGGAAAACATGATATCCCAGAGGTGTTTTATTGGATTTAGGTCAGGCGAGCATGAGGGCCATTCAATGGTATCAATTCCTTCATCCTCCAGGAACAGCCTACATATTCTCACCACATGAGGCTGGGCATTTTCATGCACCAGGGGGAACCCAGGACCCAGCACCAGTGTAGGGTCTGACAATGGGTACAAGGATTTCATCCTGATACTTAATGGAAGTCAGGGTGTCATTGTCTAGCCTGTAGAGGTCTGTGCGTCCCTCCATGGTTATGCTTCCCCAGACCATCACTGATCCACCACCAAAATGGTCATGCTGAATGATGTTACAAGCAGCATAACTTTCTCAATGGCTTCTCCAGACCCTTTCACATCTGTCACATGTGCTCAGTGTGAATCTGCTTTCATCTATGAAAAGCACAGGACATCAGTGACGGACCTGACAATTCTGGTGTTTAATTGGCAATTGCCAGTTGAGCTCTATGGTGCCAGGCAATAAGAACAGGGCCCACTAGAGGATATTGTGACCTCAGGCCACCCTCATAAAGTCTGTTTCTGATTGTTTGGTCAAAGACATTCACACCAGTGGCCTGTTGGTGATCATTTTGTAGGGCTCTGGCAGTGCTCATCCTGTTCTTTCTTGCACAAAGGAGCAGATACTGGTCCTGCTAATGGGTTAAGGACCTTCTACGGCCCTGTCCAGCTCTCCTAGAGTAACTGCCTGTCTCCTGAAATCTCCTCCAGAGGCTGGCAGACCTGGTAACAGGGACAGATCCGTGCGGGATGGATGGATGGATCATCTGGGTAGCGTCAGGCATAGTCAGGCAGGCCAGGTCAGCAACGTGCGGGCAGCGAGGTACCGGAGGAGCAGGCCGAGAATAGCCAGGGTCACAAGCCGGATTCAGTAACTCACGGGCAGCGCGGTACAGAGGATCAGGCAGAAGGATGGTCAGGCAAGCCAGGGATCAAGCAGGAGACATCAGCAGAGGTCAGGATCAGGCAGGGTCGGCAACAAATCAGATAGTCAGCAGAACAGGAACACAAGATACCAGGTACAGGGGCTCATGGGAAACAATACACCAAGGCACTGATCACAGGCCTGGTCCTGCTCAAATACACCTCCTGCAATCAGCTTCAGCTGATGGCTGACTGCAGGAGTGAGCTTCTGGTTGCTGAGAGCACCCGCTGGCCAGCCCTGGTACTGCAGCCCACACGGCAGGTGAGTCCCACCACCAGTGGTGAATCCATTCCTGACACCTCCACCTATAAAACCATTCCTGTTTTGGGGGTCGTCTAATTGTTGTCCATCTTGTGCACCTGTTGTTAATGTCATTAACACCAAAGCAGCTGAAACTGATTAACAACCCCCTCTGCTACTGAACTGACCAGATCATCAATATCCCAGGAGTTTAATTGACTTGATGCTATACTCTGATTAAAAAGCGTTCCTTTAATTTTTTTAGCAATATATATATATATATAAAAGCAATGAGCTAGGAGTTTTCACTATCTAAACCTGGCAGAAGACTGCTGTTTTCTGCTGCTGCTCAATACTGTGTTGACAGGATAATGAATAGAACGCCAATTAGAGAAAGGAACCTGGTTTCCCCATTCTTTGTGTTCTCTTCCCAGATCCAGCAAAGGAGCACTACAGTAGCTGACAGGTGATACGAGTAATTTTCATCCACAGACATTCTGAGTCTAAGGGCTATATAATGCTTTCGGCATTTTCTGCTTATTCAGAAACTCTTGATTTTTTTGTTCTTAGTTGCATTCTGCACTGGCAAACATTTACGCTTTTGCTTAAGTCTTATTTATCTAGAATAAAGTTTTCAGTAGGATTTTAGGCCTGTCAGTTGTCATCTCATGGGGAAGAAAACTATATCAATGTAAAAAATGGGTGATAATATAGCACAACGTGAGCTTGAATCAGGAAAATAGTACAGTAAATGGCACATTAAAGGTTGGTGACAAGTCTCAAAGCCTTAGGTAGGAGTACTTTCCTGAGACTTGCTGGATGGCCCTCCATTTTTAGACTTCACTTGGGGTACTGGTAGATGTTCTAATCAATCTTTCATAAGACCCATTGAGCAACCTTATATTGTGATGTGTGATATTGTCTTGAGATCCGACTTAACCTCTCACCTGACTTTCTGCAAAGTTACATTGTTGATCACTGTCTGATCCCTGGAGAAGAGAAGGCTGATGAAATGTGTCCTTCTGTCTGCAGCAGACTCATAATTTAATCTCAGTCTAGGCATTGTTAAAAAGATTAATGTTCAAGGACAGTTTTTTTTAAACAATAAATGATACAGCTTTTTTGATGAACTGTACTGTTGTTGTATATTATGCTATGTTGGGAATTTATCTATACAGACCAAAAGGTAAACTTTTACACTGACCATAATTCTGCCACTCAATAATACCCTATTGCCTATAAATGTAATGTAGTGGATGACAGAGGGGTGTGCCAGTGACCCCACTGTTCTAACTCACAGGAGCTCTTGTGCATATTGACCATAAAGACATTCCTTTGCTGCACTGCATACGATGCCAAAGAGGAAAATGCAAGTGATTTAAATACAATTAAAACATTTCACTACATAATTGGGCACAAAAATTATAACTCTAACCTTATTGAGGTCAGTAAAGGACAGTTTTAATGATGTGAATAGAAACAAAAAGAAGGTAAAAGGCAGGCAAGGGTAGGCATGGATAGAAAAAGACAATTCTCAAGGAAAGAGTGCTTTGAGAGTATAATTAGTTGATATCAGAAAGCTGGAAAACAATTATCAAGAAGATATACACTATATACTACTCAAGTTGTGTGGCTTATCTCAGGATCCTCTTCAAAATTTCCGGGTGCTGGTCTGTCTGGTTGAACTGCAGCAAATCAGTCGTAAACGGAAGCAAATCATCAAATTCTGCATTAAGTTTTTTTGTTTATTAAAGTGGAATTACACTGCATCTGAGCACCACAAAGTGAAAATACTATTTAATTCATATTTAATATTCAAAGCAAACTCATCCATCCATCCATCCATGTCTGCATGCTTTATTTTGCTGAGAAATTACTTTGAAAAGCATCCCCTTGCATTTCTGGATGTGACCATCTTGAGTAAGGGCAGATGACTTGTAGGATTTACATCCTGAAATCTATCTTCCCTTAGCTCAATCATGCAGGCAGGAGGGTATGCATAGCTGAGAAAACCCCACTTCTCCTCCTGAAGACGCCTGGAATATATGGCATCATTTGCCTAGGCATGAAAACCAGGAAGTAACTAAAGAAATGTAAAAAAAAAAGATTAAAACGAGCAAAATATATACTTTCCTATCTATTTACTACTGCTAGTAGTATAAGGATTACAAATAATTAGTGTCGACTAAGAGAGTGCAGCTCCACTTTATATAGCAGTAGGGGTCAACTCTGACATGTTTCATTCAGTCAAGCATTTATCAAAAAGAAAACCATTGTATTTCAGTTCTCTTAAGTAAATCAATAACAATGGCAAACAAGGAATGATTCTTTGTTCAAAACACATATATAGCCTGGAGAATGGGTACTTGGGTCTTTGAGTTCAGAATTTCAGGTTTCCTTGATGGATCCAATTTAATTAAGTTTCACTATGGAAACAGATTTGATGGCACTTAAACTACCCCTTTCAGCGAGTATTCTCCATTAGGTCTTTATACTGTTTACTTTATCAACATGGAAAAATAAACTCAGGAGTTTTCAGACAAATATATCTACCTAAGAAATACAGGTCATGGACATTACATTTATAGCTATATTGAAAGTTTACCAATCACAATTTATTGGGTATATATAGATACAGTATATACAAATATAGATGGATAAAAGCAAGGGTCTTACCACTGCTACTACTTTGTAGTTTCCATGTAGCAAAGCAACTGAAGGACCCACCATGTACAGTTGTGTTCAAAATAATAGTCGTGTGTTGAAAAAAGTGCATAAAGCTCAAAATCCTTCTAATAGCTTTTATTTCCATACACACAAATGCATTGGGAACACTACACATTCTATTCCAAATCAAAACATGAAGAAAAATATATCAAATTTGTGTTGTTCCTCTAAAAAAATTGAAGAAAAGTGAATATTCGACTGTTCAAAAAAATAGCAGTGTTTGTATTCTTCTTTACAAACTCAAACATTCACTATATAAACTGAAAAATGTTTGAAGATTTTGCTTTCCTTTGACTCACTTAATTAATATTTAGTTGTATAAGCACTGTTTCTGAGAAACTGTACATCTGTGTTGCATGGAGTCAACCAACTTCTGGCACCTGTGAACAGGTATTCCAGCCCAGGATGATTGGACTACATTCCACAGTTCTTCTCTATTTCTTGGTTTTGCCTCAGAAACTGCAGTTTTGATGTCACCCCACAAGTTTTCTATTGGATTGAGATCCAGGGATTGGGCTGGCCACTCCATAACGTCAATCTTGTCGGTTTGGAACCAAGATGTTGCACGTTTACTGGTGTGTTTGGGGTCGTTGTCTTGTTGGAACACCCATTTCAAGGGCATTTCCTCTTCAGCATAAGGCAGCATGACCTCTTCAAGTATTCTGATGTCTGCAAACTGATCTATGATCCCTGGTATGCAATAAAGAGGCCCAACACCGTAGTATGAGAAACATCCCCATATCATGATGCTTGCGCAACCATGCTTCACTGTCTTCACAGTGTACTGTGGCTTGAATTCAGTGTTTGGGGGTCGTCTGACAAACTGTCTCTGGACACTAGACCCAAAAAGAACAATCTTACTTTCATCAGTCCACAAAATGTTGCGCCATTTCTCTTTAGGCCAGTCAATGTGCTCTTTGGCAAATTGTGACCTCTTCAGCACATATCTTTTTTTCAACAGTGGGACTTTGCGGGGGCTTCTTGCAGATAGCTTGGCTTCACATAGGCGTCTTCTAATTGTAACAGTTCTCACAGGTAACTTTAGACCTTCTTTGATCTTCCTGGAGCTGATTGTTGGCTGAGTCCTTGCCATTTTGGCTATTCTTCTATCCATTTGAATGGTAGTTTTTTGCTTTCTTCCACGTCTTTCAGGTTTTGGTTGCAATTTTAAAGCATTTGCGATCATTTTAGCTGAGCAGCCTATCATTTTCTGCACTTCTTTATATGTTTTCCCCTCTCCAATCAACTTTTTAATCAAGGTACGCTGTTCTTCTGAACAATGTCTGGAACGACCCATTTTCCTCAGAATTTCAGAGCGAAATGCACTGTAACCAGCATGTACAACATTTGCTGCCTTCCTTCCTTAACTAAGGGCAATACTTGCCACCTGTTTTTCAAAGAATGAATGACCTCACTAATAGAACTCCACACTGCTATTATTTTGAACATGCCCCTTTCAATTAGTGATTCATTTACACAGCATGTCATGACTGTTGGGTCTGTTGGATTTCTATTACTCTACTACACCTGCTAGTAAATTATTTGCCATGTAGAAATATCATTTCTACCATAAACAGTGATTGATCAGGTTAGTGATGTCTGACTGCTATTATTTTGAACACAACTGTATTTATGTATATAGAAATCCAAAACAGATTGATAAAGAACACGGTATACTTGAAGCTGTTGCTGTTACTTTGTATCCTGCTTGAGAAGCAATAAAGAATATATGTAGCAAAATGTTGGGCCAAAACTATGGGAATTAGAATAAATGTGGATGATCTACAAAATAATTAACTAGGGATCTTAGATTTCTTTGTTTCAGGTGACTGCATTATACTAATTTTGGATTTGATACTCTGGTAAAAAATATAACTGACAAGATAAATTGCTGTCCTACGTTTAAGAGGATTAACTGCAATTATTGTCATAGCTTTTGTCTTAAACTTTCCTCTTTTTTCAGTCCAGTGTTTATACACTTCAAAGTATTTAAAATGTGAGGTTAATTGCTGTACTCTAATGTGTATACTTAGAATTTATAGGAAAAGCATGGATATCTTAAAGTAAATCACCCTCTAACACATCACATATTGGATGTTGAAAGACAGGTCCTACAGATTCCTAGGCTAGACCTCTGTACAACCACTTTCAGACAAATGCAAAGCAAACAATGATCTTTGAGGGCAAGTAATACAAGGGATGCTTTAAAAGAGATGAATCTTTTTTGGAATGTTGGGAGAATTATTTCTCTTATTAATGATAGATCAAGCTTATTTAAATGAACTTTATATTGTAGATCCATATTTCTTCAAATTTTTTCTGTATTCTCTTTTCCTGTTTTAGAAAGTTTATATTAGGGGTGGACAGGTACAACAGTAAAAAGAAGAAATGGTGTAAATGTTGATGTGCCAACCAAAGAGTAAATGTGAATTCTTGTCTTACACTATTGTTATTTTTACACTGTAGTGGGGGCTCCGCCAAAAATGGTGACATATAGGACAGCAGGTGCGGGGATGTAGGTCTAGGTTAATGTACTGTATACTTTACATTGGCTTTCAAGTGTCATTGGTATCTGTTAGAATATATATATATATATATATATATATATATATATATATATATATATATACATACAGTTGAGTTGTGCTCAAAAGTTTACATACCCTGGCAGAAATTGTGAAATTTTGGCATTGATATTGAAAATATGACTGTTCGTGCCAAAAAATGCTCTTTTGTTGAAGGATGATGATCATATGAAGCCATTTATTATCAAATAGTTGTTTGACTCCTTTTTAAATCATACTGATAACAGAAATCACCAAATGGCCATGATCAAAAGTTTACCCACAGTTGATTTGTTCACACCAAGCTGCTTGCCTATTGCAGATTCAGTTTTCCCAGCCTGGTGCAGGTCTACAATTTTGTTTCTGGTGTCCTTCGACAGCTCCCCAGAACAGCAGCCATCTTCCAGCTTCCCCTGGGCACAGTCCAGTAAGTGAGACAGTCCTTCTCTAGAACAGATCCCCTTTGGAAATGTCCTACAGTTAGTTCTGGACCACTTCCAGGTCCCAGCACTACACCGCTGAGACCTCACAGAACAGCAGCACAGTCCATGGGCTGCCTCAGGGGCTTTTGCCCCTGAGGCTGGGAACTCTCCCTGATGGGGAAAGATAATCCCTCCAGAGCTACAGACTATTTATCAGCTTCACATTAGCTGAGTGAGGGAGAAGAGAATCATTGGAATACGGTCAGTACCAGTGTGCAAAAGTGTATATGCTTTGGAAGAATAAATCACCTCTAATGTCTGGTGTCCTGTGTGTGTGGATGTTGCTGTGTTTTGTAAAGTGATTAGTTTCATTTTTTTCATTTTAGCATGGGGTGCCTTAAGATTGTGCAGCATTTTAAAGCGTGCCTTAGCTGAAAAAAAGAGGAGAAACACTAACTTATAACATAACAGCAGATGAAACACCCAATGCCTTTTGGGGCTGTAGATATTCCATCTTCCTTAGGGCTCAGGAGCTGTGTTGAATAGAATGGTTGGACTTAAAGGAAGTTTTTCGATAAACAATTTAGATTTTCTTGGATGAAAGGGAAGTCCCTAAGCCCCAAACCTATTGATGTTTTATCAGATGTTATTCCAATATCAAGCAGTTAAAAATCACCCTGGGCACTCTTTTTGCAATTTGTATCTCCGGACTCTACCCAGGGCACCATTTAGGTTTAGTTCCATAAATCAGATTTGTCCTTAGCTAAATTGAACTTCAGTAGATATAGATCCAATACCTTACATTTATATCTCTCAAGATATATATTTCTGATTTCTTTCTGTGTCCCTGTAGCAGATTGTCCTTCCCTCCTTGTCTTGTAAAACCATGAGAACAGGACATGAGGGTAAATTTCTCCAAAAGAGCCCCAGGTAGCAGTGAAAGCCTGAGTTCTAGTCCTTCCCCACTCTATACACTTCAAGAATTAAGATGGCACAGACTAGGTTGGTACACTATAAGGTTGTAAATGTTTCAATTTGGTCATTAAACACCAGTCATGATTTATTTTCCAAAATATTAGTAATCCACACCTACTAAGATAATAAAATAAATTGTATTCATGCAGTGCCACTCTCAAACAATCAGATGTGCATACTAACTACTCAAAACTTTAGTAAAATAAAATAAGGCTGCAATGACTTTGCTGTTGTTGTTGTGCAACATGTACCATCTATATGGAAAATCCTTTAACCCAAGAAATGTAAAAAATGTACTGTAACACATGCATCAGATATGCAGTCATTGACACACTTCTCTTCTACACGCACTAAAAAAAATATTTTTTGTAACTAATATTTTTAAAGAATAACTAAAGGCAAAACTTTTTTTTAGCTTTGGATAGATTGGAAAGTGATTAGAAAACCTGTCAGGATTTTGTTGCGCTCTCTGACCCTGTTAGGTAGATCCACCTTCTCAATTTGTCCTGTTTACCATTATCAATTAAAGTGAAAGTAAAAGAAAATCTCAAATTAGGGTTGTCCCCAGAACAGGAAGAGTGGAAATGTTTTCCAGTGGGGACCCTAGTTCTGGTGAACCTGGTGACAACTAGGGCTTCCCTCACTTTAGAGTGATTTTCTCTCACTTGGCTATGGGACAGGCTATGATTCCCCAAAACAAACAGGAATCACCTGTACCTTTTCTTAGTGTTTTTTCAGTACTTGGTATTTTCACACAGCAGCAGGCTACCACAGCAGTGAGAGCGAGAGAGCCTTAAAACATGTCAGCTTGCATACATAAAGGCCTGAGGACAGCTGATAAAATGTCTGGCTACCAGGATTTGGAGTTAAGAATAAAGGCTTTACCTCACCCAACACTTTACAAAGCCTTTAAGCTCTAGAACCAGAGATTCTCAGAAAGCAAAACATTTTTTCTCCACTATGGCAATGTCCCTACTTGCAATTTACTTTAACAGCAAAAATAATTAAGATATATTTACAGATGCTTGGCAGAAATTTAAAAGGGATTTAGGAAAAAATATTGTTCCAGGTGTGCAAGTGGTCTCTGATTGCATGAGGTGGAAAGGTGGGATGTGAGAGCATGCTCTCCCACTGTGCAATCAGAGAAAACTTTGCATTCATTCAGAAAATAGAAAACATTTTCTGAATGGTTGCCTGTGTTGACCAATGGACCTCCTGTATTCAGTGCATCAAGTGGAGATCACTAGTGTAGCACTGTCTACTTCAGTTATTTCCAACTTCCAGGGGCATCGGCCAGGTATGGTATATGCATAGGTGCATTGGTCCAAGCTGGACCAATGTAAATATATTAAAAAATGAACATAATGGTAATTAATCTTCCATATTCTCAGAAATAAAAAAAAGAAATGTCAAGGTTAGGTATAAACAAATCGCAATCACACCCAAGAATACTGTATGTTCTACTCTCTTGTCAAGTAATACACTGAAAGAACTGACTGAAAATGTTTTATGAAAGTAACTTTGAATACGTGAAATAAAAAAGAAGACATGGTTGCCTTGTGCATTTTTTATATTTAACATTTATTAATGTTATAAATGTGAGCTTCATTTTTAACAATTTTACATTATTAAATATGCTCTGGTTAATTGGCAAAACTATATTTTTTGTGAAGAGATCACATTTCCTAATGCGAGCCTGCACTACTTTTATCTTTTGTCTTTCTGGTGTGAATAAGCAATTTTAGATTCAAGTCTGGATACTGTATTTATTTTCATATTCCTAAGTTAACTTTTATATTGCAGTGATTGCAGACCCTTCTTCACTATTCATGATGCAGAATTCAAGGAATAAACCACCAGAACACAAGAATCATAAGTGTTCTCTGTTGAGTTCCAACTGTCAGCCTCATTTGCTAATTCCAAAGTACTAATTGCTAAGTGCATGACCAATTCAGGTTCACTTTGCTATCCAAAATTAATTCCGATTGGTTGAATAAAAATTAAGCAATCTTCACTGAATAACTGTGTGCAGGGAGGGGCCATGGGATAAGCTACTAAACACAGATAGTACTATGGGCCAGCTTCAGGCATGTCATAGACCCTACAGAAGACATAATGGGGTTTATTTACTAAAGCTGGAGAGTCCAAAATCAGACTCCCTTCTGCATAGAAACCAATCAGCTTCCAGGTTTCATTGCCAAAGCTTCATTGAACAAGCTGAGGTTAGAAGCTGATTGGTTTCTATGCAGAAGGGAGTCTGATTTTGGACTCTCCAGCTTTAGTAAATAAACCCCAATGAGTTACCAAATATTTTTTTTTCTACTATGATACATAAGCAAGCCAAGAAGTGGTTCAATATGGACCATATTCATTTAACATGCAAGGTCAGATTATTTCCAAATCCTCTTTATTGCAGAGATTTTACAAAAATCTTTTACATAGTTAAATAGTTACATAGTTGGTCTGGCTGAAAAAAGACAAAAGTCCATTCAGTTCAACCATAAAAAAAAAAGTTATAATCTGATACCCACAGTTGATCCAGAGGAAGGCAAAAACCCCAGTAATGCATGATACAAATTGCTCCTGCAGGGGAAAAAATTCCTTCCT
The DNA here is from genome assembly GCF_062004578.1 of Staurois parvus. Lineage (NCBI taxonomy): Eukaryota > Metazoa > Chordata > Amphibia > Anura > Ranidae > Staurois > Staurois parvus. The sequence continues at coordinate 959,390 of NW_028317839.1, forward strand.
GATCCCCCGAGAGGCAATCAGATATTCCCTGGATCAACTTTACCTATAAATGCTATATCCAGTTATATTCTGTGTATCTAGGAAGGAATCCAAGCCTTTTTTAAAGCAATCCACTGAGCTGGCCAGTACCAACTCTTGAGGGAGTCTATTCCACATTTTCACAGCTCTTACTATGAAGAAACCTTTCCATATTTGGAGATTAAATGTATTTTTCTCCAGACGTAAAGAGTGCCCCCTTGTCCTCTGTGATGATCTCAGGGTGAATAACTCTACACCGAGTTCACTATATGAACCACTGATGTATTTATACATGTTGATCATATCCCCCCTTAATCTCCTCTTCTCAAGAGAGAATAAATTCAGTTCCTCTAATCTTTCCTCACAGCTGAACTCCTCCATGCCTCTTATCAGTTTGGTTGCCCTTCTCTGTACTTTCTGCAGTTCCCCAATGTTCTTTTTGTGAATTGGTGCCCAAAATTGAATTGCATATTCCATAACTCATATTCCAGATGAGGTGTTACTAATGATTTGTACAGGGGTAAAATGATATTCTCTCTCTGGAGTCTATACCTCTTTTAATACAAGAGAGGATTTTGCTCGCTTTACAAACCGCAGCTTGGCATTGCATGCCATTATTAAGCTTGTCATCTACCAAAACTCCAAGATCCTTCTCCACCATTGATTCCCCCAGTTGTACTCCCCCTAGTACGTATGATGCATGCATATTCTTAGCCCCCAAGTGCATAACCTTACATTTATCAACATTAAACCTCATTTGCCACATAGTGGCCCAATTAAACAGTGCATTGAGGTCACCTTGTAAGTTGGAGACTGTAAGGATGTTATTCCACTGCACAGCTTGGTGTCATCTGCAAAGACTGAAATGGCATTTTTAATCCCAGACCCTATATCATTTATAAATATATTAAAAAGTAAGATTCCCAACACTGAACCTTGGGGTATACCACTAACAACCCTAGACCATTCAGAGTATGAATCATTAACCACTACTCTCTGAATACGATCTTTTAGCCAGTTTTTTATACATTTACATATGGATTTTTCCAATCCTGTAGACTTTACCTTACACATTAGCCGTGTGTGGGGAACTGTGTCAAATGCTTTTGCACAATCCAAGTATACCACGTCCACCGCCACCCCTCTGTTCAAGGTTTTGCTTACCTCCTCATAAAAAGAAATCAGATTTGTTTGACAACTTCTGTCTTTCATGAATCCATGCTGTCTGTTGCTTAAAATATTTATTTTCCAGCAAGAACTCATCTATGCGGTCTTTTATTAAACTCTCCAGTATCTTCCCAACTATAGAAGTTAAGCTAACAGGTCTATAATTACTTGGTAAAGATTTTGACCCCTTTTTAAATATTGGCACCACATTGGCCTTATGCCAATCCAGTGGTACTATGCCAGTCATTAAAGAGCCTGTAAAAATTAGAAACAATGGCTTTGAAATTACAGAGATCAATTCTTTAAGGACCCGTGGGTGTATGCCATCTGATCCAGGTGCTTTATTCACCTTTATTCTGTCTAAATATTTTTGGATCATATCAATTGTGAATATCTGGAGCTGTGTCAATACCATGCCTATTATGGACTAGAGCTCCCCCATGCTCCTTTGTATACACAGGGCTGAAGAAGGTATTTAATAAATTTGCCTTCTCCCAGTCACCCACTCTAGATTATTTTGTAAAGGGCCTACATGCTCGGACCGAACCTTTTTACTATTAATATATCTGAAGAATTTTTGGGGGTTGGTCCTGCTATCTTTTGCAATCTGCCGTTCGTTTTTAATTTTTGCGGCCTTTATTTCCTTTTTGCATATTCTGTTATATTCTTTGTAATGTTTAAACGATGATAGCGTTCCTTCATTTTTATATATTTAATAAAAGCTCTTTTCTTATTATCTATAGCCTTTTTAACTTTGGCCGTAAGCCACATAGGTTTTATTTTTAGTCTTTTAAACTTGTTTCCCATGGGAATATATTTTGCAGTGTGTTCACATACAGTCTTTTTGAAGAACTCCCATTTCTGTGTTGTGTTCATTGGTGCCAATATTCCCTCCCAGTCTAATGCCCCGTACACACGATAAGAAAATCGTACGGAAAATGTCACAGAACCACTAATCGAACGCTTTTCTCTTCGTTGATGAACAGGATGTTTTAATCGATAATGATATTGTGAACAAAAAAAATCCAGTTGAACAACAGTGAAAAATTTTGCCATTTCGCAATCGAATGACCGATTTTCTATGCAGTGGTATGACGGAAAAAAATCTATCAAGTACTATCACGCATGAGCGGAAACAGAAGATGATTCGGATTTTTATGTCCAAGGAATCTTCGTAAACACGAACGAAAAGTCAAAATGTTAAAAGTAGATTGCCTAATGAGATAATGAAACCAGAATTATGCATATAATATTTTATGTATCACTATTTATGTATATATATAATGTAATAAACTATATTATACTCATTGTTAATTGTTGTGTATATTGCTCGTTCTGGCCGGAAGGGCATGGCTACCAGGTCACACGCACACTGCATCACTTCCACGGAAGACATCAACACTACGTATTGCCAGATGAACGATTTTTTTAGATTGGGTAATGTGGGCCACAATTTCGACCAACGAACGAACGGCTCTCGGTCATCAGATGACTGATCAGTAGATTTTCTAATCTTGTATTCCCACCTTAAGTCTTGGACAGCAGCTCTCAGCCTTGGAAAATTAGCTTTTAAAATTGAGCATTTTTATCTTTCCCGTATGTGCTTGCTGTTTACAGCTAACAATAAATTAAATCAATTTAGACCAGCTCATGGGGGAGGCACAGATGGGGGGACACAGTCGCAGATGGAGGTGAAGTTTTCTGCATGAGTGTGTTCTATGCTGGAGTGTGAAGCAGCAGTTGAACACAACAGTTTAGCTAAAGCAGGATAACTCAAGCAGCAGGAAGATACAACAAAGAACTCTACTGCACGCTGGATGGACTGCAAGCAAACACCCTGGGAAACATCTCCTACAAGTCTGATTGCCACTCCATGTACCTTTTAATATGCCACCTCTGCTCCTCCTTTTCATACTACTATCCTGTGTTCCCAAAATCACATTTCTGCTCCACCCCAAAGCTTATATCTCATCCTCACTGCTACCATCTCCCTACTGCTGCTCTCATCACCTCCTGCTGATACTTTACTCACCTGCTGACCCAAACACCAGGATTGGAAGGCATGTACACTCATATACATCCCACTCCCACCTTACTTTCCTCACCCTCCTTCTTCTCCTAACCTCTGGGGATATCTCCCAAAACCCTGGTCCTCCAGTATCTCACCCCCACACCCTCCTTCCTCCGGGAATATCCCCAATCTGCTCAATTTAATATCTATCCCTGTGTTCCTAAAAACCACCTTCCCTTTTTCATATGCACTTTGGAATGTGTCTGTAATAAGCTCACCTCTGTCCATGACCTTTTTGTCTCTCGCTCCCTTAACTTACTAGCAATTACAGAAACCTGGCTTCAAGCAGCTGATTCTTCTTCTACCACAGCACTTTTTTATGGAGGCCTTCTCTGGACCCACTCACCCAGACCCAGTGGTCGGAAAGGTGGTGGAGTTGGTTTTCTTCTATCCCCACTGAGCACCTTTCAAATCCTCCCTAACCCTTCCTCTCTATCCTTTTCTTCTTTTGAGATTCACTGCATTCAGCTGTTTTCTCCAATTTCTCTGAGGATTGCAGTAATCTATCGGCCTCCTGGACTGGTGTCTTGATGACTTCTCTGCCTGGCTACCCTACTTTCTCTCCTCTGAAATACCTACTATCATTCCTGGAGATTTTAACATCCCCATTAATGTGAACAACCCAGCTACATCCCAACTCTTCAACCTAACCTCATCTTTTGCCTTAATACAATGGACACAGTCTATCACTCACTCTGATGAGAATACATTAGATCTTGTGTTCTCCCATCTTTGCACTCCCTACAACCTCACAAACACCCCCTTTCCTCTCTCTGATCACAATCTCATCACCTTCACAGTGTCCTCGTCTTCAAACACCTATCCCTCCAAGCAGCAAACAATTACCCGCAGAACCCTTCACAACTTTATTCCTTCTTTTTTCCACTCTACAACTGACCGCCTCTATGACAGAATCTCTCCCCTGACCTGGCCACTGCTGTCTACAACAGTTCACTTTCATCCACATTAGACTCACTTTCTCCCCTAACGACACGAAGTATCAGGCCCCGGCCAATACAACCGTGGCAGACTGACGACACCAGAAATCTTAAGCGACACAGTCATGCACTGGAGCGATTGTGGTGTAAAAACAAATCTCAGCAAGCTTTCACACTATATAAATCTGCTTTCTTAACCTACAAATCCTCCCTCCATGCTGCCAAACAAGCCTGCTTTGTCACTCTCAATAGCTTGTCATCAAGTCCTCGTTGTCTCTTCTCTACTTTTAACTCTCTACTTTCTCCACCTCCACCCAGTAGCTCACTCACTGCTTACGAGATTGCAAATTATTTAAAAAACAAGATTATTTCAAATACTAAACCTCCCTCAACACGATCCTCTTTTAACCTTGCTACTACCAAAGAGGTCACTAAGGTTTTCTCAGAAGCCCGTCTCACTACCTGCCCCCTGGATCCTGTTCCCTCACAACTACTACAGTCAACCTCTTTTTCTGTCCTATGCTCCCTCACTCACATCTTCAATCTCTCCCTCTCTAACGGTGCCTTCCCCACCCCTCTAAAGCATGCACACATCACTCCCATACTTAAAATGCCCTCACCGGACCCCACCAACCTGAACAACTTAAGACCCATCTCCCTGCTCTCGTTTACCTCAAAACTCTTAGAACGCTTAATCTACAATCGCCTGAGTTCCTACCTCACTGACAACAACCTTCTTGACCCTTTACAGTCTGGCTTTCACTCACTCCACTCCACTGAGACTGCCCTACTAAAACTCACTAATGATTTATTAACTGCTAAAACCAATGGCCACTACTCCATACTCTTGCTACTTGACCTCTCTGTGACTTTTGATACTGTCAACCATCTCCTCCTCCTCAAAAAAACTCCACTCTCTTGGCCTCAGAGAATCTGCTTCTCCTGGTTCTCCTCTTACCTATCGCAGCGCTCCTCAGTGTTACCTATAACACTGTCTCCTCCACTCCACCCCCTCTTTCTGTAGGGGTCCCTCAAGGTTCTGTCCTTGGACCCCTTCTCTTCTCCATCTACACCTCCTCCCTTGGTCACTTGATAAACTCCCATGGCTTTAAGTACCATCTCTATGCTGATGACACACAAATGTATCTTTCTACTCCTCACCTCACTCCTTCAGTCTCCTCTCGCATTACTAACCTACTAAGTGACATATCGGCATGGATGTTACTCCACTTCCTCAAACTCAATCTTTCCAAAACTGAGCTCATACTATTCCCTCCAGCCCATGCCCCCTCCCCTAACTTCTCAATCAAGATCAATAATACAACCACCAGTCCCTCCCCTCGTGCCAGGGTACTAGGTGTAATCCTAGGCTACCATCTGTCCTTTCATCCCCAAATCCAATTGCTGTCCATATCTTGTAGACTTCACCTCCGCAACATATCCAAGGTACACCCATTCTTAACCTCTGAAAATACTAAGCAACTTATTCACTCCCTGGTTATCTCTTGCCTTGACTATTGTAACTCCCTCCTCATTGGCCTACCTAACCACAGGATATCCTTTCTTCAGTCTATCATGAATGCGGCTGCCAGACTCATCCACCTTACTAACCGTTCCATATCTGCCACCACTCTCTGCCAGTCCCTCCACTGGCTTCCCATTGCCCAACGGATACCAATTGCACTTCACCTGGAACCTTTCTAGTGCCCTGGAGATAGAGAGAGATTTAAGCAGAAGCTGGAAGGGGAAAAGAAGGTCAGTATAATAAACACATACACTTGGCATAATAGCTTTTGCAATGGGCATATTAGCACCTATAAAAGGGTTAAAAACTATTAGGCTTTCAAACTGATCTGCGGGTGCAGAGCAGTGCACATGTGGCTTTCCTGTGGGTTAACTGTACTGCACCTGCGGATTAGTGTAAAAGCAGCCTTATAGGGGGCTCAGGACAATAAGGGCTTGCTTACATTTGCAGTTTGGGAGCTGAAAAGCCCCATAGTTGAGATGTGTTTTTACCACCCCTCCCCAACCAGGGGTTGCAATGGTGACTTCGCAACATGCGGCCTCCCAGTCACATTTTGTTTTACACTTGGACAGGAGGGGAGGCATATACAAGAACTAATCCTCTCCATTTTCCTCCTGCAACTTCTGAAAGCCAGCTTCTCCTCCTCTCCCTTCTGTCAGCACTCAGCGGCTACAGGAGAAAAATGTTATGTTATGCTATACAAAAATAAAATATGTGACATTATGAACCATTTCATTTCATTGCGGCCCTCGACTGGTTACCATTTTTTTTCACAAATGCCTGTAGAAGCAGTCTGCATGCCTAGGTGTTTGATTTTATACACCTGTGGAGGTGATTGGAACACTTGAATTCAATGACTTGGAGGAGTGTCCCAATATAGTGTAGTTTGTGTGCTGAGAATGTACCCACTGCAAGGGAAGAGCCACGTCCTCATGTTTGTGAATGTATACGGGCAGCCAATCAGAGATGCTGGTCTAGAAAGTAACTTTTAGCTTTTTATAGTGCTTTTTTAAGGGTAGGGGTAGCAATGTGATATACAAGTGTATAATCCATAAATAATGGCATGAACACACTCACTGAAATATTTCCTCAATAGTCACAAATGATTTATATCCTCTCTATGCTGGAGGAGGGACCCAGCAGGCTCCACCCACTACAGGCTACCTGCTGAAAACTACAAGAGGAGGACAGATACAAGTCATCCTGCACAAGTGGAGAGAGTGGAAGTGGTGGGTTAATACCACTGAGCACTTGCTTTTTTAATAACATCCTGGATTCCCTGCATGCTTTGCAGCTTCTCCTCTTCTGTTTACTCAATTGCATCCATTTTGAAGGACTACATATCCCATGGTACCTTGCAGCCTGCAAGCAGTGATCCCTGTACTGACTCCGCCTCCTGAAACTCCTTCTCTAAGCACCTCTGTAATTCAGAAGGCAGGTTTTCTGAAATGTGTGACACAGCAGTGCCTACCCAGAGGGCATAGGGAATATGTGTCTCAGAATTCAAGGAAGTAAATGTATGGGAATCTTCACAAAGTAAGTTTACAAACTGTAAGATTGTTCAAATTAATAGAGTAGGTTAGAAATTTGAAACACGTTGAAATTATTATATAATTTACAATTTTTACCATAAATATGCTTTAAACTGTTCCTGCCCGGCCTTTAGAAAAATAACAGGAAAGCGGGATTTTCGGCGATCTGGATGGACATATGACGTCCTCCTGGATGGACACAGCCAATGACTGATCAGTGTACCATCTCACTGCCGGTACTATGTGACCACTGTGACCAATCACAGCAGGTCACATGACAATTGGAAATAATGGATGGCTTCCTTTCATGCCATCCATTGTGTACAATTGTGCTGCTAGCTGTGATTGGTCACAGTGATAACATGGTACAGACTGGGCCAATCACAGCCCATCTGCCCATTTGATTAACTGTGGCCATTCAGAGCTAATCACAAAAAAAAAACTGAATTAATTAATTTCATTCTGTAAAATGCTTGCTTATAGCAATGAAGTTAATTGCTTTAAGCAATCATGTGTAAAAAAAAAAAATACTGATCACTTAGATACTACCATATAAATGTAGTGGTGACATCATCAGCACCCTGTACATAACTTGTACAGAGAGCAGAGCTGGAGGAGGGACCCAGCAGGCTCCACCCACTACAGGCTACCTGCTGAAGACTACAGGAGAAGGACAGATACAAGTCATCCTGCACAAGTAGAGAGAGTAGAAGTGGTGGGTAAGTCGCACAATTTTAAAATCGGCTTTGATGTGACTGGGGGCTTAGAGAAGAGTAGTAGAATGTTACTATGATAACATTATATTGCTCTGGTCACAGTGGGAACAATTCACTAAGCTGTATCTTAATGCATCTGAGTAAGCGGTAGGATACCGCATAGCATTTAAAAAAAAAAAATGTAATTCACTAAAAAAAACTACTAAAATACCGCATGAGTTATTTTATCAAGTCATGTGATATTTTAGTAGTGAAAACCGTGCATTAATGTTTCAGCTGTCAGCAAGGTACCCCACTGACAGCTGAATGTAAAAGAAAGAATTGCCGGCAATTAAAAAAATATTTTTAAAAATAGTGTGGTCTCCCCATCCATCCATTCCAAGCCCTTCGGGTCTGGTATAGGTTTTGAGGGGAACCCCCAAGCCAAAGTGTAAAAAAAAAAAAAAAGTGTAGGGTCCCCATCCAAATCCATAAAAGACCCTTATCCTAGCATGCATCCCGGCAGGTCAGGAAAGGAGGCCCCCCATCCTGAACCATACCAGGCCACATGCCCTCGACATGGGGGGTGTCCCCCCCCAAAGCATCTTGTCTCCATGTTGATGGGGACAAAGGCCTCTTCCCCACAACCCTGGCCGGTGGTTGTGGGGGTCTGCGGGCGGGGTGCTTACCAGAATCTGGAAGCCCCCATTAGCAAGGGGGCCCCCAGATCCCGCCCCCCCCATGTGAATGAGTATGGGATATATGGTACTGCTACCCATTCACAAAAAAAAAAAACTATAGTGTAAAAAAAGACAGGAGACCTTTATTAAAAGGTCCCCCGAAGTAGATCCAACGTCAAGCACGATGCCCTCCGCTGCTGCCACCCGAAAAAAGAAAAGAAAAGGTTCTGCTCCTGACGCTGGCTCCCGCCGTCTGACTGCTATGCTGGCTTGACAGTTCTTAAATATGTAAGGGGCAGGGCCACCCAGTGACATCCCATATGTGACCCTGCCCCTGTGTGACATCACTTGGGACATGCTGGGTCAATGATGCCACACGGGGTGGGGTCACATACGTGATGTCACTGGGTGGCCTCGCCCCTTACATATTTAAGAATTGTCAAGCCAGCAGAGCAGTCAGACGGCAGGAGCCAGAGTTGGGACCGGAGCCTTTTGTTTTTATTTCAGGGTGGCAGCAGCGGCAGGCATCATCATTGACATTGGCTCTGCTTCAGTGGACATTATTTTATTTTCGTTCTTTTAATAAAGGACTTGTCAAAAATGTCTCCTGTCTTTTTACACACTACAGTTTTTTTTCTTTGTGAATGGGTAGCGGTACCATGTACCCCATACTCATTCACATGGGGGTGAGATCTGGGGGCCCCCTTGCTAAAGGGGGCTTACAGACTCCAATAAGCCCCCTGCCTGCAAACCCCCACAACTACCGGCCAGGGTTGTGGGGAAGAGGCCCTTGTCCCCATCAACATGGGGACAAGATGCTTTGGGGGAGAGTACCCCCCATGTTGAGGGCATGTGGCCTGGTATGGTTCAGGAGGGGGGGTGCTCTCTCGACCATCTCCTTTCCTCACCTGCCGGGCTGCATGCTCTGATAAGGGTCTGGTATGGATTTTAGCAGGGACCCCACGCCTTTTTTTTTTTTTAATTTTGGCATGGGGGTTCCCCTCAAAACCCATAGCAGACCCGAAGGCTGACTCAGCCCAGGCTGCTACCCAGCCTCTAACTGACAAAAATCCTATCTAGCTTACCTAGAGGGTGTTACATAGATTACTCATGAAAAGAGTGTCTTAGATTAGTGTCTTAGACAGATCCAGGGATGAGTCAACTCTTCAAAGCCTAAAGGGAAATAACAGTTTTAGGTATAACTTACTTTTAAAACAAATTCAATCTGTTCCAGGTAATATCAGTATGCTTTTGTTCAGTCAAGCACAGTGATATCTCCATTCATTCTACTACATTTGCTTTTCATACAACCATGTTTGATTCAGTGTCTAATAAATTTATGGATGGTTCTTTAACAATTTAGTGTAATTCTCAGCAGCTGTTTGGCAGATTTAGTTGGTCTCATTTCTTGCCACTTCATGATGGTAAATCTTTCAGTTAAAATTGTGTCATGATTCACTTATCACATATATTTACAGTATGCCATAGTAACAAAATAAAGAAAATTCATTCCTGCAAGCTGTATAATTTCATGGCAGCTAACCTAACATTTAATTGTCTCCTGTGGACCGATTTAAAGTGTCAGTGACACAGCGTGTGAATAGGGTACACCAGTGATGCAGCAAACAGTGCTGGAGACTCAGCTCCAAAAATGTGTCACTCATCCCTGGGGTGGCTATGACTTCCTATACGTCTATTTGCTTTTACGACTCAAAAACTCCTAGCAAAGACTGAATAATGGCATACAGGCATAAATACAGCTCATGCCGTAAGGCTCAGATTCATAAAACCATATCATTTTCTCAGCACGACACAAGCTAACTGTTTTGAATGGTATAATTTTATGTTGTAAGAGGATTTGTTTTTTTTTTCAGCTGGTGTTATGGAATTGAAGCATACAATAAAGCAAGAAGCACTGTGGCTAAATTAACCATTAAAATTGATGTACCAAGTTTAGGTGACATATTGTGATGTATTTACTATGTATCTAAATCTACAGTATATATAAATGAGAAAGTTAGCAATGAGATAATCCTTAGCATTCCACTACCAATCATCTTTTATTGTTCTCATTGCACCAAACCTATGAAAACTGAATTGTTGTAGAATATAGATGTGAATAATACTCTCTATATATAAGTTACCTAATGTTTTTGACTTAAAACAAATCTGGTGAGAGATATTAAGTGGACCTATAGGTGCCTGCACTTGCCTGCAGGTGGCTTTCATCCCTTGCATGCCTGAGCTAAAGGAAGATGGATTACGGATGCAAATGCTACATTAATCATCTGCCCTTACTCAAGATGGCCATAGCTAGACATACTGGAAGGGGAGATGGGAGTTCAGAGTGATTTCACAAACAAAATAAAGCACGGAGACAGGTATGGAGGGTGCAAGTTTGCTTAGAATATTAAAAATTTATTAACAAGCATAATTCAGTTCATGGTGCTCAGATACAATTTAGTTCAACTTTAATTGCTTGCTGTCCCTAGGCCATATGAAAACCAGAGGTGATGAGGATTTTGTCACATCTGGTTTCTGTTCAGTGTTTCCCTAGCCGTTACAGCCAGGGAAGCAGACAATCAAAGAGATCTTTGATCAGCTGCCTTGCAGGGCAGAGGAAGGATCAGGGGTCTTATAGACCCCTGATCTCTCAATAAAGAGTACCTGTCACTGCCCAAGCTATTGTAGCACTACCCCCTTAAGGGTTGCTTAGTAATTTTTGGGTTCCCCATCAATCACCACCATGCTCTTGTGACCAAAGTAAATCATAAGTGTAAAACAGACTCACGCACAAGTTAGGATAAGCCAATATGAAGTTTATATTGGAATTAAAGGTAACTTGGTCAAAAAGAACAAAATGAAACTGATATATGCAACAGATATCATCACTCTTGCTATTTGTGAGCAAAAGTAACAACATTCACAGTAAAGTAACAATAATTGTTAGCAGGCCTGCTTTCAAAAAGAATCCACTGCCTCCAATCTGAGGGGACCACTGGATCCCCAGTGAGCATAAAGAACTATCAAGAAACAGGTAAGCTTATTGTGGGTCCTCAGAACTAGATGATAAGGATTAGATGTGAAGGAAAGAGAATTCTCATTTGGAATTGAGCACTGTCCCTTTAAGAACACTGCAGTGTTTTCTGCGCACTTGTTGGGGCCCAGTTGGTATGAAGTTAAGTTGAGGTGTGGAATATAGTTCCTTAGGATGGTAACACAGCAATAGTGAAGGGACAAAAGAGATTTAACACTTTGCACTGGTAGCAAATTAGGACAGGGATCCCTTTCAAGCACTAAACATGGGGCAAACCTGAAATAATGAATAGCAACAATTGGCATAAATGTCTATAGGCAAAGACAGATCCCTTTGTAAATCAAAGGCAAAAATAAACAGTAGTGGGAATCCTGCTTTGTTGAAGAAGGGAAACTTGTTGTTTCAGTTGGTCTCCAAGCCTGGAACTGTATGTCCTGCGGTCAGCTTCTACAATAAACTGTAATGTAGTTGTATCTCAATGATAGCAGATGTGAGAACTAGGCCGCAAACTGAGGCAACTATATGTAATGTTCACAACTATGTGTAAGCAGATAGCTGAGGTAGCAATCTGTCAGTATTCACTTGATTAGTGAGTGCATGGGTCTCTCTCACCTGATCAAAGTAGTCCAGAAGATCGAAGTAGTCTGTCTTTCTCTGCAAATGGGGTCAGTCCAAGGACACTCCAGCTCAGATTCAGTGTCCCGTCTGGTCTCCTGCTGTCAGATTGGCCTGCTGGGCACTGTGACAGACCGAGTGGTCAGTAGGCTCTCTCCGCTCTTCCCCTCTCTCCAACCCTGGCTTTGTGGCCTAGTTCAGCACTTCAGCCATCACCACACTTCTTCCCCCTTCAGTCTCTCCCTGCACTCTCCTGGCCAATCTCCTGGGCTTTGATATTTACATGCCCCTGCCCACACGGTACCCCCTTCTGGGAAATGTAGTCCCTGACTGCCCTGCTCACCAGCTGAGTCCTGCTATTCAGCATATACGTTCCAGAGGGCTGTTCTGTCCATGTGAGTTACCCTGAATGGCAGGCCACCACCATCTAATGTCCATTTTAATGTATTGCAAGTAATAACATTTCAATGGGTTACACCCATAAGTGCTTACCCCTTGTAATAGCTATGAAGTTGAATGAAAAAAAGATTTAAAAAGTGAAAAAAAATAAAATTAAACACAATAAATTTGAAAAATGTCTCGAAAGCACCCTTCCTCTTGATAACATGCAAATGTAATTATGTATGTAGGCCCCGCACTCATATGTAAGCCATGATTGCACCACACATGTGAGGTATCACCACAAACGTCAGAGTGAGTGCAATAACTCTAGTGCCAGAGCTCACACTGAACTTTAAACTGGTAATCTGTAAAGTGTCGACTATGGATAATGTTAGGTACTGTAGTTTGTCGCCATTTCACAGGCGTGCGTTTTAAATCTTTACATGTTTGGTATCCATTTACTGGATGCAACATCATCTTTTATATTTTGTGCATTTTTTCCTGAAAATTTGTGTTTGATAAGCAGGTGCAGAAATATTTTGGGATCATAAAAAATTACAACAACCACCATTTTATTATCCAGGTCCTCTGCTTTCAGTAAAATCATAATGTTTGAGGGTTCTAAGTAATTTTCTAGCAAGCAAATGCTGATTTTAACATTTATATGAAAAATGTCAGCGGTAAGTTAACCCCTTTACGCCAGCCACACACAAATGTGTGGCCTCCCGGCGTCTGGGCCTAGACGCTGAGCGGCCGCACATTTGCGTTCATGTAAAAAAAAACATATGTGCTGAGAGCGTGCGCCCTGCGCACTCCCAGCACACATGTCCGGTACTCACGGAAAGGTCCCGGTCTGCTCTTTCGATCGGGACCTTTCCCGATCATGTGATCCCGGTCATATGATCCCTAAACCACGCCCCACCCGCCCCTCCTCCCGGCTTCTGAAACTCTTAAAGGGCCGGGAGGCGCCGGCGGGAAGGGGTTAAAGACACTTTGCTGTAGCTTAGGGCAGTGACTGCAGCAGAAAATGTTTACATAATGTAATATTGAAGGTCATCAGCCAGCCACATTGGTAAAAGCAAACCAGTCTTTTATTACTCAAAAGGAAAACAAAAACAGTTTGACTGCAGAACAAAGCAAATAAAACCGTCCACAATCCTGTTAAACTACTGCTTATGTTCAGCTGGCTTCAGGGGTCTCAAAGAGGAAGTTTCCAGGCACTAAGCAGAGTCTCAATACTAAACAGAACACCAGCCTGACTCCTTAGTGTGTTCTGCTACACACTCCACTTGACAGACACCTAATGATGGCTTTCTGTTCCTCTATAGGCTTCACTTGCAAGTGGGTAACCTCTCCAGGGTCAAAGTGTCTGTAAACAGGATTTGAAGGCTCTTTCCCACCCAAAATCTCTTTGAACCTCTGAATTCCAGGTCCCAAATAAGGACATACCATTGTAGTCAGTCTTCTCTCTCCAACCAGACTATCTTGGAACCCCTCACCCTTCATGGGTGAGAACCCCTGAGTATTTAAAAATGGCATATCTGCATTCCACGACCCATCTCTGGGGTCCTGTAAAATATATATTGATAGTAACAAGTCATGGGTAAAGTATTATTTTATCTCTACAATGAGATGAGAGGAGAGATGAATCAGTACTGCAAATTGTATAGTGTTGCTTCAGGGAATGTCTATGCAATCTCTAGCTCACTTATATATTTTACAGCCTGTCTATTGTGCCATTACTGGATATAGGATCTCCTATATGAAATATCTAAGATTATGGGGTTGATTTACTAAAACTGGAGAGTGCAAAATCTGGTGCAGCTATGCATGGTAGCCAATCAGCTTCTAACTTCAGCTTGTTCAATTAACCTCCCTGGCAGTATTCCCGAGTGTAGCTCGGGGTAAAGTTTCAGTACCACAAGCGGTAACCCCAAGCTACACTCGGGCTTACCATGCGGCGCTGCTCCGAGATCTGTTCTTCTCTTACCTTGTCCTGCGCTCCCGCGATGTCCCTCTTGCAGTGTCCCCTGTAATGTCCTCCGGCGGATGCCGGCATCTATCTGCGACGTCGGGACATACGGGGACGGAACGGCGGGAAATTTGAAAATGAAAAAAGTGACATTCACTAAATTCACTAAAATAAAATAGTAAAGCATTACTGTATCAAACCATTTCACATACATTTTGTCCCTAGTGCCTTGTCCTGTGCCCTGCCTACATTTTTACTGTTCTTTCTGCCTGGAAACTGAGAAACGTCCATGGCATCCAAAAAGCGTCGCTTTAGGTCAAAATCGGTTTTAGACCAGCTAGAGAACAGCGATAGTAAATTAGAACTACTTGCAGAATTGAGTGATAATGATATGTGGGGAAATTCGTCATCAGACACTGAAAACGATTTTGCGACTTTGCTCAGTGATGTGCGAACTTGAACGCTATATTTCAAATTTCAGTGTTTTTGGTTTGATTATATTATTGAATTAAATGTATTATTATTATATTATTTTTTATAATTATTTATTAAATTATAATTTATGATTTTGTGTTTCAAATTTTATCCTACCCGGGATGTTTACTAGACTCTTGTTCGGACAGATTTCAGTGAGTTATTCCTACAAATTACAGGTCTACAATTAAAAAAATACATATTTCCATGCAAAAAAATTTACCGCTTTAAGCACAGAAATATGGATATAATCAGACCGCTAGGGAGGTTAAACTTTGAAAAAATAAACCTGGAAGCCGATTGGTTTCTATGCAGAGCTCACCAGATTTTGCACTCTCCAGCTTTAGTAAATCAACACAACCCTGATAAGTTTTTGATGCAAAATGGAGCATACGCAACATACACTTAGCAGCAATTACAGTAGCACAAATATTTATGCTGAAAATATAATAAATATGAGTTTTGAAGTTTCACTTATTTAGGTGTTTTTTTTTTTCATTTGAATAGCTAACCTAGAAGAATGCTTTCATAAACTGTGAAGAAATATCCAGAGAAAAACAAAGGAAAATATTATGTTCAACTGAGGGAGAATCAATCATAAAAACACAGCAGGATTACTCTAGTGATGTGCAATGACGCATTTCATGCCAGCTCTATAGAATTTCACTGGATCCTTTAATATAGTGGCTTGGATAAAGTGTCAATGGAAACGTCGTAAGTAATGTGTCATGCTGAGTCTTCACTGCTATACTTGCCAAATGTATATGTACATAGAAGCTGCTATACCTGTTTGTACATTAGGCTGTGCAAATGTCCTTGTTCACTCCCAGAAGGTCTTGTGCATCACAAAAAATTTTATAATCGCAAAATGCAGTTTCTGTTCCTCAGGTAAGTACATTTTTGAGACTGTACTTATCAATGGAATATATTGCTGACAATAGGAACCTCAGAAACATTTTATTTGTGTATCATCTGATATTCTTGTCAACACTGTTGGCACAATGGAATAACTACTCAGAAGCTTGTGCTTTGGGCAGATTGTTGTCAACCGTTGACAACTAGCCATTTTATGATAGTTAACTGTCACCTAGGTATGAACATAGCGTACCATAATTTTTCTAAATATGCTATAGAAACGTATATTTAGTGAAGGACAAATCTACCTAGATATTGTTGAATCTAGTTTAAAATTCTGTGAATCCAAACTTTGCAGTGAATCCTATTGTTATTGGGGTGAGGGGTTCTATTGGTAAATTCTGGCAATTTTTGGGGTGATGAACTACTGTCAAAAATGATATGGGGAAGTAGGCGCTGTCATAGGGGACATTTCAAAAAGCAATAATTACCATCCAGTAGAACTTTGCGGAGAACATGAAATAAACATCAATCCTTTAAATTACATGCTTGGGGATGTCTTTAAGTTGTTAGATTTGTTATAGAACAGTGCAATTGCTACAGCTATACTGTATTCTGATATCAAGAAATTTGGATGCGTAATAGGTTTTTTAATGTTTACATTTACAGTATCTTGGCTTAAACACAGCAGAAACACCCCAATCCCTTTCAACTGGAAAAAAAAGGCTATTTATGTTGTTTTGGCTCAGATACCACTGCTTTTTTAAGTAGCAGTCGCAGGCCTGAGTTGACCAGTGGAATTAGCAGCCACAAGAGATACAAAAATAGTTACACAAAGGTTTCATTTTAAAAAGCTGGAGGCATGGCTGTGGTATGTGATTGAGACCCGACATGCTTCACAATATCTCTGTATATTTACAAAAAAACCTGCTGAACCATAACATTTTGACTGACCTAACCTTGGCTTCTACCCCCTGTGAACCCCTAGTGCCGCTTGGGGAGCTGTCTGGATGCCCATCAGATGCACATATATCACATGACAACTTCTTGCTGCTCAAGCAACACAAGCCCGGAGCATCAGCATGCATACACTTTCAGCTATGGCTGACTCAGTGTTCTTTCCTGGGTCACCTTGGCTTGGTTCCTCTACACCGTAGGAGGCAGCTAAAACATCCACCTCCAGGAAAAGCTGCAAATCCTCCCTAATGAAGCATATTGACCACCTAATGGTGGCCTCTGCCATGAATTAGACATGTTCAGCATCAGGCTTACAAAAGTTGAATGCATCTTCAGCCTATATTGTGGAAAAATACATTGTGTCCTTACTGGAAAGGTGGACCCCTTTCTGGTGCCCATGTTACACTAAAGAGACCAGGATCTTTCCTTGTCAACTGTCAGGAAACAGCCACTACTGTAGTATGAGAATACTTTGCTCATACTCATCCCAGAATTTATGCCTCAGATCCAGCAGTGATGCAGTCTCCTCACTGTTGTCTGGAGGTGGCTGATGATGAAAGGCATCCTGTATAGTATGCTGTTTCCTAAAAAGTTACATATGAGCTACAAAAATTCTAAGTTCCTTGTCACCCCAGCTGACTGGCTTGATGGACTGCAGTAAGATCACCACGGGTTTTCTTTGCCTGCAATACCAAGCCCTCTTGCTGTTACCATTCAAGCTATTCAAATGGTAACCACTCCTGCCCTCCTCATGCTGTCTGGCCACATTCTACTGTGCTACTCATGGCCCTAGAAGACTTAAAATGGAACTTCACTCGCTCAGTTAACAGTGACTATTTTGAATCCTTATGCTGCTAACATTAGTAAATAGATAGGAAATTATATATTCACTAGTTTTAAACAGTTTTCTGCCATGGCAAGAAATGCTAGGGGGTGTTTTTCAAATGGTTTTCTCTTTAATAAATCATGGAGATATGGATAAATGTGTGAGTTTGCTTTGAATATTAAAAATGAATTAAATAGCGCTTTCAGTTTGTGGTGCTCAAATACATTGTAGTTCCTCTTTGACTAACCATCTTCACAGCAAGTCTCTTTGGTCCTTGGTACGCCAAATGCTTGGGATGTCATCCTGACCTACTTGGGGTATTTCCCATCTTTTTATATCACCTGTGATATTTTTTAACCTCTTTAGTTCAGCTAGCCATCCATGCAGCTCTTGAGCCATCGCTCACCTTGCTGTGCCTTCCTGAACACCCCCCTACCCAGATTGTTTGTTTTCTAGTTCTGCTGTTTGAGACTTTTCTGAAATTTTTTTTTCAGACTAACCTATGCATCTGGTCCTTGAGCAAGAACTTTATGGTTGGCGCTACACTTGCTTTGTTATAGCAAAAATGCTTTTTATATAGAACTCAAAATTTTGGGTAAATGTTATATACTTGTTGTGTTTGTTGTTCCAGTTTTCTCTGCTTGATGGATGCTATATCTTGTTTCCTCTGATTGATGGGTGGCCCCCAGGCAGAGTGGTTCTACAGGGGAATAGAAATTTCCTACCCTCCTTTCCCCAGGAAGCTTGAATTTTTTTGTGAGGGGTATCATTGGCCATATTTGACATTGTCACCATGGCTACTGATCTTGAGTTGATGTCTTGGAATGTCAGTCTCTGTTCCAAAACTAAATGGCCAATAGCAGTGCAGTTCATCAAGCACACCTGACCTTCCTCAAAGAGACACGTATTACTGGGACCAAGGTACTAGCTCTGAACAAGCCCTGACAGCAAAAATGTATTCATGCTTCTAACTCTGTAGACACTAGAGGTGTAGCCATCTTAGTTAATAAAGACTGTCATGTACGGTATATCATGTGATAATGGACACCAGAGGCAAATATATGGCTGTAGTTTTGACTGTTACGTGAGTTAATCATATTTTTGGTAATATCTATGTCCTTCCTTTTATTCTCAAATCAGATACACTTAACCCTAATAAAGGTCCTGTTGTACCATGCTTACACACTTCTCTTTGTTGAAGCCTTTAATTCCATCGTAGACCTCCATCTTTGCACTGTTATCTCTATCAGATCCCCTAGAGAAGATATCAAAATGTGGGTTGACACTTTACAGTTAACCAATGTTTGGTGCTGGAAGCACCCCAATTCCAAATGTGTCTCTTGATTTTTCAATCATATGGCCTTAGCTCATTATTCTATCATAAACCTAGAGAGGTCCTCTTTGATGGGAGTGATAACAATGGGAAATGTTGGCAAATTTGATAGTTGTACAATCCAGAATTCTGATGGGGAAGTAACTATGGACCCCATGTAAATTCTTTGTGTGTTTTGAGGAGTACTATCAAGATTGTTTTCTCTATTCCATCTTATAATCTGTCTCTTTTAAGAGGTAAACTAGCTCAGGCCACAATCCCAGCATGGACTCTGGAAGAGCTTTCTTCTTTTTGAAATTTTCATCAAGGAGCTAAATGGGCTATTCTTTCCAGAACCGGAAGGTTTCAACCTGGAGAGGTATAGGTGCTATAGGGAGGAATTGGCTCTCCCACAGTCCATGTATAACGTGCAAATGGTCCTTATCCCCAGAGTGGAGATGACCCTCTAGAATGTAAATCACACTGTCCCATGTCTTTGATAAATTGGATTTTAATAAATCCTTACAAAAGTCTTGACTACATGTCTAACTAAGATAATTACTAATATTGTTGTCTCAGACCAAACAAGGTTCATCCCTCATAAAATGACAGACGTTAATATCAGGAGGCTTTTTTGCTAATAGTCATATTCCTCATACTAATAAATGGTCCTGTATTGCAGTGGCATTAGATATTGAAAAGGCGTTCAACTTTGTAGATTGAGACAACATGAGCATGATCCTGGAATGAATGAGCTTTGGTCTATCCTTCTTGTAGTAGATATCTTTGTTATATCATCAGTCCCAAGGAACCCTTATATTGCTTTGGACTGACATGATCTCTCAACCTCATTCCAATGTAGAAGGGGAACCAGGCAGGGCTGCCATTTGTTATCCATCATTCTTGCCCTCATAATGGAACCCACTGACAATATCCAGTGTGTGCATTCTGTACAGTACCACGTCCTTAACATGTAAACTAAATAGACTATTTTCACAATGTGACTAATATTATTAAAAGACTTATATGTATTTTATTAAATACAAAATTAGATACAAAATCCAGTTGGTTAAGACCATAAATACAGCTTTCAGTACATAATATCACACAAGTACAGAGCTGTCAAAATAACATGAGCCTAATGATGTGTCTCCATTCATGTTTCAGAAATATATGATTCTTTCTTGATGGGTGTCAAGGGTATCACACCTTTATAATATAATTGAACAAACATCATAGAGCATGTATAGAAACATCAATTTTTGTTAAATACAAAATTAGATACAAAATCCAATTGGTTATAAACATAATTATGGCTTACAGTACATAATGTCACAAAAATACAGAGCTGTCAAAATAACATGAGCCTAATAATGTGTCTCCATTCACCTGATGCGTTTCAGAGATATATGACTCTTTCTTTAGGGGTGTCAAGGGTATCACATCTCTATAATATGGTTGAAAAATCAATTTATGTAAGTATACAATCCATAGTATATCTATTACTTACAGTTAAACAACAGCGACAGGTATAAACATGAAGCCGTAAACATTTAAAACATATGCAAGTGACACCACCATGCCCATCAGCCATGAAGGGCCCAAAACCCCTAGAGACTCGCCCAGAGGGTAAAAGAGGGGAGGGATGCCTGGCCACTGGGGCCGCAGATGCAAGTCCTAAAAAAAAAGAAAGTATAGCTCTTAGATTTATAAGTATCTATGATACTGTATATTAATATCGAACATGTCATGGCATGGCGCCATATTGGTTTCCACGCATGCACAGTACATCACCCGGTGGCCATTTTATTGGCGTCGCAAACAGGGTGTACAATGCAGTGGATGGGGGAACCAGGCAGCTCCGTACCTAGCAGGCAGAGAGTGGTGAAAACACTACCGCTTCACATGTCACGCCACAGTTCTGTGCATGTGCGCCAAACAATTTATATACCTCTTCACTGGCAATGGCAAGGTCCCTTTGAAAACGTGCAAGTGCACGAAATGCATTAAGGAGGAGCCAAGCCAGTGTTACCAGACTGCCTGAGCCACGAGGAAGGCCGGTGGCCTACTTGGATTCATGTTTACATTCTTGTACACCATAGCTGCATTCCTATGGTCCAGATGTGAGTGCATTTTGTTCAAATTTGTGTTATTTCTGCTGATTTAATAAACATACTGCACTATATAGCACTTTCTTCTCTGGCTCATTTATTTTGAGCCACTAAGGTAGACCTTTTAAGTGTTTACTATTTGGTGCGTAAGATTGAAGTGGAACCTTGCCCATATCCGGAGAGTGTCTTTGGAGGAGAGGCTGTGTGCAGACGTATTGCCAGACGTATCCCAGGATGATGATGACCAGGAGTGGTCTTGATAACTCAAAAGCGCTTACATTTGCGCTGTCTGGTTAGTACAACTTACTCTCCTTTCCACATGCACTTGACGCACGGATCTGCACCTGTTTGAAGATTTCATTGTCACCGACACACCAAATTTTTGCACCAGACTCATTTGTGCACCCTTTGTGACACTTCTGTAGAATCCTAACATTATCATTGTTATTTTTGCTATTGGACTGTCAGCTCATCTTACATGCGTTTATAGCACGCTATTCATATGCGCTGTATATTTAAAATTATATTTATTTATCTTTAATTATCTATGTTTTATGAGTCAAAAGGATATTGTTTCATCTGAGCGCTGCATTTGTTTAGTATTATCATTTATAAGGGTTGGAGGTTTAACCTTTTATGCAAGCTGCTACCTATACTTGTCTAGCGCTCATTTACCTACCTTTTATCGATACGCTTGTATCCTACCTACTTACCTATAGTGCTGAGTGATGTTAACAGGGTCACAGTTTGGGAATATTGGCACCTAAAGCTGGGCCTCCTGAGTCTGAGCGTGCTGCAATGCCTTGCCGCGGAGAACGGACTGACGACAGCATGCCCGCATTGTGGAGTGATGTCACACATCCAACAACCCACTGACATGCACAGATGTCCGCCCATCAATAAATTTCAATCAAATTATTGATGGCTTACAAGTTTCTGAAAATACTTTTCTAGTCACAGTAGATGTAGAAGCTCTTTACAGCTCTATCCCTCATGGGCATATATTGAGTTTATGGTTTCCATCTTGGAATACACCCTTTGCCACAATGTTTTTACATTTGATGGTTCCTTTTACCTCTTGATACAGGGCGTAGCAATGGGGACATGTTTTGCCCCATCCACGGCAATCTGTACCTCAGGGAGTGGAAACGGATGTTCATGAATGATGAATCCTTGTCAAGGTATATGGACAATATTTTGTCATGGTACTGATATGTCAACAAAGTTTTCTTTGTCTGGGACAGTCCGCAGGATTTACTTTTAAAGTGCATCGATAGAATAGAATGAATTTCAATCTTACATTATTTATGATGACATTTAATAAAAACTTACTTTCCTGGATGTGGAGATCTCCAAAGGTGAGTATGGGGTCCTCTGTAGCAATCTTTATCGCAAACCTACAGCTGGCAATGTTGTTCTTCATGCCTCTAGTTTCCATCCAAAAGCTCTTATTAATTCTACTCCTTTTAGCCAGTATTTCAGGGTTAGGTGGTACTGTTCTGATGATCTATCACAATTGAAGCAAAAAAGCAGCAACAGAGACTGCTGAAGAAGTTACTCACGTACCTCCTTAAAAAAGCATATTAACAAACTTTATTTAAACTAGAAATCAAATTCTGTATAATAAAAAAAAGTCAGGGAAGACGCAAATCCATATAGGATTATCACTACATTTTCGAATCAATAAGTAAAAAAGATTGTCCAAAAGTTCTGGCATTTGCTCACAACGGATTCTGTTATAGGTACAGTAAGTTTCTCCCAGAAAATCCACTATTTATATTTAGGAAAGTTACCTCAACTAGAGATCACGCTGTACATAGTAAATAGAAAGGAGAGCTGCAAGGTAATCCCTGCAAATACAGAGGGTACCTTTATATGTGGATGTTGAATATACTGTAAACTTACAGTATGTGTATGAACAAAAAGATCAAATTACCCATTGGTCAAATATTCTATCCTAAACACAATGCCAATTGTAGAACTTCTGGTGTAGTATATCTTCTACTTTGTGACTGTTGTTGCTATTATGTTGGCAAGATTAAATTAAAGCTTTGGAAGCGTGCTTACAGACATATCTAAAGCATGCAAACTGTAACCCTCATTTACCGCTTGGCAGATATGTTACGGCCATACATGAAGGCAAATTTCATAAAAGTAGATTTTTAGTCTTAGACCGTATCCATCCTAGCAATAGAGGAGAAGAATGGAATAAGAATTTTTTGCAAATGGAATTGAATAGATCTACAGAGTAAGAGCTACCCAACCTCCAGGACTGAACAAAGCAGTTAATTTTAAAACCATTTAAAAGGTTTCGTCTCTGGACAGAGGGAAAAATAATTTGTAAACAGGGGCGGACTGATTATTTGGAAACTCGGGCACTGCCCGAGGGCCCAGGGTCAATAGGGGCCCCATGGGATGCCCCTGGTACCTTTTTCATAGGCTTTTTTGAGTTTGGGGAAGGACACAGGGGCCCCATGATCCCCTATTGCCCGGGGGCCCCATGAGTTGTCAGTCCGCCCCTGTTTGTAAACCCTTTCATCTTGCCCAACACCCAACAGTTCTATGGTTTGATGAGAGAATATATAAATATTTCTTTAACCATTTTCCCAACCTTCCCAGATTGTGACCCTGTTACCATCACACAGTACTATAAGTAAGATACGAGAGTAGGTTGTATTTTGCTGGAGGCCTGGATGCTTTCTCTTTTTTAGGGAACTTTGAAACGATTGATTTATAGTTGCGATTCACCGCCTTCCATGCAGCCCACATAAAACTAGATTACATGGAGTCTATAGGGAAGGTTATTTTATATGGTATTAAATGACTTCGGCAGGCTACTCTATATTAAATAACGTTTTATTGTGCTACTCTGTGATAGCATGGGCTGCCCACTTTTTTAGGCAGTGATTAGGCTATATTATGAAAAAAAATATATTTTTTATTATGTTTGGTGTATTTGGCTTAGACTATCTCATTATACTATTATTATTATTAGAGATGAGCGAAGAAATGAAAAATTCGATTCGACTGATTCGGCGAATTCGTGGACAATATTCGATTCGAGTCGAATAAATTCGCTGTGAATTTAACTTAAAAAAGGGTGTTTCTAGGCTTCAGAGAGACTTAATATTAGTGCAGAACACTGTACCTTTAATTTAAATGCCCTTGGAGTCTGCTGGGGAAGAGAAATAATACTGTCAGTCAGTATGACATGCAGATGAGTGCCGTCGATCTTAGAATCACCGCACACTTCACTCATTTGGGCAGTCACGGGGCCAAAACCAGAGTGTGGAGCCACAGTGTGGCGGTGGAGGCAGCAGCAATGGGAGGCCATACAGCACCCTATGACAAAAATGGAAACCACCAGCAGTGTGAGGAGACCTGAAAGTGGCACATGGCAGAGTGTGGCGATAGAGACAGCAGCAATGGGAGGCCGTACAGGGACCCATGACACACTCTGGACCTGGCAGCAGCATGAGGAGGCGGTACAGGGGCCCATGACAGATTACGGGCCTGGCAGCAGCATGAGGAGTCGGTACAGGGGCCCATGGCAGATTACGGGCCTGGCAGCAGCAATGGGAGGCCGTACAGGGACCCATGACACACTCTGGACCTGGCAGCAGCATGGGGAGGCGGTACAGGGGCCCATGACAGATTACGGGCCTGGCAGCAGCATGAGGAGTCGGTACGGGGGCCCATGACACACTCTGGACCTGGCAGCAGCATGAGGAGGCGGTACAGGGGCGCATGACAGATTACGAGCCTGGCAGCAGCAACTTGGACAGGAGGACGTTCAGCTTCTGCACCGTCGGGTGCGTGCTCGCAAACTGTTGTCTCTTGGAAACGGATTCCAAGAAAGACTGCTGACGGAATCCGTGAAGAGGAGTAGCAGGAGAAGGAGCATCTGAACGAGCGGAATATGCCAACAAGCGACAACAGTGGCCCATGACAGATTACGGGCCTGGCAGCAGCATGAGGAGTCGGTACGGGGGCCCATGGCAGATTACGGGCCTGGCAGCAGCTATGGGAGGCCCGTAATCTGCCAGCACCCTATGACAAAAAATGGAACCCACCAGCAGTGTGAGGAGACCTGAAAGTGGCACATGGCAGAGTGTGGCGATGGAGACAGCAGCAATGGGAGGCCGTACAGGGACCCATGAGAGACTCTGGACCTGGCAGCAGCATGAGGAGGCGGTATAGGGGCCCATGGCAGATTAGGGGCCTGGCAGCAGCTATGGGAGGCCCGTAATCTGCCAGCACCCTATGACAAAAAATGGAACACACCAGCAGTGTGAGGAGACCTGAAAGTGGCACATGGCAGAGTGTGGCGATGGAGGCAGCAGCAATGGGAGGCCGTACAGGGACCCATGAGAGACTCTGGACTTGGCAGCAGCATGAGGAGGCGGTATAGGGGCCCATGGCAGATTAGGGGCCTGGCAGCAGCTATGGGAGGCCCGTAATCTGCCAGCACCCTATGACAAAAAATGGAACACACCAGCAGTGTGAGGAGACCTGAAAGTGGCACATGTTTGGGGCATGATTCATGGCGGATTTAGTCAGTTGTGTCAGGAACTGGTGGTTTGAAATCCAGACTAATCCACGCCTGATTCATTTTCACAAACGTGAGTCTCTCCACACTTTGGGTGGACAGTCGTGTCCTCCGCGGAGTTGCAATACCTCCTGCCGCACTAAACACGCGCTCCGATGCCACGCTACTGGCCGGGCATGACAGCCTTTCAAGGGCAAATTCAGCTAGTTGGGGCCAAAGGTCAAGTTTCGTTGCCCAGTAGTCAAGGGGATTGTCTACCTCGGTTGGCAGGGTGCTGTCCAAGTAGGCCTAAGCCTGTTGTTTGAGGTCCTGCTCCAGGTCCACCTGATGCTGCTGCTGCTGCTGCGGCTGGTTAGTAGTTTCCTCACTGCGCTGGTGAAGAAAGCTACTCATCATCGACTGCAGACTGAGGCAGCCGCTGCTGGTGGAGCTGCCACTGCTCCTACCACCCCACCCCTCCCCTGCTGCCATGGCAGCGGAACACGAGCGCACAGGGCCCACAGTGTCTGAGGATGGACGTTGGCGCAGACAGGCAGAGACCAGCTGACTACATAGGTGTTTTTTATAGTACGTTATTTTGGCCTCCCTCTCAGCAGGTGTGAAAAAGGCCACCATTTTTGAACGGTAGCGAGGGTCCAACAAGGTGGACAGCCAAAAGTCATCCCTCTGTCTGATGGTTATTATTCGGCTGTCGCTACGCAAGCAACCGAGCATGCTATGGGCCATTTGTGCCAAGGAATGCGAGGGACTCCCTGCCTCCATCTCCACAGCATACTGCCACGGTGCGTCTAGGTCCTCTGTCTCCTCTTCCTCCTCCTCTACCAGATGCTCCTGCTCCTCCACTCCTGTCCGCTGAGTGGAAAAACCACCCATTTCACTCAATAATTCCTGAGCACCAATGTCCTCCTCTACCTCCTCCTCTTCTTCCAGTCCTGCCCCCACAGGGGCCATGTGGCGTTGAGATCTGTGCGCCACGTCTACCGCACCCTGACCAGCCATTGTTAACAGCATTTGTTCCAGGACGTGCAACAGAGGAATGACGTCGTTCATCCCATAGTCCTGCCGACTCACGAATAGCGTGGCCTCCTCAAAGGGCCTGAGCAAGCGCAGGTGTCACGCATGAGCTGCCAATGGCTGACATCTAAGTTACACAGGGAGTACCTTTATCTGCTTTTAACATCAGGAAATCTGTGATGGCCTTTTGCTGTTCGTAAAGGCGGTCTAACATATGTAGGGTTGAATTCCACCTTGTTGCAACGTCACAGCATGAGGAGTCGGTATAGGGGCCCATGGCAGATTAGGGGCCTGGCAGCAGTTATGGGAGGCCCATAATCTGCCAGCACCCTATGACAAAAAATGGAACACACCAGCAGTGTGAGGAGACCTGAAAGTGGCACATGGCAGAGTGTGGCGATGGAGACAGCAGCAATGGGAGGCCGTACAGGGACCCATGAGAGACTCTGGACCTGGCAGCAGCATGAGGAGGCGGTATATAGGGGCCTACGGCAGATTAGGGGCCTGGCAGCAGCTATAGGAGGCCCGTAATCTGCCAGCACCCTATGTCAAAAAATTCAACACACCAGCAGTGTGTGAGGAGACCTGAAAGTGGCACATGGCAGAGTGTGGCGATGGAGACAGCAGCAATGGGAGGCCGTACAGGGACCCATGACAGACTCTGGACTTGGCAGCAGCATGAGGAGGCGGTATATAGGGGCTTATGGCAGATTAGGGGCCTGGCAGCAGCTATAGGAGGCCCGTAATCTGCCAGCACCCTATGTCAAAAAATTCAACACACCAGCAGTGTGAGGAGACCTGAAAGTGGCACATGGCAGAGTGTGGCGATGGAGACAGCAGCAATGGGAGGCCGTACAGGGACCCATGACAGACTCTGAACTTGGCAGCAGCATGAGGAGGCGGTATATAGGGGCCCATGGCAGATTAGGGGCCTGGCAGCAGCTATAGGAGGCCCGTAATCTGCCAGCACCCTATGTCAAAAAATTCAACACACCAGCAGTGTGAGGAGACCTGAAAGTGGCACATGGCAGAGTGTGGCGATGGAGACAGCAGCAATGGGAGGCCGTACAGGGACCCATGACAGACTCTGGACTTGGCAGCAGCATGAGGAGGCGGTATATAGGGGCCCATGGCAGATTAGGGGCCTGGCAGCAGCTATGGGAGGCCCGTAATCTGCCAGCACCCTATGTCAAAAAATTCTACACACCAGCAGTGTGTGAGGAGACCTGAAAGTGGCACATGGCAGAGTGTGGCGATGGAGACAGCAGCAATGGGAGGCCGTACAGGGACCCATGACAGACTCTGGACTTGGCAGCAGCATGAGGAGGCGGTATATAGGGGCCCATGGCAGATTAGGGGCCTGGCAGCAGCTATGGGAGGCCCGTAATCTGCCAGCACCCTATGTCAAAAAATTCAACACACCAGCAGTGTGTGAGGAGACCTGAAAGTGGCACATGGCAGAGTGTGGCGATGGAGAAAGCAGCAATGGGAGGCCGTACAGGGACCCATGAGAGACTCTGGACCTGGCAGCAGCATGAGGAGGCGGTATATAGGGGCCTATGGCAGATTAGGGGCCTGGCAGCAGCTATGTGAGGCCCGTAATCTGCCTGCACCCTATGTCAAAAAATTAAACACACCAGCAGTGTGAAGAGACCTGAAAGTGGCACATGGCAGAGTGTGGCGATGGAGACAGCAGCAATGGGAGGCCGTACAGGGACCATGACAGACTCTGGACTTGGCAGCAGCATGAGGAGGCGGTATATAGGGGCCCATGGCAGATTAGGGGCCTGGCAGCAGCTATGTGAGGCCCGTAATCTGCCTGCACCCTATGTCAAAAAATTAAACACACCAGCAGTGTGAAGAGACCTGAAAGTGGCACATGGCATGAGAGACTCTGGACCTGGCAGCAGCAGGAGGAGGCGGTATAGGGGCCCATGGCTGATTAGGGGCCTGGCAGCAGCTATGTGAGGCCCGTTATCTTGCAGCACCCTATGTCAAAAAATTTAACACACCAGCAGTGTGAAGAGACCTGAAAGTGGCACATGGCAGCAGAGTGTGGCGATGGAGACAGCAGCAATGGGAGGCCGTACAGGGACCCATGAGAGACTCTGGACCTGGCAGCAGCAGGAGGAGGTGGTATATAGGGGCCCATGGCAGATTAGGGGCCTGGCAGCAGCTATGTGAGGCCCGTAATCTGCCTGCACCCTATGTCAAAAAATTTAACACACCAGCAGTGTGAAGAGACCTGAAAGTGGCACATGGCAGCAGAGTGTGGCGATGGAGACAGCAGCAATGGGAGGCCGTACAGGGACCATGACAGACTCTGGACTTGGCAGCAGCATGAGGAGGCGGTATATAGGGGCCTATGGCAGATTAGGGGCCTGGCAGCAGCTATGTGAGGCCCGTAATCTGCCTGCACCCTATGTCAAAAAATTTAACACACCAGCAGTGTGAAGAGACCTGAAAGTGGCACATGGCAGCAGAGTGTGGCGATGGAGACAGCAGCAATGGGAGGCCGTACAGGGACCATGACAGACTCTGGACTTGGCAGCAGCATGAGGAGGCGGTATATAGGGGCCCATGGCAGATTAGGGGCCTGGCAGCAGCTATGTGAGGCCCGTAATCTGCCTGCACCCTATGTCAAAAAATTTAACACACCAGCAGTGTGAAGAGACCTGAAAGTGGCACATGGCAGCAGAGTGTGGCGATGGAGACAGCAGCAATGGGAGGCCGTACAGGGACCATGACAGACTCTGGACTTGGCAGCAGCATGAGGAGGCGGTATATAGGGGCCCATGGCAGATTAGGGGCCTGGCAGCAGCTATGTGAGGCCCGTAATCTGCCTGCACCCTATGTCAAAAAATTTAACACACCAGCAGTGTGAAGAGACCTGAAAGTGGCACATGGCAGCAGAGTGTGGCGATGGAGACAGCAGCAATGGGAGGCCGTACAGGGACCATGACAGACTCTGGACTTGGCAGCAGCATGAGGAGGCGGTATATAGGGGCCCATGGCAGATTAGGGGCCTGGCAGCAGCTATGTGAGGCCCGTAATCTGCCTGCACCCTATGTCAAAAAATTAAACACACCAGCAGTGTGAAGAGACCTGAAAGTGGCACATGGCAGCAGAGTGTGGCGATGGAGACAGCAGCAATGGGAGGCCGTACAGGGACCATGACAGACTCTGGACTTGGCAGCAGCATGAGGAGGCGGTATATAGGGGCCCATGGCAGATTAGGGGCCTGGCAGCAGCTATGTGAGGCCCGTAATCTGCCTGCACCCTATGTCAAAAAATTTAACACACCAGCAGTGTGAAGAGACCTGAAAGTGGCACATGGCAGAGTGTGGCGATGGAGACAGCAGCAATGGGAGGCCGTACAGGGACCATGACAGACTCTGGACTTGGCAGCAGCATGAGGAGGCGGTATATAGGGGCCCATGGCAGATTAGGGGCCTGGCAGCAGCTATGTGAGGCCCGTAATCTGCCTGCACCCTATGTCAAAAAATTTAACACACCAGCAGTGTGAAGAGACCTGAAAGTGGCACATGGCAGCAGAGTGTGGCGATGGAGACAGCAGCAATGGGAGGCCGTACAGGGACCATGACAGACTCTGGACTTGGCAGCAGCATGAGGAGGCGGTATATAGGGGCCCATGGCAGATTAGGGGCCTGGCAGCAGCTATGTGAGGCCCGTAATCTGCCTGCACCCTATGTCAAAAAATTTAACACACCAGCAGTGTGAAGAGACCTGAAAGTGGCACATGGCATGAGAGACTCTGGACCTGGCAGCAGCAGGAGGAGGCGGTATAGGGGCCCATGGCTGATTAGGGGCCTGGCAGCAGCTATGTGAGGCCCGTTATCTTGCAGCACCCTATGTCAAAAAATTTAACACACCAGCAGTGTGAAGAGACCTGAAAGTGGCACATGGCAGCAGAGTGTGGCGATGGAGACAGCAGCAATGGGAGGCCGTACAGGGACCCATGAGAGACTCTGGACCTGGCAGCAGCAGGAGGAGGTGGTATATAGGGGCCCATGGCAGATTAGGGGCCTGGCAGCAGCTATGTGAGGCCCGTAATCTGCCTGCACCCTATGTCAAAAAATTTAACACACCAGCAGTGTGAAGAGACCTGAAAGTGGCACATGGCAGCAGAGTGTGGCGATGGAGACAGCAGCAATGGGAGGCCGTACAGGGACCATGACAGACTCTGGACTTGGCAGCAGCATGAGGAGGCGGTATATAGGGGCCTATGGCAGATTAGGGGCCTGGCAGCAGCTATGTGAGGCCCGTAATCTGCCTGCACCCTATGTCAAAAAATTTAACACACCAGCAGTGTGAAGAGACCTGAAAGTGGCACATGGCAGCAGAGTGTGGCGATGGAGACAGCAGCAATGGGAGGCCGTACAGGGACCATGACAGACTCTGGACTTGGCAGCAGCATGAGGAGGCGGTATATAGGGGCCCATGGCAGATTAGGGGCCTGGCAGCAGCTATGTGAGGCCCGTAATCTGCCTGCACCCTATGTCAAAAAATTTAACACACCAGCAGTGTGAAGAGACCTGAAAGTGGCACATGGCAGCAGAGTGTGGCGATGGAGACAGCAGCAATGGGAGGCCGTACAGGGACCATGACAGACTCTGGACTTGGCAGCAGCATGAGGAGGCGGTATATAGGGGCCCATGGCAGATTAGGGGCCTGGCAGCAGCTATGTGAGGCCCGTAATCTGCCTGCACCCTATGTCAAAAAATTAAACACACCAGCAGTGTGAAGAGACCTGAAAGTGGCACATGGCATGAGAGACTCTGGACCTGGCAGCAGCAGGAGGAGGCGGTATAGGGGCCCATGGCTGATTAGGGGCCTGGCAGCAGCTATGTGAGGCCCGTTATCTTGCAGCACCCTATGTCAAAAAATTTAACACACCAGCAGTGTGAAGAGACCTGAAAGTGGCACATGGCAGCAGAGTGTGGCGATGGAGACAGCAGCAATGGGAGGCCGTACAGGGACCCATGAGAGACTCTGGACCTGGCAGCAGCAGGAGGAGGTGGTATATAGGGGCCCATGGCAGATTAGGGGCCTGGCAGCAGCTATGTGAGGCCCGTAATCTGCCTGCACCCTATGTCAAAAAATTTAACACACCAGCAGTGTGAAGAGACCTGAAAGTGGCACATGGCAGCAGAGTGTGGCGATGGAGACAGCAGCAATGGGAGGCCGTACAGGGACCATGACAGACTCTGGACTTGGCAGCAGCATGAGGAGGCGGTATATAGGGGCCTATGGCAGATTAGGGGCCTGGCAGCAGCTATGTGAGGCCCGTAATCTGCCTGCACCCTATGTCAAAAAATTTAACACACCAGCAGTGTGAAGAGACCTGAAAGTGGCACATGGCAGCAGAGTGTGGCGATGGAGACAGCAGCAATGGGAGGCCGTACAGGGACCATGACAGACTCTGGACTTGGCAGCAGCATGAGGAGGCGGTATATAGGGGCCCATGGCAGATTAGGGGCCTGGCAGCAGCTATGTGAGGCCCGTAATCTGCCTGCACCCTATGTCAAAAAATTTAACACACCAGCAGTGTGAAGAGACCTGAAAGTGGCACATGGCAGCAGAGTGTGGCGATGGAGACAGCAGCAATGGGAGGCCGTACAGGGACCATGACAGACTCTGGACTTGGCAGCAGCATGAGGAGGCGGTATATAGGGGCCCATGGCAGATTAGGGGCCTGGCAGCAGCTATGTGAGGCCCGTAATCTGCCTGCACCCTATGTCAAAAAATTTAACACACCAGCAGTGTGAAGAGACCTGAAAGTGGCACATGGCAGCAGAGTGTGGCGATGGAGACAGCAGCAATGGGAGGCCGTACAGGGACCATGACAGACTCTGGACTTGGCAGCAGCATGAGGAGGCGGTATATAGGGGCCCATGGCAGATTAGGGGCCTGGCAGCAGCTATGTGAGGCCCGTAATCTGCCTGCACCCTATGTCAAAAAATTAAACACACCAGCAGTGTGAAGAGACCTGAAAGTGGCACATGGCAGCAGAGTGTGGCGATGGAGACAGCAGCAATGGGAGGCCGTACAGGGACCATGACAGACTCTGGACTTGGCAGCAGCATGAGGAGGCGGTATATAGGGGCCCATGGCAGATTAGGGGCCTGGCAGCAGCTATGTGAGGCCCGTAATCTGCCTGCACCCTATGTCAAAAAATTTAACACACCAGCAGTGTGAAGAGACCTGAAAGTGGCACATGGCAGAGTGTGGCGATGGAGACAGCAGCAATGGGAGGCCGTACAGGGACCATGACAGACTCTGGACTTGGCAGCAGCATGAGGAGGCGGTATATAGGGGCCCATGGCAGATTAGGGGCCTGGCAGCAGCTATGTGAGGCCCGTAATCTGCCTGCACCCTATGTCAAAAAATTTAACACACCAGCAGTGTGAAGAGACCTGAAAGTGGCACATGGCAGCAGAGTGTGGCGATGGAGACAGCAGCAATGGGAGGCCGTACAGGGACCATGACAGACTCTGGACTTGGCAGCAGCATGAGGAGGCGGTATATAGGGGCCCATGGCAGATTAGGGGCCTGGCAGCAGCTATGTGAGGCCCGTAATCTGCCTGCACCCTATGTCAAAAAATTTAACACACCAGCAGTGTGAAGAGACCTGAAAGTGGCACATGGCAGCAGAGTGTGGCGATGGAGACAGCAGCAATGGGAGGCCGTACAGGGACCATGACAGACTCTGGACTTGGCAGCAGCATGAGGAGGCGGTATATAGGGGCCCATGGCAGATTAGGGGCCTGGCAGCAGCTATGTGAGGCCCGTAATCTGCCTGCACCCTATGTCAAAAAATTAAACACACCAGCAGTGTGAAGAGACCTGAAAGTGGCACATGGCAGCAGAGTGTGGCGATGGAGACAGCAGCAATGGGAGGCCGTACAGGGACCATGACAGACTCTGGACTTGGCAGCAGCATGAGGAGGCGGTATATAGGGGCCCATGGCAGATTAGGGGCCTGGCAGCAGCTATGTGAGGCCCGTAATCTGCCTGCACCCTATGTCAAAAAATTTAACACACCAGCAGTGTGAAGAGACCTGAAAGTGGCACATGGCAGCAGAGTGTGGCGATGGAGACAGCAGCAATGGGAGGCCGTACAGGGACCATGACAGACTCTGGACTTGGCAGCAGCATGAGGAGGCGGTATATAGGGGCCCATGGCAGATTAGGGGCCTGGCAGCAGCTATGTGAGGCCCGTAATCTGCCTGCACCCTATGTCAAAAAATTTAACACACCAGCAGTGTGAAGAGACCTGAAAGTGGCACATGGCAGCAGAGTGTGGCGATGGAGAAAGCAGCAATGGGAGGCCGTACAGGGACCCATGAGAGACTCTGGACCTGGCAGCAGCATGAGGAGGCGGTATATAGGGGCCTATGGCAGATTAGGGGCCTGGCAGCAGCTATGTGAGGCCCGTAATCTGCCTGCACCCTATGTCAAAAAATTTAACACACCAGCAGTGTGAAGAGACCTGAAAGTGGCACATGGCATGAGAGACTCTGGACCTGGCAGCAGCAGGAGGAGGCGGTATAGGGGCCCATGGCTGATTAGGGGCCTGGCAGCAGCTATGTGAGGCCCGTTATCTTGCAGCACCCTATGTCAAAAAATTTAACACACCAGCAGTGTGAAGAGACCTGAAAGTGGCACATGGCAGCAGAGTGTGGCGATGGAGACAGCAGCAATGGGAGGCCGTACAGGGACCCATGAGAGACTCTGGACCTGGCAGCAGCAGGAGGAGGTGGTATATAGGGGCCCATGGCAGATTAGGGGCCTGGCAGCAGCTATGTGAGGCCCGTAATCTGCCTGCACCCTATGTCAAAAAATTTAACACACCAGCAGTGTGAAGAGACCTGAAAGTGGCACATGGCAGCAGAGTGTGGCGATGGAGACAGCAGCAATGGGAGGCCGTACAGGGACCCATGAGAGACTCTGGACCTGGCAGCAGCAGGAGGAGGTGGTATATAGGGGCCTATGGCAGATTAGGGGCCTGGCAGCAGCTATAGGAGGCCCGTAATCTGCCAGCACCCTATGTCAAAAAATTCAACACACCAGCAGTGTGAGGAGACCTGAAAGTGGCACATGTTTGAGGCATGATTCATGGCGGATTTAGTCAGTTGTGTCAGGAACTGGTGGTTTGAAATCCAGACTAATCCACGCCTGATTCATTTTCACAAACGTGAGTCTCTCCACACTTTGGGTGGACAGTCGTGTCCTCCGCGGAGTTACAATACCTCCTGCCGCACTAAACACGCGCTCCGATGCCACGCTACTGGCCGGGCATGACAGCCTTTCAAGGGCAAATTCAGCTAGTTGGGGCCAAAGGTCAAGTTTCGTTGCCCAGTAGTCAAGGGGATTGTCTACCTCGGTTGGCAGGGTGCTGTCCAAGTAGGCCCAAGCCTGTTGTTTGAGCTCCTGCTCCAGGTCCACCTGATGCTGCTGCTGCTGCTGCGGCTGGTTAGTAGTTTCCTCACTGCGCTGGTGAAGAAAGCTACTCATCATCGACTGCAGACTGAGGCAGCCGCTGCTGGTGGAGCTGCCACTGCTCCTACCACCCCACCCCTCCCCTGCTGCCATGCCAGCGGAACGCGAGCGCACAGGGCCCACAGTGTCTGAGGATGGACGATGGCGCACAAAGGCAGAGACCAACTGACTACATAGGTGGTTTTTATAGTACGTAATTTTGGCCTCCCTCTCAGCAGGTGTGAAAAAGGCCACCATTTTGGACCGGTAGCGAGGGTCCAACAAGGTGGACAGCCAAAAGTCATCCCTCTGTCTGATGGTTATTATTCGGCTGTCGCTACGCAAGCAACCGAGCATGCTATGGGCCATTTGTGCCAAGGAATGCGAGGGACTCCCTGCCTCCATCTCCACAGCATACTGCCACGGTGCGTCTGGGTCCTCTGTCTCCTCCTCCTCCTCCTCTACCAGATGCTCCTGCTCCTCCACTCCTGTCCGCTGAGTGGAAAAACCACCCATTTCACTCAATAATTCCTGAGCACAAATGTCCTCCTCTACCTCCTCCTCTTCTTCCTGTCCTGCCCCCACAGGGGTCATGTGGCGTTGAGATCTGTGCGCCACGTCTACCGCACCCTGACCAGCCATTGTTAACAGCATTTGTTCCAGGACGTGCAACAGAGGAATGACGTCGTTCATCCCATAGTCCTGCCGACTCACGAATAGCGTGGCCTCCTCAAAGGGCCTGAGCAAGCGGCAGGTGTCACGCATGAGCTGCCAATGGCTGACATCTAAGTTACACAGGGGAGTACCTTTATCCGCTTGTAACATCAGGAAATCGGTGATGGCCTTTCGCTGCTCGTAAAGGCGGTCTAACATGTGTAGGGTTGAATTCCACCTTGTTGCAACGTCGCAGATCAGGCGATGCTGTGGAATTCCGTTCTGCCGCTGCAGCTCAATGAGGGTGTTCTTTGCGGTGTAGGAATGGCTGAAATGCATGCACAGTTTACGTGACATTTTAAGGATGTCTTGCAGTGGGATGGTGGATTTTAGGAACCGCTTGACAACCAGATTGAACACGTGAGCCATGCATGGCGCATGGCACAACCTTCCTTGACGCAGAGCAGACACCATGTTCTTTCCGTTGTCAGTCAACATGGTTCCGATTTTTAGTTTGCGCGGAGACAGCCATCTGTCGATTTCTCTGTTCATTACACTCAGCAGTTCCTCCCCTGTGTGACTACGTTCGCCAAGGCATACCAGGTGCAGCACAGCGTGACACCGTTGCGCCCTGCACATGTGATATGCCGGTCGGGTAATGGGACTTGGCACGGGGGTGGCGGCTGAGGACACGGCGGAAAAAGAGGTGGTAGAGGCGGACATGCTTGCTGGACCAAGGACGTGCAAACGTGGAGGCAAAAGCGTCGTGACCTGTCCAAGTTGCTGGTGCGGCTGTGCCGGCACCACGTTCACCCAGTGGGCCGTAAATGACATGTACTGTCCCTGACCGTAGTTACAGCTCCACACGTCGGCGCTGCCGTGCACTTTGGCAGAGACCGACATGCTCAAAGACTGGCCCACCATCTCTTCTACATGTGAATGCAGGGCTGGCACTGCCTTTTGGGCAAAGAAATGACGGCTTGGCACTCTCCACCGCGGCGCGGCACAAGCCATCATTTCTCGGAAAGGTGCTGAGTCCACCAGTTGGAAAGGGAGGGACTGCAGCACCAGCAACTTGGACAGGAGGACGTTCAGCTTTTGCACCGTCGGGTGCGTGCTCGCAAACTGTTGTCTCTTGGATACGGATTCCAAGAAAGACTGTTGACGGAATCCGAGAAGAGGAGTAGCAGGAGAAGGAGCATCTGAACGAGCGGAAGATGCCAATGAGCGACAACTCCCCTCAGCAGAGGTGTTGGAGCCTTGACTGGCTGATAGAGGGCGATTGACGACGTCGGGTGACGGAGCAAGTAACGGAGCGGGTGATGGAGCGGGGGCTGGGGCAGGCAGAACCGCCGTATGTTTATCACGGTTTTCCCAGGCCACCGAATGGTGACGCTGCATATGCTGACGCAACGCTGTAGTCCCAACATGGGCCCCCTGGCCACGCTTGCATTTCTGGCCACATAGTCGACATACGGCTACATTTACTTCCTCGGGCGGCTTGAGGAAAAATTGCCACACCACCGAGTAGGAAACTTTGCCCCCGCTACTCTTCACTGGCTGACTGCTACTTCCTCCGTGCGCACCGGCACCACTACTGGCCGTGGTGGTAGGCTGCAGTGGAGCTGGTGCTCTACTCCGTGGACGTTTGGCTCCACTGACACTGATGCGACCCTGCTGCTGTCTCCTGGGCAACCCACCGACTGTTTTGCTCGCTGCCAAGCTGCCACCCTCTTCTCCTGATGATGCGGAAGAAATTGCCTGATGACGACGAGGCTGCCAAGTGCGATCAACCTCCTCATCATCAAGTAGGGTCTCCGCCTCACTACTAGCCCCCTCGGCTGCGTCTGGGTCAGGAGACAGACCTGTCTCTAGACCGGCTACCGAGCCACTCTCCTCGCCAGTACTTGTTCGCTTGGCTGCTGAAAAGGCCGATGTCTCCCCCCGTTCCTGACCGCCCTCTGTTAGCTCTTCCTCACTGTACAGTGGGGCTGAGCCCACAGCATGCGATACTTCGCTTGGTGAGGGAACAGCAAAGGACAGGGGCAGGTAGAGGACACGTGATTTCAGTGGGCTTGGTCCCGGGCCATGCCAACTAACGGTTGTGTCTGACGTACCCACCGACCGTTGGCTGTAGGTGTCAGAGGTGACCTGGGAAGAGGAAGACGACCGAGCCAACCAATCAATGACGGCAGGGTTGTCGGTGGAGACACGACCGCTGGATGACACCGGGAGCACTGGCCTCTGGCTGCGAATACTGCTGCCTCGACCCCTTCCTCTGCTGCCACGTCTGCTCGCTCCTAAAACATTGCCTCCTCTGCCACTCCTCTGCATGTTGTCTGACATACTATTTAATTCAACGATTAGGTGTCCCTGAGTAACAATTCTCTGGCACTCAGTAACAATTCTGTCTGTCCCTGAGTATGAATTCTGTGGCCCTGAGTAACAATTCTGTGTCTGTGCGAGTAACAATTCTGTGTCTGTGCGAGTAACAATTCTGTGTCTGTGCAAGTAACAATTTTGTGTCTGTGCGAGTAACAATTCTCTGGCACTCAGTAACAATTCTGTCTGTCCCTGAGTAACAATTCTCTGGCACTCAGTAACAATTCTGTCTGTCCCTGAGTAACAATTCTCTGGCACTCAGTAACAATTCTGTCTGTCCCTGAGTAACAATTCTCTGGCACTCAGTAACAATTCTGTCTGTCCCTGAGTATGAATTCTGTGGCCCTGAGTAACAATTCTGTGTCTGCGCGAGTAACAATTCTGTGTCTGTGCAAGTAACAATTTTGTGTCTGTGCAAGTAACAATTTTGTGTCTGTGCGAGTAACAATTCTCTGGCACTCAGTAACAATTCTGTCTGTCCCTGAGTAACAATTCTCTGGCACTCAGTAACAATTCTGTCTGTCCCTGAGTAACAATTCTCTGGCACTCAGTAACAATTCTGTCTGTCCCTGAGTAACAATTCTCTGGCACTCAGTAACAATTGTGTGTCTGTGCAAGTAACAATTCTGTGTCTGTGCAAGTAACAATTTTGTGTCTGTGAGAGTAACAATTCTCTGGCACTCAGTAACAATTCTGTCTGTCCCTGAGTAACAATTCTCTGGCACTCAGTAACAATTCTGTCTGTCCCTGAGTATGAATTCTGTGGCCCTGAGTAACAATTCTGTCTCTGTGCGAGTAACAATTCTGTGTCTGTGCAAGTAACAATTTTGTGTCTGTGAGAGTAACAATTCTCTGGCACTCAGTAACAATTCTGTCTGTCCCTGAGTAACAATTCTCTGGCACTCAGTAACAATTCTGTCTTCCCTGAGTAACAATTCTCTGGCACTCAGTAACAATTCTGTCTGTCCCTGAGTATGAATTCTGTGGCCCTGAGTAACAATTCTGTCTCTGTGCGAGTAACAATTCTGTGTCTGTGCAAGTAACAATTTTGTGTCTGTGAGAGTAACAATTCTCTGGCACTCAGTAACAATTCTGTCTGTCCCTGAGTAACAATTCTCTGGCACTCAGTAACAATTCTGTCTGTCCCTGAGTATGAATTCTGTGGCCCTGAGTAACAATTGTGTGTCTGTGCAAGTAACAATTCTGTGTCTGTGCAAGTAACAATTTTGTGTCTGTGAGAGTAACAATTCTCTGGCACTCAGTAACAATTCTGTCTGTCCCTGAGTAACAATTCTCTGGCACTCAGTAACAATTCTGTCTGTCCCTGAGTAACAATTCTGTCTGTCCCTGAGTATGAATTCTGTGGCCCTGAGTAAGAATTCTCTGGCACTCAGTAACAATTCTGTCTGTCCCTGAGTATGAATTCTGTGGCCCTGAGTAACAATTGTGTGTCTGTGCAAGTAACAATTCTGTGTCTGTGCAAGTAACAATTTTGTGTCTGTGAGAGTAACAATTCTCTGGCACTCAGTAACAATTCTGTCTGTCCCTGAGTAACAATTCTCTGGCACTCAGTAACAATTCTGTCTGTCCCTGAGTATGAATTCTGTGGCCCTGAGTAACAATTCTGTCTCTGTGCGAGTAACAATTCTGTGTCTGTGCAAGTAACAATTTTGTGTCTGTGAGAGTAACAATTCTCTGGCACTCAGTAACAATTCTGTCTGTCCCTGAGTAAGAATTCTCTGGCACTCAGTAACAATTCTGTCTGTCCCTGAGTAACAATTCTCTGGCACTCAGTAACAATTCTGTCTGTCCCTGAGTAACAATTCTGTCTGTCCCTGAGTATGAATTCTGTGGCCCTGAGTAAGAATTCTCTGGCACTCAGTAACAATTCTGTCTGTCCCTGAGTATGAATTCTGTGGCCCTGAGTAACAATTGTGTGTCTGTGCAAGTAACAATTCTGTGTCTGTGCAAGTAACAATTTTGTGTCTGTGAGAGTAACAATTCTCTGGCACTCAGTAACAATTCTGTCTGTCCCTGAGTAACAATTCTCTGGCACTCAGT
Source organism: Staurois parvus (assembly GCF_062004578.1). Classification (NCBI taxonomy): domain Eukaryota; kingdom Metazoa; phylum Chordata; class Amphibia; order Anura; family Ranidae; genus Staurois; species Staurois parvus. The sequence continues at coordinate 999,718 of NW_028317839.1, forward strand.
AACAATTCTGTCTGTCCCTGAGTAACAATTCTCTGGCACTCAGTAACAATTCTGTCTGTCCCTGAGTAACAATTCTCTGGCACTCAGTAACAATTCTGTCTGTCCCTGAGTAACAATTCTGTCTGTCCCTGAGAATGAATTCTGTGGCCCTGAGTAAGAATTCTCTGGCACTCAGTAACAATTCTGTCTGTCCCTGAGTAACAATTCTCTGGCACTCAGTAACAATTCTGTCTGTCCCTGAGTATGAATTCTGTGGCCCTGAGTAACAATTGTGTGTCTGTGCAAGTAACAATTCTGTGTCTGTGCAAGTAACAATTTTGTGTCTGTGAGAGTAACAATTCTCTGGCACTCAGTAACAATTCTGTCTGTCCCTGAGTAACAATTCTCTGGCACTCAGTAACAATTCTGTCTGTCCCTGAGTAACAATTCTGTCTGTCCCTGAGTATGAATTCTGTGGCCCTGAGTAAGAATTCTCTGGCACTCAGTAACAATTCTGTCTGTCCCTGAGTATGAATTCTGTGGCCCTGAGTAACAATTGTGTGTCTGTGCAAGTAACAATTCTGTGTCTGTGCAAGTAACAATTTTGTGTCTGTGAGAGTAACAATTCTCTGGCACTCAGTAACAATTCTGTCTGTCCCTGAGTAACAATTCTCTGGCACTCAGTAACAATTCTGTCTGTCCCTGAGTATGAATTCTGTGGCCCTGAGTAACAATTCTGTCTCTGTGCGAGTAACAATTCTGTGTCTGTGCAAGTAACAATTTTGTGTCTGTGAGAGTAACAATTCTCTGGCACTCAGTAACAATTCTGTCTGTCCCTGAGTAAGAATTCTCTGGCACTCAGTAACAATTCTGTCTGTCCCTGAGTAACAATTCTCTGGCACTCAGTAACAATTCTGTCTGTCCCTGAGTAACAATTCTGTCTGTCCCTGAGTATGAATTCTGTGGCCCTGAGTAAGAATTCTCTGGCACTCAGTAACAATTCTGTCTGTCCCTGAGTATGAATTCAGTGGCCCTGAGTAACAATTGTGTGTCTGTGCAAGTAACAATTCTGTGTCTGTGCAAGTAACAATTTTGTGTCTGTGAGAGTAACAATTCTCTGGCACTCAGTAACAATTCTGTCTGTCCCTGAGTAACAATTCTCTGGCACTCAGTAACAATTCTGTCTGTCCCTGAGTAACAATTCTCTGGCACTCAGTAACAATTCTGTCTGTCCCTGAGTAACAATTCTCTGGCACTCAGTAACAATTCTGTCTGTCCCTGAGTAACAATTCTGTCTGTCCCTGAGAATGAATTCTGTGGCCCTGAGTAAGAATTCTCTGGCACTCAGTAACAATTCTGTCTGTCCCTGAGTAACAATTCTCTGGCACTCAGTAACAATTCTGTCTGTCCCTGAGTAAAAATTCTGTGGCCCTAATAACGTTTCTGTGGCCCTAAGTAACAATTCTCTGGCACTGAGTAACAATTCTGTCTGTCCCTGAGTATGAATTCTGTGGCCCTAACTAGCGTTTCTTTGTCCCTAAATAACGATTCTGTGGCCCTCATTAACAAGTCTGTGTCCCTGAGTAATGGTTCTCTGTCCCTAAGTAACTTCTCTCTGTCCCCAATTCTCGTTTCTGTGGCCCTAACTCTGTCCCTGTCCCTAGTACAGAGCGGTCTGCCTCTGTTCAATGACTGCAGGCAAATGAAGATTTCCAAAATGGCCGCTATATATACCTCGACCATTACACAGTGCTGGCTGGCTGGCTGCTGATTGGCTGATGCGATCACATGTCGTTGAGGAATGCATTATGGGGCAGCGCGCCTTGTCTGCGCGCCTTCCCCGACATCCCCGCTCCGTCGCCGCACATGTCAGCCGCCATTTTCGGAAAAATTTCGATTCGCGCGTCCGAATTAGGCTGTTTTTCGGATTCGGCACGAATCGAAATTTTTCCGATATTCGACTCGAATTCCACTTCGGATACTTCGATTCGCTCATCTCTAATTATTATTATAAAGTATTTATAAAACGCCAATAGTTCACTCAGCGCTGTACATTACAAAGGGGGACAGAACATGTGACAGAACAACAATACAAGGCAAAACATGAGGGGATCGAGGGCCCTGCTCTTTTGAGCTTACTATAAATATGTATTTACATTTCTAGGCAATATTATACATCTCTTGGGTTTCTTTCAATATACAAAAGTCCTATACATACATTCCAAGCCTTCTATCTATTATGGGTAGGACTATTTTACTGGCAAGTTTTATGACATGTTTGATATTAATATACAGTATCATATATGATTATATATCTAAGAGCTTTTTAGAACTGGTATCTGTGTCAGTGTATGTCCCCTCTTTTACCCTCTGGGCGATTCTCTAGGGGTTTTGGGCCCTCCGTGGCTGATGGGCGTGGTGGTGACACTTACATATATTTTTAATGTTTACGGCTTTATGTTTATGCTGTCTAACTGTAAGCAATAGATGTATTATGGTCTGTATACTTACATAAATTGATTTTTCTATACATGCTATATGATGTTTGTTCAATTATATTATAGAGATGTGTTACCCTCGACACCCCCTGAAGAAAGAGTAATATATCTCTGAAACACATTGGGTGAATGTAGTCACATCATTAGGCTCATGTTATTTTGACAGCTCTGTACTTTTGTAACATTGTATATTGTAAGCTGGATTTATTCTTTTAACCAATTGGATTTTTTACCTGTAATGAAATATACACACGTCTTTTAATAATATTGTATTTGTGTCTTGAAAGTCCCATTGGGAAAATATAGTCTATCTAGTCACAATAGAACCCAGAGCATTAACACTACATTGCATGTCACCCCCTTCCCCAGGGTCCCAAAGTAGGTAATCTGGAGGATTGTGTAAATCTAAGGGTGCATTTACACTTGCAAATGTACCTGCAGTCCAATTACATGCTAGAACCCCAGAGGGGGTTCCTGTGATTACATGCGAGTGGGTGCTATTATCTGATGGAGAAAATAGCCTCCTGTTGCTTTCAATGAGGCTGTCTCTCACAGCTAATCATATGAATCCCTGCTGCGGTGTTGCATGTAATCAGACTGCGGATGAATGGACCCTAAACAGACCAGGTAAGCAATAGTTAGTCAAACTAAGGGCAAAGCTGGGTCAATAACAGGAAGGCAAAGTAGAAGCAGGTCAAGCTGGTTCAGCAATAGATAAGCAGATCTGGGTCACAGGATAATAGCTGAAGACCATCAAGCAATTTCCTAGCTCAGCTCTGCTCTTTAAATAAGCTGAAACTTCCTCTCTCACTATGATCATAGCACCATCTTCCTCATCCTCAATATCTGAAAGGAGGAAAGGACACAGATCATACTCTGGCAGCAAATCAGCCTTTTTGTGGTCAAATAATCCTGACAGTTACTCAAAGCCAGATTGCTGGGCTATAAGGGAAGTATAAAGAGAGAGAGAGGAGGAAGAGTGCATTTGCAGCACATACAACTAGCTGATCTGCTCCAGGGAGGAGAAAGAAGAGGAAGGCTTGGTCAGCCACTCAATTACCTCCATTGTGTGCTATTGCTGTATATCATGATTACTCTGTCTTAAAAAAAATAAACCGTTCCCTGCCTCTAGTGGTCTAACCACCACTTTTTCAGTACCAGTTCGCCCCTACTATCTCATCATGCAGAACTCCTGCCTCTCGATTTAGATCTGCCTAACAGTTATTATTTATGTAAAGAGGCTTGCTTAGCTTTAAAAGCATCTAAGGCAAATGAGGGGGGATAAATATGGGGAGCCTTGGTGGACACCACTTTACCCCAGATGTATGCAAGGATGTGCTGCATACAATTTGCCGCTTTGCCAGTGTCAGAAACAAGTGTATACTGTACACCAAAAAAGTAGAAAAAAGGCTCCTAGCAACAGAAAATAAGAAAATACACCATTCAAAAAAAAACCACACAAACAAACATACCTCAAAGCATTGTTTAATCTAGCAGAAAATTAAACAAAATGGATAAAAAAAGACTGCAATGAGGCTCAACAGCTGAAGAGAACCTACAGTTATTGCTGACACACAAAATAATAGTGCAATAAAGGACTGTTGTGTCTCTAAACTGTGAACACAAGAATGCGTAGTCCATCACACTGCAATCTACAGGTAGTTACTTTAACATAGCATTGTATGGCACAGTATAACTATTACCTCTCCTTTCATAGACTGCTCTCCTTAAACTGTACCAACACACTGACAAATGGCTGCTGAGAATCCACCTTTTCAGAATCAGGGGTTGGCACATACCAAAGCTACCAATTTTGGCTATTCTAACCCTGCTAACCACAGATGAATAGTCAGGCAGGGCATTAGGGGTGCTTTGAAATTCAGACTGGTGAATTTCACCACAAATTTTTTTAGGTACCACAGATCTTAAACCTCCAGAATCGTTGTGTACCCAACATTCAGTGAACCCGAACCTCATCCCTATTTATTTAGAAATTACTTCCTTAATTTTCTAATCAGCGTGATATAAATAAAAATTAAATAATAGTTGTATTTGCAACTTAACACAATGAAACCATATAACAGATGGTAGCTCTATTAGAGAGGTCATCAACAATTTTTGGGTGTAAAAGAGTTTGGAAATCTCTGTTCTAGACAATGTTGCTAACTTGGAAGTATATTAGTTAGTTGGGATCCATTCCTATGAGTTCATGCAACAAACAGAACATAACAAAAGTACAAATAAAATGTAAACAAGTACAATCAAAGAACCATATCTAGTTATTATGTGTTGCACATTCCCTAGATAGTAAGCAAAAACTTCCTTCACCTTCCCTGACTGAGCCAAATCTTCCTTCATTGTGTCTCATAGACTCCCCTCCAAGACTCGGCATCTCAAGATTTCAGCGTGACCAAACCAAAAAGCAGTGGGTAGGACTAGGCATTTCCATGTGCCAATTTGCAAACTACAAGCTTGTCAGTTAGCAAAGGACAATGATGATAGTCAGGCTCTGTGTAACGATTGGCATCCCCCTGTAGTGCAAGCAGGCACAGCTAATGTGAGAGTGGAAACTCTGTTCTGATTTCAGGAGCAATGGAGCATTGTAGCCACACCACCACAGGAAGTTGCATTAAGTGGACTTCATTGGCAGGCTCAACAGTAGCACTGTACAGTATAATTATAATTTATGATGGGCTGCATGTTTGAGTTGAACGTAAGTTTGACTCGACCATGGGCCATTCATGTGTTCAGCGAGCTGTTCGCCTGCCCTGCCCCACAATGCACTGTGCCCTGACAGTGCATTGAGATTGGGCAAAGCATTGCACCTGACCACAGGTCATGCTTTGGCCAATCACAGGGTGTGATGATGTCACAAGGGGCGGGGAGATCCTCCCCAATGTGATGTCATCAACCTATTTAAGAACTGTTAACGCGGCACAGCTGTCAGATGGAGGGGAGCCAGTGTCGAGGGCAGAGCGGATTTTTTTTCTCTTTTTTCCGGATCAGTGGTGGCAACGGGCATCATGATTGACAGTGGATCTACTTCGGGAGACATTTTCTCTTTAATAAGGGACTTGTCAAAGACTGTCTCCTGTCTATTTTTACAGTACACTTTTTTTAATGGGTAGCGGTACCGTGTACCGCATACTGACGTTCACATGGGGGGGGGGGGCGGTTGTTAAAGGGGGCCACGAGATTCCGATAAGCCCCCCGTTCACAAACAACCACCAGCCAGAGTTGTGGGGAAGAGGCACTTGTCCCCATCAACATGGAGATAAGATGCTTTTTTGCCCTAAAACACCCCCCCTCATGTTGAGGGCATGTGGCCTGGTATGGTTCAGGAGGGGAGGTGGGGGCTCGCTTGTCCCCCCCTTTCCTGACCTTTCCTAACTCATGTGGTATTGTAGTAACTGAGCGGTATCTTACCACATACTCAGATGCGGAAGGTACCACCCAGTAAATTGTCCCTGTTCTAATTTCTTGGTCGAACTTTCGGTAGGTTCAGCCCACCACTAATTATAATATTAAATTATACAATTTTAGTTAAGTACCTACAGTCAGGTCCATAAATATTGGGACATGGACACAATTCTAACATTTTTGGCTCTATACATCACCACAATAGATTTGAAATGAAACAAACAAGATGTGCTTTAACTGCAGACTGTCAGCTTTAATTTGAGGGTATTTACATCAAAATCAGGTGACCGGTGTAGGAATTACAACAGTTTGCATATGTGCCTCCCACTTTTTAAGGGACCAAAAGTAATGGGACAGAACAATAATCATAAATCAAACTTTCACTTTTTAATACTTGGTTGTAAATCCTTTGCAGTCAATTACAGCCTGAAGTCTGGAACGCATAGACATCACCAGACGCTGGGTTTCATCCCTGGTGATGCTCTGCCAGGCCTCTACTGCAACTGTCTTCAGTTCCTGCTTGTTCTTGGGGCATTTTCCCTTCAGTTTTGTCTTCAGCAAGTGAAATGCATGCTCAATCGGATTCAAGTCAGGTGCTTGACTTGGCCATTGCAGAACATTCCACTTCTTTCCCTTAAAAAACTCTTTGGTTGCTTTTGCAGTCTGCTTTGGGTCATTGTCCATCTGCACTGTGCAGCACCGTCCAATGAGTTGTGAAGGATTAGGCTGAATATGAGCAGATAATATTGCCCGAAACACTTCAGAATCCATCCTGCTGCTTTTGTCAGCAGTCACATCATCAATAAATACAAGAGAACCAGTTCCATTGGCAGCCATACATGCCCACGCCATGACACTACCACCACCATGTTTCACTGATGAGGTGGTATGCTTAGGATCATGAGCAGTTCCTTTCCTTCTCCATACTCTTCTCTTCCCATCACTCTGGTACAAGTTGATCTCGGTCTCATCTGTCCATAGGATGTTGTTCCAGAACTGTGAAGGCTTTTTTACATGTCGTTTGGCAAACTCTAATCTGGACTTCCTGTTTTTGAGGCTCACCAATGGTTTCCATCTTGTGGTGAACCCTCTGTATTCACTCTGGTGAAGTCTTCTCTTGATTGGTGACTTTGACACACATACACCTACCTCCTGGAGAGTGTTCTTGATCTGGCCAACTGTTGTGAAGGGTGTTTTCTTCACCAGGGAAAGAATTTTTTGCTCATCCACCACAGTTGTTTTCCGTGGTCTTCCGGGTCTTTTGGTGTTGCTGAGCTCACCGGTGCGTTCCTTCTTTTTAAGAATGTTCCAAACAGTTGTTTTGGCCATGCCTAATGTTTTTGCTATCTCTCTGATGGGTTTGTTTTGTTTTTTCAGCCTAATGATGGCTTGCTTCACCGATAGTGACAGCTCTTTGGATCTCATCTTGAGAGTTGACAGCAACAGATTCCAAATGCAAATAGCACACTTGAAATGAACTCTGGACCTTTTATCTGCTCATTGCAATTGGGATAATGAGAGAATAACACACACCTGGCCATGAAACAGCTGAGAAGCCAATTGTCCCATTACTTTTGGTTCCTTAACAAGTGGGAGGCACATATGCAAACTGTTGTAATTCCTACACCGTTCACCTGATTTGGATGTAAATACCCTCAAATTAAAGCTGAAAGTCTGCAGTTAAAGGACATCTTGTTCGTTTCATTTCAAATCCATTGTGGTGGTATATAGAGCCAAAAATGTTAGAATTGTGTCCATGTCCCAATATTTATGGACCTGACTGTAAGTGCTTAATTAAGTGCTCTATTTTAATGCTTATTTCTTACACACTTGTATAAGAACTAAATATGATCTAATAATAAAATAACGTACCGACTGACAACTGATTGATAGCAGGGGCGGACTGACCATTTGGAAACTCGGGCACTGCCCGAGGGCCCGGGGTCAGTAGGGGGCCCCATGAGACTCCCCTGGTACCTTTTTCATAGGCTCTTTTGAGTTTGGGCAAAGACACAGGGGCCCCATGACCCCCTATTGCCCGGGTGCCCCATGAGTTGTCAGTCCGCCCCTGATTGATAGCTGGTTCCTTTCTGGGCCTGTGGAATGCACAGTATGATGAGACCAGCTATGAAAGGACTCTACAGTGTTCCTTTTTACTATTATCAACAGTATTTTACATTGACTTAATAGATGGAGTGATTTTCTTTCTTGTAACCATGGGTTGCAGGAAAGAAAATCGCTCGATTTCCCTATCAACGCAGTTAGAGTTGAGTGGGGATTCCCTTCCACAGAGATATTGTGTTCTATAAGAGCCATTACCAATAATTGCATGTAAATTCTGACAGGCTGGTTGTACCCAAGTCGATCGATCGATCAACTTGGGTACATTCAGCCTGCCCATACATGCTTCTAATCTCAGTCAGTCCCTGTTGACCGGCCAAGATTTGAGCTGTCTGTGGCCGGCTTTATATGGACCTGAGACTAAAGATGTTTTTTTTACAATGGAGGTGTGATTTTTTCATTTTCATACTTTTTCTTAACTATAAATTAGTATTGTCAAGTGTTGCTTCCTAATTCCAGTGCTGTATAGGATAGGATTATCCAAAGTTAGCCCGTTTCTTTTTTCTTTTTATATATTATTATTATTATTAATAATTATTATTATTTTCTGTTGACCATTATATAATCCTGACAGAATTTGGTGCTTAATCATAAATAAAGGCCATCATAAAAATTCATATAAAAAAGCAGCAGTACCTGCAAAGGGCAAAGGGCAGTACCTGTATCGACTATTTGAAATCAAAAACAAGTCTGGTTTCAGCAAAATTAATTATGATTATTAGTTAAGTAAATGTTGCAGCTGGAACTGTTAATGAAATAATTTGAATTGAATAATGTTAAAATATTAGCATATCGTGCTCAGATAATAAATCCATAGTTAGAGTTGAAAGGAGCAGACCATTATTTTGGAAAGTAAACAGTGCTGCAAGATTAAAAGCGGTCATTGCTCAATTCTCACTAAGGGGACATTATTAAATGCTTCTCTCTAGCTGTTGTGCAAACACAGCAATTTATTACCTGTAGGCACACTATATCACTATAGACAAAGCTGTAATCTTCAATAACATAAAATGAGTGGGTCAGGTGTTCTCTTAAAGCTTCTCCTTGGATTTGCTGCAAATCTCAGCCAAGAAGTGAAATCTTTCTGTCATTCGTCTTCTCAATGAGGTTTTTGGACTTCAGCAATACAATTTCATTTTTAAAGAAAAATGACAGTGCAGACGGAGAGAAGGGACATTAATACTCACCTGTTTGGGAAGTCTGATAAAGTCCTCACCCTAAACGAAAGATTTACAACATTGATTTTCAGCTAAGACATCAATGTCACATAATGTTTGGTGGTCGCCAATACTGTTTTGCCATGTTTTCTTCTCATTTACATTTAATGATCAAGCACCAGATTCTTTTAACAACAATAACATATTGTTTCAGAGTTTTTTTTGCAGGTACACTAGGGTAATATAACTCCAAAGACCAGATTTCTTTAGACTTGGAATTTCCAAGTAAAGGGTCTTTCCTTGATTTGCTTTTCCAAAATGCATTTAATAGCCCCCCCATGCAGCTATTTTTTTTATCATAATCCAAATATACATGATTTGTTTTCCTGCAGCCTTCAACCAGGTCTTATGATGAGAGTATTAAATCTTTACTCCTAGACATAGCAGTTCTCATAAAATGTGTAAGAGCTGCTCTGTACTGTGTGTGTAGCGCTCTCCTAGATAGGGGCAAAGATTAAATAGAATTAGATCTGGCTGGCTGTGTTCAGTAGAGCTGTGTTTTGTTGTTAGGTAAATTTAGTTTGCCTCACTGCAATCACTGTGGCTGACATTCCTGTGTTAGGTACAATTAGTTCTAGGTCACTGTAATCAGTGCAGCTGTATGTGATTGGTTAGATGTGTTCTTTATGTCTCAAAGGCTGCTGGTTTGATTGCTCTCTCCCTGCCTTTTCAGATCTCTGTCCTAGGTTCTGGAACATAGATGTGGAGTAATGGGAATGGGCAGAATGAATGTTTATACCATGCCATTCTTTATAAAGCCATGCACAGGTGGCTGCTCGGAAAGGGTATACATAGTCTGAGTCTAAATAAAAAGTAATTCAGTGTAGTTTAGGGTGTGGCTGCCATCATCCCTATTTCCATAAGAGGAAAAAACTACATTTAATGGGATTTTTAAGGCAACCTTGGAGTATATACAAAAAAACTAATTATTTAAAAGATCAACATTTTATTTAAACACATATCAGGTAAACATTGCATATTCACCAATATAAAATACAACAATTTTAACAAGTTATTCACTTTGCAAAAGTGTAGTTGTTGCAATAAGTATCCAGTGGTATCCCCCAAAGATGATTTCCATCTTGCAACCTCAAGGTTTGACTGAAGATATATTCAGCCTGGGATCCAATGCGTTTCAAATACATTAACACAAATTTTTACTCAGGGAAAGGACACCACTCTATAACAATAATTATGTCAATGATCAATTATTATTAAATATCTTTAAACATTTGTAATGATAAAATGCACCATATAGTGTATATACAGTTAGGTCCATATATATTTGGACACAGGCACAATTTTAGTTTTTTCAGGTATTTACCAAAACATATTCAAGCTGTAGTTATATAATGGATATGGGCTGAAAGTGCACACTCTCAGGTTTAAGAATAGGCATCCCCCCTTTTTCAAGGGACCAAAAGTAATTGGACAATTGAATATAATCATAAATAAAATGTTCATTTTTAATATTTTGTTGAGAATCCTTTACTGGAAATGACTACCTGAAGTCTGGAACCCATGGGCATCACAAAAGACGGGGTTTCCTCCTTTCTGATGCTTTGCCAGGCTCTAACTGCAGCTGTCTTCAGTTGCTCTTTGTTTGTGGGTCTTTCTGCCTTTAGTTTTGCCTTCAGCAAGTGAAATGCATTGCTGGGTTGATATCAGGTGATTGACTCGGCCATTGCAGAATATTCCACTTCTTTTTCTTCAAGAGCTCCTGGGTTGCTTTTGCAGTGTGTTTTGGATCATTGTCCATCTGTACTGTGAAGCGCTGTCCAATCAACTTTGCTGCATTTGGCTGAATCTGGGCTGACCGTATATCTCTAAACACTGCAGAATTCATCCGGCTGCTTCTGTCTTCTGTCACATCATCAATAAACACCAATGACCCAGTGCCACTGGAAGCCATGCACGCCCAATGCCATCACACTGCCTCCACCATGTTTTACAGATGATGTTGTGTGCTTTGGATCATGAGCTGTTCCAAGACTTCTCCACACTTTTTTCTTCCCGTCATTCTGGTACAGATTAATCTTAATTTCATCCGTCCAAAGCATGCTTTTCCAGAACTGGTCTGGCTTTTTTAGATGTTTTTTGGCAAAGTCTAATCTGGCTTTTCTATTCTTAAGGCTTATGAATGGTTTGCACCTTGTGGTGAACCCTCTGTATTTCCTCTCATGAAGTCTTCTCTTGATTGTAGACTTTGACAATGATATACCCACCTCCTGGAGAGTGTCCTTCATTTGTCTGGATGTTGTGAGTGGGTTTTTCTTTACCATAGAGAGGATCCTGCGATCATCCATCACTGTTGTCTTCCGTGGACGTCCATGCCTTTTTATGTTGCTGAGCTCACCAGTGCGTTCTTCTTTCCTCAGAATGTACCAAACTGTTGATTTGGCCACTCCTAATGTTGCTGCTATCTCTCTGATGGATTTGTTTAATTTTTGAAGCCATACAATGGTCTGTTTCACTTGTATGGACAGCTCCTTAGAATACATGATGTAGGTTCACAGCAATAGATTCCAACTACAAATACCACACTTAGAATCAACTCCAAACCTTTTACCTGCTTAATTCATGAAGAAATAATGAAGGAGTAGCCCACACCTGGCCTCCCATGAAACAGCTTTTGATTCAATTGTCCAGTTACTTTTGGTCCCTTGAAAAAGGGGGGATGGCTACTATTAAGAGCTGTAATTCCTAAACCCTTCTTCCAATTTGGATGTACATAACTTCACATTAAACCATAGTGTGTATTTGCAGCCCATATCCATTATATAACTATAGCTTGAATATGTTTTGGTAAATACCTGAAAACATCTAAAATTGTGCCTGTGTCCAAATATATATGGACCTAACTGTAACTTACATAACCACCACAAATAATCAAAAGAAGATGTTTCACTATGTTAGAAGGTGAGTCAACAATAAGGCCATCAATTAGATGTGCAAAGACCACAGTTGCCACATCACAAACACTGTCATAACAGAACATATGTAAATGTAATGCAGTATATAATAATAACTTTAAAAGTACAACAAAGCATCAAATATAAATAGGAATGAATTTATAAAACTACATATCCCCTTATCCAATATTAGTGGGGACAAAAAAAACTATATAGATCATGGTGGTATATATCCTTTTAATGGACATTTTAAGGGGGGGGTTATAGATTAAATCCATAGTCCCCATAATTAATATTATAATGCCACTAACAGCAATGAAGTATGCTAAACATACAAACTATATAGTTAATTCTTACAATTTAGAAATAAATTTAAAAAATAGTTGCTCACATCTTTTATAACTCACCATAGACTACAGCAGGGGTAGCCCTCCAGCTGTTGCCAAACTACAAGTCCCATGATGCCTCTGCCTTTAGGAGTCATGCTTGTAACTGTCAGTCTTGCAATGCCTCATGGGACTTTTAGTTTGGCAACAGCTGGAGGGCCGCCAGTGTGACACCCATGGACTACAGAGTGATATAGTAATGTTCCTCCAAAAGTTCAATTAGGTTTTGAAAGCTTTGCCTTGTTGTTCAGACCACATCCCTGCAAGGGATCAGCATCAGGCACAATATATGTGATTCCTCCCAAGGTCAAGATAAATGCTGAAGGCTGTATCTGATAATGCCAATTGTGGCTTTTTATAAATTCAAAAGTGGATGTAATGTGCATGTTTCTGCCCATTTATGAATCACGTCCGCTGGAGAGGAAGATGGCACCCATCATGTGGTCCCTGGCGTTCATCTCAACCGCGCAAGTGCGTCCACGCCATGCGCATTGATGCCATAAAGCGCATGAGAGCAAGGGGGAAAGAATCAACTTTCCCCATTGCTCTCCAAAGCCACAAAAATGGGTCCATAACCATACTAACGGATTGAGGTACCCTTTCCATGCCAGACACATTAATATATGACTGCCCCATCAAGAAGACAAACACAGACCACTACATAGGAAACATGTACAAAAATGGGGTTATAGTGATAGCAAAATTTGCCATATAATCTGGACAGCACAACATAAGCTTATCAAGAGAAAAAAGTACAACAAATACCATTAACAGAAGGATCCCTGCAGCACAAACAAAATGGGGAAATCTCCTTATATGGAGAAATGAATGGCACATTGAAGAGGAGGCATAATTGGGTACATTTTCAATCTGTTTTACATGTGATCAGCTGTGATTGGACACAGCTGATCACATGACCGAGCCGACATCTTTGGCTCTTTCCGTGATCGGTGATCCGCTGTGTCCGAGGGAAACAGCGCACCGCCGATCACCGCGCTGTGCGCTCCCTAAGCCGCGCATGCGCGGTCAGGATGGGAGGACATCATATGACGTCCTCCCAGAATGAGAGAACCACCTTGCGTCTGTCATATTACTATATGGCGGGTGGGAGGTGGTTAAAGACCCTGCCCTTCTATTGGTAATAGAGGGATTCTCACCCATCAATTTCCCAATAGTTGGGTCTTCTGCCAATACCGACCAATGATTTTGTAATATTTTTCTTATTTTAACATGTTCATTAGAATATCTTAAAATGACCCTAACCTCTTTGTCTGTCTGTTTATTATGTTTAGAATTGAACAAAAGACTATGTCTGTCCACATTTTTTGTATAGCCTCATGCTAACAATCATTTAGTAAGCCTCTCCCTGAAATACACAGTCGTCTGTACAGTTTTGTTTGATGTGTAGGAACTGACTATATGGAATAGATCTCTTTAATGGCTCTGGGTGGAAACTGTTGGCATGCAAGATTGTATGGCCGCCAGTTTATTTCCTGGAGAGACTAATCTCCAGGCGGCACCCCATGGTCTTAGAGATATTGATATCCAAAAAGTTAATTTCTCATGACCATAGGTCATAGTAAAAAAAAAAAAAGATTAGAATCATTTTGATTCATCACCTCAAGACACTGTTTCAACAACATTTCGGAACCATCCCAAACAAATAATATGTCATCTGTATATCTTTGTCAGATGATAATTTGTTGTGTATGCTCAGAGAGAGACTCATTGGACAAAAAATCTTGCTCCTACATCCCCAGGTACAGATTGGCGTAGGAAGGAGCACAACAAGTCCCCATAGCTATGCCCTGTACCTGGAGGTAGTGGGAGCCTTTGAACAGAAAAACATTAGGACTCAGAATATAATCAAGCATAGTCAGAATAAATTCATTAAATCTCCATTCATGCATTCCATGTTGTTGCAGAAAATGTTTAACCACAGCAACTCCTTTGTTATGTGGGATACATTTATAGAAATATTCCACATCAACTGTTACTAGATAGGCAGATTGGGGTACATCAAGATTTTCAATAATTTTTAATAGATTAATATAATCTTTTACATAGGATGCTAAACTTAGAACATAGGGCCTGACATGACATGATGGTCTATCACTTGACCAATACCTTCTGAGATACAGCCGTTTCCTGAAATTATAGGTCTACCAGGAGGATTATTCATTTGTTTGTGGATTTTGGGAAGTGCATAGAATGTTGGCATCCTAGTTAGTGCCTAATACTAATGTATTCCCATAGATCTTTTTGAATAGTTCCATTTCTGTATGCTGAGTCCACTAACTCATAGAACTGAATTGAATTCATTCACCAGTGCAGCAGAAATTTTCCCATAGCATGTTTCATTTCTAAGAATCTTTAAACACGTTTTCATACATACAATTATCCATCAAAACAATATTCCCTCCCTTTTCAGAAGGTTTAATAGTTATTTTTGTATTTGCCGATTATGACCTGACAAGTTTTTTTCAGCTGCATTCAAGTTATGATGGGTACGATAACATTTTAGTAATTCTATATCCTTAGTGACCTGTCGTACAAATAAAGCAACAGCTGGGTTTTGACTAAGCGATGGAAAAATATGACAGACTTCTTGTGAAAGCTCATATCCTGTACTTGTATATCCTCATTAATTTGCTCCAACAAAATTTCAATGTCCCAACTACCAATCTGATTATTAGGTTCATTTTCTTCTAATAGTAATGTTAAATCTCTAAGTGCTTTGAATCTGCCTTTGAAAGCTTAGTCTCAATATTATCAATTTTGTTGGTATGTTTAACATAGAGACTTTAAAAAAAACAATTTTCGTGCAAAAAGATTAATGTCTTTAATTGTTTCAAATGTGTGCATTCTTCTATTGGGACATAAAGATAGTCCCAATGCTAGTATCTGTTCCTTCGTATAGTTGGATCCCTTGGAAGAACTTTATATGTGGTACTATCCCCTAATTGGGTTTCCAGTTCTCTCAAGTAATAATCCTTAGCCAGTACAACAATGCCCCCTCCTTTATCAGCCGGACGGATTACTATGTCTTCTCTTTTAGTCAATCTCTTAATCCCCACTTGCAGGCCACTATTATAATTATTTTTAGGGATAATTAGATTTTCCAGATCCTAGTTTACCATCTTTTTAAAAGCCTCCACATGGCAATTATTAAATATCTGTGGGTTAAAAAGCGATCTGTTCTTTAGATTGGAATGTATAATCTCACTACTAAAAGCATTATCAATAATCTTATTAGCACC
Organism: Staurois parvus; assembly: GCF_062004578.1. Taxonomy (NCBI): domain Eukaryota; kingdom Metazoa; phylum Chordata; class Amphibia; order Anura; family Ranidae; genus Staurois; species Staurois parvus. Next base: position 1,015,511 of record NW_028317839.1, read on the forward strand.
TGGTAGACTCATAAAATGTTTTTTGATATTCAGTTTCCTAATGAACTTCTGGGTGTCTATGAATACATCAAACTTATTAACAGATTTGGGTGGGGCAAACCTGAGTCCCTTATCCAATATCAGCATTTCTTCCTTGGTTATATGGGACCCACTTAAGTTAAAGACCCCCTCACCTACTATTCTCTTTTTCTTTTGTAACCTCCGCCCTGCTCTACATCCCCTTCTCTTCTGGGGCTTCTCCCTCCATTTGGTCCCGGGCTCCTGTCCCTCTCTAAAAAATCCCTTTCATACCTCAAAGGTTCAAATCTATGATACATCTGTATGGGACTCCTCCCTTCAACTTGATGTTAATTCCATCCTTCCTGTGGATAATGCCTTGGGCTTCCTGCATAATATTGCCTCTAATCCACTCATTATGTCATAATAATAGCAAGGTGGTGGAACAAAATTGCCTCTAGGGGAATATGACGGTCTAAATGGTGGGTACTGTGTTTTCCAATAATTACCTTTCCCCTTTCCTTTAGATTTTTTATTATTATACGACCCCCCTTTAGTAGGCTTCCCCCCATTCCTCAGCGTGTAGTGCGTATTACGTGTATAATACATATTCGGTTTCCTATAAAGTGCCCCCTATTGATTGATAGGTATTCTTGGTGTAGCTATCCTCACTTCCTTCACTGGAGTTGTATTAGCCGATCCTAACTCAGTTACATTAGATGCTGTTTGCCATTTAAAAACCGCATCTTTCTTAAAATCATTCAGGTCTCTTTGATATTTCTTACTTTTCTTGTATTTCATTTCCTGATCTAATTTCTCTAGATCCTTATTAAGCCTTTTAGTCAACCCTATCATTTCCTGTGACTCTTTAAATGGTTCCAATTTCTACTTAATCTCACCGATCAATAGCTCCAAATTCCTCATTTTCTTCTGCTTTCTCTTTAACAGTAATCTCAATAATTCTAAACCTTTTTCATTGAAGAAATTAAACCACTCATCCGTTGACTCATTGTCAAGGAGGCCATCACATATCGGCACATCCCACCTTAGCCTTCTAGGTACCAACCGGTCCTTCAAATATTTTTCATAGGTGGTCATATCCCACCAAATGGCCACTTTTTTTTCCGTAAGGTGCCCTAGCCTCCTATATTGAGTGTCCAAATCACCATTCGGTCCACTATCTGGTGGTTTAAAAATATCTTCTACATTCAGGGACCTATTTGCAATATAGTTAAATATATCCATTATAGCTGCCAGAGGTATAAGGTAATAAGGAAAACAAATAAGATGGAAAAAACCTTCTGCGCTTAAATGGAGTCCTGCCCTCTAAAGCTGCTGACACTAACCTTATACCCAATAAGTAGATGAAACAATTAAAATAAACAGTGTAGCGCTATCAATACTAAAAATATGTGAATAGGTGAATAAAATACACACCTATGGTATGGGTGTCTGTATGGGTACATTCATGTTTTTTAGCAGGTTCCCTCTTTATTAAATTAAATTTTATTTTAATATTTAGATCATATTTATATATTTAATTATGTATCGATGTGTCCGGAGGACACAGCGGGCACCGGATCGCGGTGCTGTGTTCTCCCAGGGAGCGCGCACAGTCCAGAATGGTGGGCACTGTTTATGAACGGCAACCCGCCCCTGGACTGCCACCGTCCGGCCGTTTATATACAGCGGCTGGATGGCAAGTGGTTAAGCTTTCACAATAAAACCTAGAAGCTGATTGGTTAATATGCAAAGCTGCACCAGATTCTGTGTGCACCAGTTTTAGTAAATCCCCCTATTTAAATCTCTTGGAAATATACAGATCTACTAACAAGATCAGCTGGTAATAAAAATATGCTACATTGGGACTCATAAAAACAAAAGCTGTTTTAATGCTAATAACAGACTGAATCGTACATGTCACTTTTTATTTTGCCCATAGCTTCAAGTTCACTATCACACAACAGAGAGATAGTGTCCATTTAAAACTGTATTAAGCTTACTCAGCTTTTCTGTTTTCAAAACCTGTGTTTAATACTCCAATATTCATCTAGAGATCCTTTTCCTATTTGGATGCAGACAGCATCGCCCTCAGAATACTCCTATTCCCCTGGCAATTATTTCTTACAAAAGCTTAACAAAAATAACTTCTGTTTCATCTGCACTGGTAATGTCAGTTCCTGTTTACATTGTTTCTTACAAAGAGGCACTAACATTCACTGCAAGTCAAATTTCCAGAGGCACGTGTTTTAAATAACAGTGATTGATCCAGCACCAGTGAATGTATGGTGAAAGTCACATTCACTGTTTTATAAATATGCCCCAAAGTGTTCATGCACTGAGTCTTTATAATTATTATTATTATACAGGATTTATATGGCGCCAGCAGTTTGCTCAGCGCTTTACAATATAAAGGAAGACAATACTGCAACAATACAGTTCAACACAAGAGGGTTAGGAGGACCCTGCTCCTTGGAGCTTACAATGTTTGCTCCAACATATTAACCACTTCATGTCTGGACACTTTCACCCCCTTCCTGTCCAGGGCAATTTTCAGCTTTCACACTTTGAATGACAATTGTGCGGTCATGCAACACTGTACCCATATGGATTGTAGCATTTTTTGAGACAGATAAAGCTTTATTTTGGTGGTATTTATTCACCAATAGGATTTTTTATTTTTTTTGCTATATAAATGAAAAAGTCTAAAAATTTTGAAAAAAATTTTGCAAATAAATAATATTTCATCATAAATCTTGGCCAAAATGTATTCAGTTATCTTTTTAGTGAAAAAAACCCGAATTAGTTTATAACCAAAAATTATAATTTTTTACATTTCTATTTTATTTTTTTATATTATTTGTTTTTTGTTTTTTTGTACATACTGTCACCCTAGCAGTACAGTGCCACCATACTGACACTGTACTACTTGCGGGGGGTGATGAAGATTTTTTTTTTTCTACACTAATTGCTTTTACACCTATAAAGGCTGTAAAAGCAATCATTTCTCCCTCTCTCTGGCTGCATTCTTGCAGCCATTGAGAAATACTGTGTGAGCGGTGATTAGTCACAGCTTGTCACATGGTACAAGGCTGTTGTGAATAGCCTTGTACCATGTGACCTCTGTGATCATTCACAGATTTCACACGTAGTGAGCACTGATGTCAGGAAGTGACATCTTGCTTACTACTCTGCATGTGATAACTGATTGGCCAATCAGTGATCACATGATCGGGACCTCGCACAGAGGTCCTGTATGACGATCGGTGTTCCACTGTGTCCGGAGGACACAGCGGGCACCGAATCGTGGTGCTGTGTGCTCCCAGGGAGTGCGCACAGTCCAAAATGGAGGGCGCCGTTTATGAACGGTAACCCGGCCCTGGACTGCCACCATCTTGTCGTTTATATACAGCGGCCGGACAGCAAGTGGTTAAACAAGTTCAGGCAACTGTTCACAACTATGGCCAATTTGCAGCATGTTGTATCAGTAGAAACTGTTTCCCATTAAAGTATACACTATATTGCCAAAGGTATTGGGACACCTGCCTGTACACACATGAACTTTAACGGTATCCCAGTCTTAGTCTGTAGGGTTCAATATTGAGTTGGCCCACCCTTTGCAGCTATAACAGCATCAACTCTTCTGGGAAGGCCGTCCACAAGGTTTAGGAGTGTGTCTATGGGATTGTTTGACTATTCTTCCAGAAGTCCATTTGTGAGGTCAGGCACTGATCTCCGCCAGGAAGACCTGACTCACAGTCTCTGCTCTAATTCATCCCAAAGGTGTTCTATGGGGTTGAGGTCAAGATTCTGTGCAGGCCAGTCAAGTTCCTCCACCACAAACTCGCCCATCCATGTCTTTATGGACCTTGCTTTGTGCACTGGTGTGCAGTCATGTTGGAACAGGAAGGCGTTATTCCCAAAATGTTCCCACAGATGAGAGCATGAAATTGTCCAAAATGTCTTGGTATGCTGACGCCTTAACAGTTTCCTTCACTGGAACTAAGGGGCCAAGCCCAACCCCTGAAAACAACCCCACACCATAATCCTCGGTCCACCAAACTTTACACTTGGCATAATGCAATCAGGCAAGTACCAGTCTCCTGGCAATCACCAAACCCAGACACGTCCATCAGATTGCCAGACAAAGAAGTATGATTCGTCACTCCAGAGAACACGTCTCCACTGCTCTAGAGTCCAGTGGCAACATGCTTTACGCCACTTCATCTGACACTTTGCATTACACTTGGTGATGTAAGGCTTGGATGCAGCTGCTCGGTCATGGAAACCCATTTCATGAAGTTCTCTACACACTGTTGTTGTGCTAATCTGAAGGCCACATGAAGTTTGGAGGTCTTTAGTTATTGATTCTGCAGAAAGTTGGCGACTTCTACACACTGTGTGCTTCAGCATTCACTGATCCCGCTCTGTCATTTTATGTGGCCTACCACTTTGTAGCTAAATTGTGGTTGTTCCCAGTTGCTTCCACTTTGTTATAATATCACTAACAGTTGACCTTGGAATATTTAGGTGGAAGGAAATTTCACAGATTGACTTTATGTACAGGTGGCAACCTATCACAGTACCATGCTTGAATTTATTGAGCTCCTAAGAGCAACCCATTCTTTCAAAAATGTTTATAGAAGCAGTCTGCATGCATAGGTGCTTGGTTATATATACAGTGGGGCAAAAAAGTATTTAGTCAGCCACCAATTGTGCAAGTTCTCCCACTTAAAAAGATGAGAGAGGCCTGTAACTGGCATCATAGGTAGACCTCAACTATGAGAGACAAAATGAGAAAACAAATCCAGACAATCACATTGGCTGATTTGGAAAGAATTTATTTGCAAATTATGGTGGAAAATAAGTATTTGGTCACCTACAAACAAGCAAGATTTCTGGCTCTCACAGACCTGTACCTTCTTCTTTAAGAGGCTCCTCTGGCCTGCCCTCATTACCTGTATCAATGGCACCTGTTTGTTTTAATTTAAATATTTATTGTTTTTTTTCACAGTAATTACAAAAAACATTTTCATCTTATTCATAATAAATATACAATTATTTCTTATTACTTTATTTTCCCCTCTTAAAACCTTTCCCCCTAACCCCCCCACAAATACCCCTCCCCACTCTGCATTTTTCACTATCTTTTATCCAAAGCAAGCTTATCCTACCCCTCTATCCATTCTATAACTTTCTCCTTTTCACTTTCTCATATTTGCTACAAAGTTTTCCCATTTTTCCCATTTCGCGGAATAAACCTCCACCTTATCTTCTTGTATATGATATAACTTCTCCATCCTACTAATCCAGTTTACTCTTTCTATCCACTCCTCCTCTTTCGGTATTTCTTTTTTTTTCCCAGTACTTAGGGATAAGGCTTTTTGCCGCGTTCAAATAGTACCCTAAACCTAATTTTTTATATTTACTGACCGGTAACTCTGAAATATGTAACAGGCACGTCCCTGGATCCATCCCGATGTTCATTTCAATAATGGTCTCTATTAAATGTATTATTGTTTTCCAGAATATTTGAATTTTTGGACATTCCCACCAAATATGATACACTGTCCCCACTTCCCCACATTCTCGCCAACACCACTGTAATTTCTCCCCATGTGCATTTGAAAAGAATGTGTAGTCTCTGTCTTTCATATGCAAAATTCTCCATGAGTCTACCAATTGAGACTCATGGATCACCTTCTTTAATAATCTCAGAGATCTACTCCCCTCTCGCTGCACAGAAGAGGTTGTATCTTTTTGTGGATCCATACATAAATTAAAATCTCCAGCCACTATCAGACGACCCTCTTTAAAATCCATCAATTTTTTTAACACACCCTTCAGGTACTTCTCTGGTTTCTTATTTGGACAATATATATTGGCTACGGTGCACTCCACCTCTTGTATTTTACCCTTCAAGAACAAATATCTCCCCTCTGGGTCCACTTTTCTATCTTCCAATTCAAATCTTACATTTTTTCTGAACCCTATTGCCACTCCTTTAGCTCTCCTTATCGGGGAATCTGCATAATACCATGTTGGGTAATCTCTGGATTTTAACTTAACCTTGGATTCTAGCTCAAGATGTGTCTCCTTCAGTAAAACCACCGAGGCTGCTTGATGATGTAATTCCTTAAATAACCTAAATCTCTTCCCAGGACAATTCAACCCCTTTACATTATAAGTGATAACTTGTAGTTCTTCCATCCTTTTTATACCCCTCTTTTCCCTTTCCATCCGGGTGTCGGGTAACTACCCTCCTCCTCTTTTATCTTGCTTTTATACCTCTCTCAATCCTACAGAGTGTTGGCCTTATTATCAATTTCCCTCCCCCCTTCCCCTCCCCCCAACCTCCCCCCACCCCCTTTTTAGGCAACTATTATACCTATTAATCATTTGTGGGTCTGAAACCTCACCCTTGATTTGAAACTAGGGGTCAAACTCCGCCCATGGACGGCTCCTCCTCCCTCCCCCTCCCCAGTGTCTTCCATTAAAAATTCTAGGTACCCCTTGAAAACAGAACTAAATATTATTCTTTAAGATAGAGCGAGGCTAGGAAGAAGAGAGGGAGAGAGACACCGGCGCAAGAGGACAAAATTAAAAAAAAAAACTCCACCACCCTAATTCCTCCCTCTGGCGAATTGCCAGTCCTCTTGTCTTGTTGCCCCTATCTCTCTCTCCTCTTCCCACCATCCGGCCATCGCAGTTCTTTGCAACCCCAGTTTTTCACAAAAATCACTCATGTCTTCCGGGAGTCTCAAATAGGCTGTAGCACCATCTTTCCATCCAATTAAGCATGCTGGGATCCCCCATCTATAAGACACATTCTTTTTCCTCATTTGCTCTAGTAAAGGTTTCAAGGATCTCCTTCTCCACAAAGTCTCCGATGTAATGTCCGCATATACCTGAATGTTCATTTCTCCATATCTAATTACTGCTTTTCCTTTGATCTTTCTCCAGATTGCTTCTTTATCTCCATATTTGTTAAATTTAACAATTACATCACTTGTTTTTTCTTTCCCATTGCCTTGTTGGAGCTTTCCTACTCTCACACCTGTTTGAACTTGTTATCTGTATAAAAGACACCTGTCCACAACCTCAAACAGTCACACTCCAAACTCCACTATGGTGAAGACCAAAGAGCTGTCGAAGGACACCAGAAACAAAATTGTAGACCTGCACCAGGCTGGGAAGACTGAATCTGCAATAGGCAAGCAGCTTGATGTGAACAAATCAACTGTGGGAGCAATAATTAGAAAATGTAAGACATACAAGACCACTGATAATCTCCCTCAATCTGGGGCTCCATGCAAGATCTCACCCCGTGGGGTCAAAATGATCACAAAAACGGTGAGCAAAAATCCCAGGAACACATGGGGGGACCTAGTGAATGACCTGCAGAGAGCTGGGACCAACGTAACAAAGGCTACCATCAGTAACACACTACGCCACCAGGGACTCAGATCCTGCAGTGCCAGACGTGTCCCCCTGCTTAAGCCAGTACATGTCCGGGCCCGTCTGAAGTTTGCTAGAGAGCATTTGGATGATCCAGAAGAGGATTGGGAGAATGTCATATGGTCAGATGAAACCAAAATAGAACTGTTTGGTAGAAACACAACTCGTCGTGTTTGGAGGAGAGAGAATGCTGAGTTGCATCCAAAGAACACCATACTTACTGTGAAGCATGGGGGTGGCAACATCATGCTTTGGGGCTGTTTCTCCACAAAGGGACCTGGACGGCTGGTCCATGTACAGGACAGAATTAATGGGGCCATGTATCGTGAGATTTTGAGTGGAAACCTCCTTCCATCAGCAAGGGCATTGAAGATGAAACGATCTGCTTTGTTATACCTTTGACATATAGTCTAAGCAGTACACAGGATATAGTCTTGTGGTTTTTACATTTTGCGGAAATATCACCAACTGAAAGTTCAAGGTGTCAGCTGCTAAACTGGGACAGACTGTCCACAGGAAATGAGGGGGAGAAAGCGATCGGATGGCTTGATTCTACAAACAGATGCTTTAGAATCCTTATAGATTAAAGGGGAACTCTGCAATATTTTGTTCTGCCACAGTGTAACTTACCTTGTCCCTGCGATCCCCCTATGTCCTCCCACTGTGTCCTCTGACCGATGTCGGCAACCATCTTTTAAGTTCTCTTCGCTGCGAACGCCAGGACGCAGGCGGACGGAACCAGCAGGAGATTCAAAAAAGTAAACAAAACATGACATACAAACAATACATTGTAATCTGTTAGGACTACATTATTGTATCAAACCATTTCACCTCAGTTTTATCCCTAATGCTTTGTCCAGTGCCCTGCCTGCACTTTTACCATTCTTTCTGCCTGGAAACTTGAGAACGTTCATGGCATCCAATAAGCGTCCCTTTAGGTCAAAAGTTGTTTTTGGTTTGATTACATTATTGAATTAAATGTATTATTATATTATTATTTTTTATAATTATTTATTACATTATAATTTATGCTATCGTGTTTGAAACTTTATCATACCCGGGATGTTTACTAGACTCTTGATTGGACACATTTAAGTGAGTTATTCCTAAGAATTACAGGCCTACAAGATAAAACAACAAATTTCGATGCAAAACAATGTACCGCTTTGACATTCAAAAATATTGACATAATCAGACCTCCAAGGAGGTTCTGTGTCTTATTAAAGAGTTGAGCTGCCTATGGCTTATGCCAAGTGAAAAAGTGGCCATACAGTCCATACAGATTGGGTCTAAAGAGGTCAGTCATTGAAATTAAAATAGAAAAGTTACAAAACAGACTTACAAAGCTGTTTACACACACTGTAACATTTTCCTGTGTCTCACAAAGTGGTCTGTCTGCACTCTGATTACATGCTACATTACAGACTGCAGTACAGAGTTCTTTTTGTAAATAACACTGCTACCGAAGTAAATGAGCATCAGATTACAGTCTGCTGTATTCTCTTATGTTTTTCCTCACTCATTAAAAGCAAATCTTTTGACAGTATTGAAGGATGTGCAAGCAATGGAGTTTTCTGTGTTTTGAATTGCTTCTAAAACTACAAGAAATGTTGTCTCTAGGCAGAGGCGGGATAAGGGGGGAGGGCAGAAGGGGTGGCAGTTCAGCACAGGATGTCACAATGTCACAAGCAGAATCTGAAGAGAGCTGGGAGGAGATGCTCTCCCCCCCCCCCCCCCAACTCTTTCTCCTGAGTCCTGCTGCTACTGATCCAACTCTTCCTCATGAGTCCTGCTGCTACTGATCCAACTCTTCCTCATGAGTCCTGCTGCTACTGATCGCTTCTGCATCAGGACTGTCAGGTAGGGGCCATGCAGGGTTTACAGACCTGTTAAGTCCCAATCTGACAATCAGGTGTCCCCGGCCATGATCCCATATAGCAGCCAGAATCTCCTGCACCATGCAGTGAGTTCCTGCGCTACAAACTAACAGGAGTAGTGACAGTGCCTCCCTCCAGCTCTTCCTCCTGAGTTCTGCTGCTGCTGATCGCTTCTGCATCAGGACTGTCAGGTAGGGACCATGCAGGATTTACAGACCTGTTAAGTCCCAATCTGACAATCAGGTGTCTCCGGCCATGATCCCATATAGCAGCCAGAATCTCCTGCACCATGCAGTGAGTTCCTGCGCTAATAACTAACAGGAGTAGTGACAGTGCCTCCCTCCAGCTCTTCCTCCTGAGTCCTGCTGCTGCTGATCGCTTCTGCATCAGGACTGTCAGATTGGGACTGTGCAGGGTTTGCAGACCTGTAAGGTTCTGACCAGACAGTCAGGTGTCTCCAGCCATGATCCCATGTAGCAGTTGTCATCTCTCCCAGCCGGCTACTTGGCAGTAATGTGAAATGCTTTCCCTCCTAAACTTAAAAACTTCAAGTTCGAACACTTTCACCCCCTTCCTGTCCAGGCCAATTTTCAGCTTTCAGTGCTATCACACTTTGAATGACAATTGCACAGTCATGCAACACCTTACCCATATGAATTTTTTAGCATTTTTTTGAGACAGATAAAACTTTATTTTGGTGGTATTCATTCACCACTGGGATTTTTATATTTTTTTCTATATAAATGAAAAAGTCCAAAAATTTTGAAAAAAAAGTGTTTTTCTTATAAAATTTTGCAAATAAATAATCTTTCTTCATAAATCTTGGCCAAAATGTATTCATCTATATTTTTAGTAAACAAAAAAAAAAAAAATTTGTTTATAACCAATAATTATATTTTTTCAAAAACATTTTTTACATTTTACTTTTATTTTTTGTATATTATTTTTTTGTTTTTTGTTTTTTTTTAACATACTGTCACCCTAGCAGTACAGTGACACTGTACTACTTGTGAGGGGTGATGAAGATTTATTTTCTTTTTTTACACTGATTGCTTTTACATCAATACAGGCTGTAAAAGCAATCATTTCTGCTTCTCTCTGGCTGCATTCCTGCAGCCATTGAGAAATACTGTGTGAGCTGTGATTGGTCACAGCTTGTCACATGGTACAAGGCTGTTGTGAATGGCCTTGTACCATGTGACCTCTGTGAACATTCACAGATTTCACAAGTAGTAATCAATGATGTCAGCAAGTGGCATCTTGTTTACTACTATTCATGTGATCACTGATTGGCCAATCAGTGATCACATGAATCAGGACCTCACACAGAAGTCCTATACAGCAATTTGTGTTCCCAGGGAGCGCACACAGGCAATGGATGCATCACCCGCATCGGCAGTGCTCCTGTCCGGCCATTTATCTACATGGGCCAGACTGGAAGAGGTTAAGTGTGCTAAGATGAGGGGGAGCCTGGGGGAAGGAATTCACACAGCCATTGCTTCACTGCATCTGGGTTCTGTGTGTTTGATGGAGGTAGAAATTGCACTGGGGACATGGGGAGGAGGGGGGGGTGGCAAAGTAACTAACTGGGGATGAGAGTGTGCTGGAATGAAGGGAGGAGAAGAGGATTAGTGAGAGGTTCGAAGGTGGAATATGTGCTATGAGGGGGTTGGGGGAGGGGGGGATTTGTGTAGGGGGTGATTTAAGGGGGGTTGCAAGGAAATGTGTTTTGGGGGGGATTTGTGCTGATAAGGGAAATATTTTTTGGGGGGCTGAGGGTTATTAGGAAGGGTGATTTGAGGGAGAGGATTTGTGCTAGTTGGGTTGATAGTGGGGATTGCTTGTGCTTGATTTTTTTTTTGGGGGGGGGGATTTTTGCTGACACCTAATAGTCATACATCTTGGGGGGGGGGCACAGTTTGACATCCTTGCCCTGGGCACTAGATTATCAGGTCCCAGCACTGCTTCTAGGATTATACCTGTTGCTGGAATTACAATGCTGTATTAAACCACATTCATCCCTGTATGCATTGTGATATGTTGGGGTTTTCTCCAGTGCAGTGCTTCCCACTAGCTTCACTCCAGCCATGAAATACTGTTTTCAGCTCTTCTTGGCCTGCTTTTTATTTAAGGCAGATAGTAAAAGTTCAAAAATAGTTTCAGATATTTCCACCATCTATACAAACAAGAAAATACATTACATTCAGCCTCCTGGCTCTTTTGCAGTATCACTGCTCAGGCCTCCAGCCTCAGCCTTTGGTCTGGTCCCACAGACCCACTCACAGCACCTCTGTGCTCCCATGCAACCTCTGCACCTTACTTTGAGCTCTGGTAGCTTGTGTACATCCCTGCTATACTGGCCCAAAGCCTCACCTGGTCAAGGAACCTCCTGTCTCCCAGGTGCAGCCCTTAACTGCTATCACAACTTTGATTATAAGGCATGCATCTGCCTGAACACTCACAGCCTGCTGGTCTCTGGTAAAACCTGGACACAAGTTTCTTCCCTCCCAAAGCTTTTCGAAGCCTCTGCACTCCAGAGCCCAATCCGGGAATTATTAAACCCAGAGAAAAAAGAAAAAACAGCCTTCTCCACTCAGAACCAATATTCTGGAGCCCTTCAATCTGCAACTTTGAGAACCTTGTGTGCCATTATCCTCTTCTAACACAATACCAGGGCCTAGCGCTGTCACAATGTATCCACTTAGATGTACACAAATTTAAAGAATTCCAGACACCCCTTTCATCTCTCAAAACGCATGCTACAGGAACTCAAAAGAGTGACCAACTCAGAAACTCAGTTAGGGCTGAGTTTACACTAGTGTTGCTCTCTGAAGAGCAATCCACATTTGGATTGCTCTTCAAAGAGCATTAGACAGGCATTTGTGGGGTGCCCCCATTCAGTTGAATGGGTTGTGTTCAGTGGGTGGTACAGCCTGCTGAATGTGACAGCGGGGATAATTTTTTCTGTGACGCAATGCAAAACATCATAGGTGAGGCAGATGTACTCCTCCCTTTGCTGCCTTTGAAGCATAAGGGTGAGCTGTCGGAGTGATGCAAAGCATAGCTCAGCCACTCAAACATGATTTTCACTGCCCCCAAGTGTAAACGAGGGCTTACAGATCCATCAAGACTCAAGATGATACAACTGACAGCCCTGCTAACAACTAAAGGACTCATAAAAACTCATCAAAGTAATCTATAATGGTAACTGTGCAGGAAAATCCATTTTTTCCAAGCTAGAAGCAAAGCCTCCTAAAGACGGACTTTCCAAGGTATTTTTGCAAACATCTAGACAGAATGTCCCACTTCCACTCATAACGGACCTTGAAATACTGAAGGCCATTCAGATGTGTGTGTTATAATAAAGCAGTTTACCCCAACATATACACTGCTCAATTAAATTAAAGGAACACTTTGAAAACACATCAGATCTCAATGGGGAAAAATCTCATGCTGGATATCTATACTGATATGGACTGGGTAATGTGTTAGGAAGGTAAGGATGCCCCATCATTTGATGGAAATGAAAATTATCAACTTATAGAGGACTGCCTTCAAAGACACCCTGAAAATCAAAGTGAAAAAATGGTGCAGCAGGCTAGTCCATTTTGCTGAAATGTCATTGCAGCAACTCAAAATGGTACTTAGTAGTTTGTATGGCCCCCACGTACTTGTATGCATGCCTGACTACATCCAGGCATGCTTCTAATGAGACGACAGATGTGTCCTTCGGTATTTCCTTCCAGATATGGACTAGGGCATCACTAAGCTCCTGGACAGTCTGAGGTGCAACCTGGCGTAGTTGGCTGGACTGAAACATGATACCCCAGAGTTGTTCTATTGGATTTAGGTCAGGCGAGTGTAGGGGCCATTCAATGGTATCAATTCCTTCATCCTCATGCAGCAGGAGAAACCCAGGACCAACTGCACCAGCGTAGGGTCTGACAATGGGTCCAAGGATTTCATCCCGATACCTAATGTCATTCATGATGCCATTGTCTAGCCTGTAGAGGTGTGCATCCCTCCATGGATATGCCTCCTCAGACCATCACTGACCCACCACCAAAAAGCTCATGCTGAATGATGTTACAGGCAGCATAACATTCTCCATGGCTTCTCCAGACCCTTTCACGTCTGTCACATGTGCTCAGGGTGAACCTGATCTCATCTGTGAAAAGCACAGGGCACCAGTGGCGAACCTGCCAATTCTAGTTTTCAATTGAGAATTGAGCTATATAGTGCCAGGCAGTGAGCACAGAGGATGTTGGGCCCTCAGGCCACCCCCATGAAGTCTGTTTCTGATTGTTTGGTCAGAGACATTCACACCAGTGGCCTGCTGCAGGTCATTTTGTAGGGCTCTGGCAGTGCTCATCCTGTTCCTCCTTGCACAAGGAGCACAAAGGGGCTCACCAATGACTGGAAGCCAATTGTGGCTATCACTGGTTCCCTCTGTGAGCCTTTGGGTGATGTGATGGATTTACTCCAGCCTCTGGTATAGAATATATCTCCATAATTATGTGTCTTCATGCATATCATCTAGAGTTTGGAGAATTGAACTTGAGATGCTATTATCAAGTGGTTAACTTGTCAAGTTACATCTTTGAGGGCCCTCCTATCCCTCTTGTATTGAACTGTATTGTTGCTGTATTGTCTCCCATTATATTGTAAGGTGCTGAGCAAACTGTTGGCGCTATATAAATCCTGTATAATAATAATAATAGTTTAGGGCTGAGGGCCCTGTAACATCGCCTTGATTGTTATACCACATATTCCTTGAATTTAAAGAATTTGGAGAGGATGTGTTTCCTGCAGAATTATTTTTTATTTAATGGGGGTTACTGTGTCCAAAGATGTGACGCTTCAATGGGTGGCAAGTTTCTGACTACACATGCCAACCTTTATATGGGTTGGTTGGAAGAGTGCCATTTCTTTTAGCCCTATGGAAATTACATTGAGCTTATCTCTCATTACATTGATGATTTGATTTTTATTGTACATCAAAAAATTCCAGTGATAGATTTTCTGTACTATTTAAATATTAATGGATAGAATCTTAGATTTACCTGTGAGGAACAGATTATCCAAATAACTACCCAGATATAATCTTGAGTGGATCCATTGCTTCTCAAAAGATTTAATTTCAGCCCACCTTAAGCCTTTCTCTGAGAATTCCCTTCTGCTTGCCCACAGGTTGTAGTCTAACAACACAACTGCTTGTCATTGGAGGGTTTTGAGTTAGGAGCAGCAGAAATTAGTTGGAGATTTCTTGATCAGGGCTCCAGCTGGTTTTAGAAAGGGCATGAGTCTGCCATGAACACTTCTAGAGGTGATTGTTTGAGTAACAGGGGACAGGAATGACTCTCAATGGATATCCTTTGTAACTTGCCATAGTTTAGAGTTTAATTAAATTATATCTAGGTATTTGTCCATATTGAAAAGTGATGCTAAGTTTAAAAGGATATTGTCTCAAGGGATTTAGTTTGTGTCCAAAAAGGCATCTATGATTGGTAATATACTGTACTATCTTGGTAATATACTATCACCAAGTATATATCAAGTCAATAAAAATGAATGCACATGGTTAGATACCATAGGCATTTTAAGGTATTAATCCACTCATTATTTAAGCTGTTCCTATTTGGGCAAAGCAGCTACCATTGGTCATTCGGCAATGGTTTTTCATTTGGGATTAGACAGTTAGTAAATTGTCACACAGGATATGTTTTCTCTTGTGTGACTTGCCATAAAAAAATGCATCAATAGAATTATAAGACAGTTGTGTGACTGCTTCAAGGACCACCTTTCCAACATTCAGACCATTAAATATACTAATGTAGCATGCCATTTCTGAGGATCACCATAGTACTGAACATCTCAAGGTACAGATTATTGAAATAATTGATAACCCCAGCAGTGTATACCAGGAATGTGTAACTTCTCCTTGGTAGCTAAAAGTGTATTGGATCCCTAATCTAAACACCCGGATCCCTAAAGAAATTATTTTTAAGAGGGACATTATCCAATGTTATGAATGAATTGCACACATTCTGTTTTAACTCTTCTTTGTTGCCCTTCCCCCTTTTTTCTTATAATTTTTTATCTTTTACTTTTACTTTCTTTCATATTCCTGACCCCCTGCTCTCCCATCCCTCCTGTTTGCTACCCTTTCTTTCAACATACCCCTCCTTCCTTCCTTTTTTTGTATCCATATTTTATTTGCCATTTCTTTATCTTTCTCTGCTTTTTTCTTTTTCTTTTTTTCTTCTTTTTTCCTCCTTCTTCCCTATTCCTCCCCCTTTTTGACTCCTCCCCCATTCCCTTCTTCCTCCTTCCCTTTCTTTTTTCTTACATTTTTCCTCCTTCATTTTCTTTTTCTTTTATTTGGTTATAGTTTGGATGGTTATATCTACCTGTATAGTACTCCTCTTGAAGGTGCACACTGATGTTATTAGAAACTGCTTTTAACTTTTATGGATTCATTTTGAGGTGTGTTTAGAAGGTTATGAGTTTGATTTAGGGATAAATTCAAGCCATTCTGCTTGCATTACTAGTATGGCTATTATGTTGTGATTGTTTTATCTGTTGTGTGTATCCCTTTATTACTCGATTTGTTCTAACTGTATACCACATAAAAAAGTTCCTACCTCTAATTCTGTGATGAAGTGCATATGTGTATGACATACAAGGCTGCAATGTGCTGATGTCTGGTTCAATAAGGTTGGATGACAGATGAGGTCGTCAGAGTGCAGCTGCACCAACTCTGCACCACTCGACTTGCCTGGTGACTAACTAGGTTGCTCCAACATCCTGCCATGAGAAGCACAACCAACTATGCAGTCTTTTAAAGGGAATCTTTAACATGAAAAACAGCAAATAAGTGATAGCTCCTCTCACATTACTTTAATTGCCAGTACTATTGAAAAGTTTAGCAGGTTAACAAAAATAAAGCATCATTACATTTTGGATACAGAGGTTCACTGTTAAAAACTCAATTGGCCTAGGAATGCTTTTTCTTCAACTTAAAGTGCCCTGTTAATCTCAGCTCTCTTGGGTGTTCAGGCAAAGGTTTTCTGCTTGTAGTAATCCAAAAGTAACAGGTTTCTCAAAATGAGATACTGCAACAAAGTTTAACATTTTCCTGGAGTGATGGGAGCAGGACAGGCATGTGTTTTATAGGGTAGCAGTGCGATGCAGTTTAAAGTGTGTTCACAGGAAAGGGGCCGAGTCGGCTTCGGAAACTGTCTCCCTATTAAGCACATCTGCGCCCAAAATGGCTGCTGAAATCTTACATGAACCCTAGGTCTACATTATCATAGGCTTCACCAAGATGGCACCCAGAGCCCATATTAGGGAGCACATTATTCCTATGCTAGGTTCCCTCTAGTGTCAGCACTATCATACCAGCACTATCACACCAGTTATGTAAACTAATAATACAATTAATATATTTATAAATGATTTATAAATGACATAGGATCTGGGATTAAAAATACCATTTCAGTCTTTACAGATGACACCAAGCTTTGCAGTGGAATAACGTCCTTACAGGATGTCTCCAATTTACAAGCCAACCTCAATGCACTGTGTAATTGGGCAACTATGTGGCAAATGAGGTTTAATGTTGATAAATGTAAGGTTATGCACTTGGGGGCTAAGAATATGCATGCATCATACATACTAGGGGGGGTACAACTGGGGGAATCAATGGTGGAGAAGGATCTGGGAGTTCTGGTAGATCACAAGCTTAATAATGGCATGCAAAGCCAAGCTGCGGTTTCTAAAGCGAGCAAAATCCTTTCTTGTATTAAAAGAAGTATAGACTCTAGAGAGAGAGAGATATCATATTACCCCGGTACAAATCATTAGTAAGACCTCATCTGGAATATGCAGTTCAATTTTGGGCACCAATTCAGAAAAAGAATATTGGGGAACTGGAGAAAGTACAGAGAAGGGCAACCAAACTGATAAGAGGCATGGAGGAGCTCAGCTATGAGGAAAGATTAAAAGAACTGAATTTATTCTGTCTTGAAAAAAGGAGATTAAGGGGGGATATGATCAACATGTATAAATACATCAGTGGTTCATATAGTGAACTCGAGGTAGAGTTATTCACCCTGAGGTCATCACAGAGGACAAGGGGGCACTCTTTACGTCTGGAGGAAAATAAACTTATTTCCAGATACAGAAAGGTTTCTTCACAGTGAGAGCTGTGAAAATGTGGAATAGATTCCCTCAAGAGTTGGTTCTGGCCAGCTCAGTGGATTGCTTTAAAAAAGGCCTGAATTCTTTTTTGGATACACAGAATATAGCGGGTTACTAACATTTATAGGAAAAGTTGATCCAGGGAATATCCAATTGCCTCTCAGGAGATCAGGAAGGAATTTTTTCCCCTACAGGAGCAAATTGGATAATGCTTTGCTGGGTTTTTTGCCTTGCTCTGGATCAACTTTGGGTATAGGATTATAACTTATATTTATTTATTTTATTTTATTTCAGGTACTTATATAGCGCCATCATTATTAGCATTCAGAGAACTACTTAATTGCTTCCTAGACAGGTATGCAGGGGGTCAGATGGATGGAGCAATGGCTGAGGAACCAGTCCAGCCTGGCCTCATGGCATCGAGCAGAGGCAGAAATTAATACCCAACCCCTGCCTACAAGTTAATGGTTAAAAAAAAGGAGTCACAAAAGTGTGTGATCTGTTAAAGAATTTAAAATGTTTGTATGGTTTTATTATAAAACTACATGAGGCTAGCTGCAATGAAAGCACTGTGTACTTATGTACAGCCTTATATCATGCAGCTTACGTTCCTAACTTGGCTAAATGCTAATCTACATTGTCTTATGCTTACCTTTATTGTGTTGTTCCTTTCAAGGAAAGTGAGATTAGTTGTTCTCTTTTTAATCCCAGCTACAAATTCTTAAAATTCTTCCTGTCAAATTTTAAGCTTGTTCTAAATTCAAATGTTTTCTCATGTCAAAACACATTTAAACTTTTCAAAACATCTCCAATTAAATTACTGTAGCTATATGAACATTTGAAGGATGACACTGAGAAAAATAATACAGCCCAGAGCAGCTTAGTAAAGGGTCACTGCATTAAAAAGCTTTTGGATATAAAGTAGTAACTAATAGTAAAGTTAACAGTTAGTGGCAAGTGAATGGATTTGCCAGAAGCAGTAAGTTGCTGACTGGGTCAATTCACTGGACCTGGAATTGTTCCACCAACCATGGAAATTTGCCTGAAACAATTTTCTGTGGTTGGTGGACCCCTTTCAAGTGTTTTACATGTGTTTTGGGGTTCTGTTAGGACCTCTTGTTTTTACAGCAGAAAGTCAAAAGTTTGCTGTTGTTGATGAATCCCTATAAAGCACGGGTGTCAAACTGGCGGCCCTCCAGCTGTTGCCAAACTAAAAGTCCCATGAGGCATTGCAAGATTAACTGTTACAAGCATGACTCCCAAAGGCAGAGGCATGATGGGACTTGTAGTTTCGCAACAGCTGGAGGGCCACCAGTTTGACACCCCTGCTCTAAAGGGATGTAGAAAAAAACAGCAATAATATTGGGTACATTTATGTCTGTAGCAGTGATATGAGAAGATGGATTATATCTTTTAGGGCTCCTGTAATGTAATTTCTTGCTTATAAAAAGTGTGGTATTTGAGCCTGTCCAAAAAACTGAGCTATTTAATCAGACACAGGAATGTTTTGTAGGGAAATTTGTACTGATAAAAACACAGGCTGTCGTTGCTGACCACAGCTTCTGCCAAAGGCTTCTAACTTGATTGCTATTAAGGATACATGACGTTTGGTTAATTTCATGACATAATGACAAATGACAGCTCAAGAATATCACTCCATAAATCCTCAAGCTATGATTATATTTATGGCGTGCAATACCATTGGTTTATTCATTTCCTAAAAATACATTGAGGGTGTAGAACCCATATTTCCAGCATTGTGTAATTAAAACTGGTAGGGGCCCAACAAACCTCACCTAATGAGAAAAACTCATTTTACTCTCATTAATATTGAAAAGAGGCAAATATGCAAGCTAACAAAACAGATTGCAACAGGAGATCTCACAGATGGCCAAGAGTTGATTTTTTACTATATGTGTTCTCTTAACCTCATTTACACGATTTCTTATGTACTTACATAAATGTCAGAAACTTGTAACAAAAATAATATGAAGTCTGTCATTGCTGAACTTGTTCTCTTTTAGTTGTCTAGCTAAATCTGACTTTTTTTAGTTTCTGAGACATGAAACAAGACAGTAAATTATAAAAGTGCTGTGGCTTGATTCCAGCATGATATGGGCCCCATAGAATATACAAATCACTTTAAAGTAGCATCCAAATTTCACTACATTATTACACTTAAAGTCAAATCAAAATCAGATTGCATCAGTGCAGGTGCGGACTGACAACACATGGGGCCCCGGGCAATAGGGGATCATGGGGCCACTGTGTCCTTGCCCAAATTCAAAAAAGCCTATGAAAAAGGTACCAGGGGCATCTCATGGGCCCCCGACTGACCCCGGGCCCTCGAGCAGTGCCCGAGTTTCCAAATGTTCAGTCTGCCCCTGCATCAGTGTGAACTTAGCTTAAGACCTAGTGGGCAGTGGGAGCATAAAACAGGTACAATTGTACTTGGGGGATCCCACATTGTAATGTGGGATCAGTGTATTCATTTTTTTTCACAGAAAACATAAAGGCTCTTTTGTGCTTAGTTGTGTGAGCTCTATGACTAAGCCCATGAGCAAGTGAAACATGTTAGAGGGGTGTGGCTTGGGAGGAGGCAATGCTGAAGCCATTCTGTTACACTTTGGTGGCTTTCCAGTGTGCGCTTCTGATTTTCTCATTTCATAGCTGATGATCGGGCGAGACGGGCTCTTGGGGAGCTGCACCCGGCTGGTTTTGAATCACTGAATGGTTTCGGACAACCTAGTCTTTGTTTGGCTTTTATTCGGATATTACATATTTCATTCCAATATCTTTATAGGCACATGAAGTTGTAACTCAGACAGAAAAATGTTTTTTGGTTATATTTATAACTTAAAGTGTAATGAAACCCACAGCAGTAAAATCAGTCTGTATATGCAAAAAAGCATGCTTGTTATACTCACTGTGGAACCTAAGGGGTTAATCTTCTGCATTGTGTAAAAAGGCTGTTTGATCCTGTTTTCTCTGCCCCTCCTCTTGTTCAGATGTCCACCTGATAAGACAGACTGAACCCGTAGCCACATGCACATGCTCAGTTTAATGTGTATTGCTAGAGAGGGATTGTTTTGCTTGGGAGAGTGCATGTGATCACCACAGGGCCAATCAGCACTGTCCAGACAGAGGGTCAGGGGTTTTTCATCCTCCTAGAGCAGAAAGAAAACGCCTCCGACAAGCTTTAACTAGTGCCCTGCTGAACACTGATAGAAGTCACAAGACTTTATTAAAGAAATCACTCGGCAACTTATAACCTAACTAAAACTCATATAGTGAATATCCAACTTCTAATCCCAAGAAAAAGTCACTTTCACCCTTGAAAGCAAATACGAATATTCAAAACCTTTTTCTTATCCTTAACTTAAATTAATAAACCAATTAATAATTTAAGTTAAGGATAAGAAAAAGGTTTTGAATATTAGAAGTCACAAGACTGCTCTAACTGCTTATGAGAAAAGGTATTTAGCAGTTTATATTTACTAAAATAATTGCACTTCCACGTTCTGTGTACTGTGGGAGACCAGATATAGTGAATGCAGGGCCTGGGGTTTAGTAACACT
The DNA here is from genome assembly GCF_062004578.1 of Staurois parvus. Taxonomy (NCBI): domain Eukaryota; kingdom Metazoa; phylum Chordata; class Amphibia; order Anura; family Ranidae; genus Staurois; species Staurois parvus. The sequence goes on from NW_028317839.1 coordinate 1,036,623, forward strand.
TTAATTCAGTTGGTTTGAATTTAACTGCGCTACATTTACATTATCCCATAATTAAAGCCTTCTAGTATAATGCTTTGTGGGGGGGGGGGGGGGGGGGTTAAGTAAAATAATATATTTGCATGTCACTGCAGTCACTTTTACCCTTCATTATTAGTATTTCTGGAGAACGTATATGTTGCTATGGCAACCTGATGTGGGATTTCTTCTAGTAAAGTACTACATCTTGACTTACCTTTTACTCATTGATTTTTGGCTTCTTTAATTTGGTACACAGGATGAACTCAGAACTATTAAATTAGGCATTATTTAGTTATATTGAGATGGGAAATACATGGACACTGTAGTGATAAACAACTATTTTCTATTCAGAAACATACATTTAATTTACAACTGTTACTGTTACTTTGCAGGTAGATAACTGCTCATAGGTCAATGCCATTCAGAGCATTTGCTCTGTGCCTCTCTATCGGAGAAGAAAGTGGCTTTACTGTTATAAAAAGATGCCTAATCTTGCATGGCTGCTGACACTGACCTCAGCTAATGACTAACACTGATGATACAGCACAAATAGGAGATTAAGAGAAAGCACACAGAATAAGACATTTATCTAATAAATAAAATAACTTGTTCCATGAGCTAAAACATGCAATTCTCTGAATTCTCTGTGTGACTTCTACATATATCTATATATACTGTAACAGGGTTAGCTCGGCAGCGGGTGTGTGTGACCCCCTGGATGGGTGCACAACACAAAAAGATAGGCACAGCACAATAGTGGAGGTGAAAACAAACAGGTGCAATTTATTTACAATATTTACAGAAAAAAATGATAAACAAAAAGAGACATCAAAATAAATCCTGGCCAACTTGGCTACTTACTGCAACAACAGCTTTTCCCTAGCTACCCACTAGGTACAGCCTGCTGCTATACCTAGTTGCTAGTACTGGGAGGTTAGCCACACAGGCTTTGGTCTCTCTGCACACAGATAACAGGTCAGCTCCCCAGCCAGTTCAGGCACAGATCTGGTTCCAGGGTGGAGCAACTCCCTAAGCACTCTGGGAAGCTTTATACAAGTGTTAATGAGCCCACTACCTTCAGCTGGGCTCATTATCTCAGTGCTGAAGGACTCAGCACTTCCCTCTAGTGGTACAAATCCCCATAAACCCTGAATCTCGGACAAATATATCGTCCATCCAGGACGCAACCAGGTGATTTCACCTGCCTACTGTCACAATACATACATTTAAATAATACATTTGAATACACAGTATTTATAATTTAATAACCTAGTGTCTTAGATGATTTCCTCTTACATTAAATTACTGGGAAAGTGGATTATGTAGATGTAAAGGGTAACTTTGTTTAAAAATAAACACAAAAAGGATCAGAAAATGAAGACACTGAATATACTCAAGTTCAATTTCTTTTATGATATGTATTTTTGTATGTATAATATAATAAATATATATGTACAAATATACAGTATATAATAAATTATATACAACATACAATGTTTCTGAATGTACAGTCATAGACAGGTAACAGTCCATTTACACATTGAAAGAGAAGTCATCAACACTGATAGTAATTGCAGACTCTTCCTAATGCCTAGTACACACAATGAGAATTTCAAATGAAAAATACCATTTTTGGAGCAATTATCAGATAATCTGATCATTAATACACAGCTTTCGAGAGTCGATCATGACAGTTCATGCAAAATTATCCAAAGGGACAAGCACGAAAATATTTCTTGTACGATAACAGAACAAACGATTTTCGCATAATCAGTACAGTATTTATTGAAAAAAGTGGCCAAGACCGCACATGCTCAGAAGCAAAAGAATACATTACAAAACAATACAATACAATACAACACATTACATTACATCATTGTGGGAAGTTGTTTTCTGTCTTACAAGAATTTTCGTAACTATGGTAACCTATTCATTTTTGATATGAAACTAGCATGCAAAAAAAGAACGATCATTCATCTTATTCTCATCGTGTGTATGAGGCTTTAGTAAATTCCATTCAAAAGGCATTCTGTAACAAAAAATGATACTTGGTCAAATGGGCAATTGTTCACTGTCCTAGGAAACAAGGGTCATGAACACTACAGTTGGCCTTCATTGGTCTTTTCATCTTTAACAAATAGGATCAAAAGTATTTGATCAACCAAACAATTTGCTTGTTCAATTTTTGTTAGATTTACCTTCAGCTATGTAATGCAAGGGCCTGTCCTATTGCATACAAATTGAAATTGTTGAGGTTTGAGTTTATATTACATGGTTTTGGTAAATCTAAAGGAAAATTGTACAAGAAAATTGTATAATACAAGGCCAGCCTTACTCCGTAGTAGATGGGGAAGGAAACTGTATATCAGAGAATGATATTTAATTGATAAATGAGTTATTATGGAAGGACAGGTCTAGAATATAAGATACATTATTGTGTGCATGGGAGTCACCAAGCTCCATAATATAAATTTGTTAATACAAAGCTGTAGAGCTAATATAGATCAGATATACTGTATATATACTGGATGGGTATAATGTCCATATGCTTGCTATGACAGAAAAGAACTGAGTATTTTGAACAGGACTCTGAAGGCTTCTGATTATTACATATTTTGCTAGTACTCTGTTGGATATTTCCATCTGTTCTGGGATCCAATAAATGCTACTCTCTGGAGTTGCTGCAGAAATGTGTTCAGATTGGAGGAGTTTGCATTCTATACCACTGTGCCCTCTTGTTTCCTCAATAGCACTAATAATAATTCTTAATTATTAGCCATCATTATTCTTAATTTACAACATTTGTTAGTGTAACAAACAATGCCTTCCCCCTCACCTTTTCTATTTTAGCCCACTTTGCAATTCCAGTGCTCTTATCCCTTCCTTCTACTGATCTTTAGAAATACATATTAAGCATAATGGATAGCTTTGTCATGGATAGGTGCACAAGACTGTCTTCTGCAAGCCAAAAAGATCTTTGAATGGTTATGTCCCCTTATCCATATGGTGTTTGTGACTCCTTAAATCTGGGAATAAATCACAATTCATGTGAGTCTTATAACAAAAATATATGCCAGATCTCCCTGAGGAATAGGGGTTGTCCTGCGAAATGCATCAGTGATGACTAAATGAGACCTTCCCCAAGATTAATCTGGGATATGACTGTCAACTACAAACATAACATATGATTGTCTTTGTCTTTATCAGTTCTTCAATGGCTGTCTGTGTTACGATTTTTTTTATATTTTGTACAATAAAAGTGCAAGCTTTTTATATATATATATGGTGTGGTACTTTTAAATTCCTATTAGTTTTTTCTATGTTAGGGATTGGTCTATATTTCAGTGTCTCACATTAGAGGATGGGTTATCAGTAAAACTTTAGAACAAGTTGAGACTACATTGTTGAGTTTCCTTCCCTGTTTCTAAGTATATTACATGGAATTGTTTAGAACCCAATCATTGTTTTGCACTGCTTGTGTCCCTTTGGGGGAACTTCTCTTCACTTCCTGTCTGACACACTTCAGGACATGAGGAAATCTTCCTTATAAGCCACAGTTCTGTGATTTTTTTTTTTGGAAAGGAGGGGGTTTTGGAGCACATGGAAGAACTGTGAAATTTAAAGTAACTTACTCACAGATATGGTGTCCATTTGGCAGGCAGTTTCTTTACTCGTATATGGCATTGATGTGTGTGACTGTGATTTTTATCTTTTTTTATGTCAAGCCATACACTCAATTATGGCACTTATGTGTATTTTAAGCATTGCTACTTAGCAGACCTGAGGCCAATGTCAGGCCCAAGGTAATGTTAATTGACATACTCATTACATACTTGTAAAGCCTGGAGCAGGATGAGCCATTTTCAGTTCCTTTGTCGCCAGTGACACAAGCTGAATGCGCAGCTGTCAGTCTTCCAAGTACAGCCTGATGTGTGATCATCATAGTGCAAAAATATAACTCATGGCTATCTCTGAAACAGGTAATGATCAGTTCATATCATAAAAATAAATGTGTGCTGAACAATTACTTCCAGAAAACACCAAGTACTATTTATAAAATGGTCTGCAAGAAAAGTTTCCAGCTAGACAGGTAGTAGAAAAATACGTAACGTTTACATCACTGTCTTGAGTTACCACCAAATTCATATTGAAAGACCTGGGTACTCTTTGGCAAAAAAACAAAGCAGTCAATCAACACACATTGTTTTGGATGGAGCTGCTCCACATTGTGTTCTGTATTAGGCACTTCAATTAAAGCCTTTACTGACAGTTTTTATTATGGAAGGTGCTTTTACTTGCAGAAAATGTTATCACTTAATTAGTTGAAATATAAGGATTAATAGACCAGAAAAAAATTATAGTGGGATTTTTGAGGCACAGCAATTTTGATTTAAAATGTATTCTTCTTTTGTAATGGAATACTTTTACATAAAAGAGCCATTAATTGCACACTTGATTACAAAAATATAAAATAATGTAACACAATACAATTATGCTTTAGCAGACCAGTGCATCTTTAACAATCCAATGATCCATTGCAAATCTACAAGGCTCAACGCATTTCCTAGACATAGTCCACTACTTCTGGAGCTAAATATGCATTTACAAATAGTATTTTTGATGCATTTCCTCAGTTGCTCACCACACTGGAGACAAAAAAATTGTTTTCACAGAACTCTAGACCACTACCATTAGCTAAGTTCAAAGTATATCAAAATATCCCCAATGTTCAAAGGAGCCAAGGGGAGAAAAGAGTATAAAAACTGTCATAAATTTTTATAAAGGGAATTAATGATCCACAATTTGGATCTTCCAGGCTTCTCCTGCTCGTATTAGTAGTCTCCTAGCCATAGGGCATACCCATCTCAAAAGAACAAGTGCATGAACTTGAACACCAGTGGCCCATATATCTTAAAGGACCCCTCAAATCATGATATGAACCTCCAAAAATTATAATTTTCCAACTAAGGCAGCATCACCACCTTGAAGCAAAATCTTAATTTCCAAATGCTGAAACTCATCGCATCACCACCATGAAGCAAAAATCTTAATTTCCAAATGCTGAAACTCAAAGCCAAGTAAGCTATGAAAATCACCACCTAAATGCACCGGAGGACTGAGGAGCCTAGGCGTGGGGGCCAGGTCACCCACTAATATACCCCCAAAAATTGGCCGCAGGATCAATATTTAACACATAAATGCCTCCTATCATGTTTATGGACATCTGCCTTGACATATTCCATGGTGACTGATTAAAGTGGAACTGCACTTTATGTGAGCATAACAAACCAAAAGTGCTATTTAATTAATTGTTAATGTTCAAAGCAAACTCACCCATCCATGTCTCCGTGCTTTATTTTGATGAGAATTCATTTTGAAAAAAAACCCTTACATTTCTGGCCATGGCCATCTTGAGTAAGGGCAGATGATTCATGCAGCACTTACTTGTTGGAATCTATCTGCCCTTAGATCAGGCATTAGCTGAGAATCCTCCCTCCCCTCCTGAAGACTCCTGGGGTGTAAAACATAATTTGCCTAGGCATGGAAACAAGGAAATAACTGAAGAAATGTAGCAAAAAAAAGTTTAAAATAAGTAAATATGATATATTTTCCTATTTATTTACTAATGCTAGCAGCATAAGGATTAAAGATAGTAAATGTTGATTGATTGAGTTAGTGATGTTCTGCTTCAAGGTATTTGTGTTACGCATGTAACTTTAATTTCTTAGCTATGTTGCTGGCACTTTTATGGACCCAAAAAGCTGATTGGTTTAACAATGAAATGTCTTTAAAACTACCAAGCGAGTTCACTTGCATGTGACTAACCAGTAGTAGCTATAAAATGACCTGAAGAAATTAGGATGTTCACAAACACATTGACTGTCATTTTCAGGAATGGTAGTCAATGGGAACTGAAAAGAACAGTTAAGTGGCTGAAAATAATAACTGATATAGCAAATAACACATGATTTAGAGCATAGTGAACTAAGCCTGGTGTCCAGGAACCAGGATGATTCTTGTTTGAAAAGAGAAAAAATCCCTGTGTTTATATAGATAATTTATTTACTAGAAAAGTATGATCTTGGTCAAGTCACACATTATCTGCAAGTGAAGCATACTTCCATTTATGTACAGAAGCTTGACGCAACCCCTGGCGCATAACTGTATACAGCAGTATCTTCTATTTCATCTCAAAGGGCAGATGTATGCAGAAACAGTATGTAGCTCTACCCCCTTAGGAGTCGCTGAATTTTGGGTCCCTCTACAGCTCTGCACAGCAGGCAACATGCGTTTTCTTCCACATGTTGCACTTAGGCAGTAAACAGTCCTTGGGATTGGTGTTTTATTAAGGGGTTGATAACTTGGAGAGTGTTGAGGAGTGTATGGGATGCCCAAGGAACTGCAAACTTGAAGACAAATTCCTTGGTAACTATGTACAGATATGGACAAAATAGTCTCTCCTCTGAGAGCATTCCAGCTCTCTGGTATACCTCTTCAATCCCCATTTGAATCCTCCTCTTCCCCAGCTGTACTGAAGGTATTTCCTGGGCAAAAGGCCCAGAAACTGCCAATTTAGCACAATAGCCCTGGATGAGAAGCTAGTTTTTTTTTCCACCTTACTTCCCTCTCCCCTTATCTATCCCAGGAGGTGTACGAGTACTCACACTGTTCTCTCCTGATAGCGTGGGTTGGTGGCTGCCTTCAGGCCTTTCTCTAGGCTGGCTCCTTCCCTGCTGTTTAGGATTGTCTTCCCTTGGAGACAGTGGCATAGTGGAGATCCTCTTCTCCAGTACCTGCCTGTAAGTAGGCCCCCTCCCTGCTTCTACTCCCAGGCTCCACATTCCAGCTTCTCACTCCATCTTCCACCAGACACTGACTGCTCCTGCTGCCACTTTTGAGGGTTGCCCTGGACACCATGCCCAGCCTCCTGCCAGGGGATTGGCCAGGGTCCCTCAAACAAGCAGATATGGGCCTCCTCCACCACTTTTCTAGAATGTTCTCTAAGTTTCTGGAAGAGTGGGAGGGCTCCAGAAGCACTTCTAGCCTGTCCTATGTTGAACTCCTGTCTCACTCACAGGCTGACTCATCCCCAAGCTGCTACTCAGCCTCTGCCTAAAAAAGAGAAAAAAAACAGCTACCTAGCTAACCTGGAGGATGTTAGTAGGGCCCAGGAAAGTAATTATGCAGACTGCATGCTGTGCATGAGGCCTTAGCCAGCAAGGCAGCAAACAAACACAGGTTCAATGCAGGAGGGCTTAGCACAGCAAGTTTCTACCTTTAAACAAACAAACCATCTGTCATTCTGAATGAATAACTAAACTTAGATCAGTCCCTAAATAACATGGTGACACCTATTGGGTTTCCTAAAACAAACAGCCAACCCTTCTACCTTTTTTTTTGTTCTGTCAGCACTCAGCCTTTTCACACAGCAACATGTTCCCACAGCAAAGAGGGAGAAATAAAAGGCCATGGGCATCAGTTAACTTGCATAAAAAAGGCCTGTGCACAGCAAACGTTGGCCATACACTTATCCAAATGTGTCCAGTTCTGCAGGGACGGGCTGAATTTCAATCTTCATGTGGCTGTTCCTGCTCATCAGAAGGGACATGCTGGAATATGCTGGAAAACGTTTGTCAATCAGTGTCTGTAGCCGCAGATCAGTGTATTCTGACAGCAGCTTGTCCAGCTGACAGAATACAATCTCCATCCACATAAATGAGGTGGATGGAAGAATTTGTTTCTTTTTCATTCAGCCTGCTTTCTGAACAGGAAAACTAACCATGTATAGTAAGCTTAAAGAGATCTTAAAATGTTTTTTTAAACATGGTATACTTTACAGTACCTGCTCTGTGCAATGGTATTGCACAGAGTAGCCCCAAACCTCCTCCTCTGGGGTCCCCTGCCTGTGATCTAGGCTCCTTCTCTTCTGTGTCTGCTGTCATAGCAAGCACTTGCTGTGGGGGCAGATGTATAGGCTTGTTCCCAAACCAGGTTGTGTGTGTCCATTGACACGCAGAGACTGGCTCAGCCCCACCCCCACTTTCTGCTCACAGGATTTGACTGACAGCAGCCAAGCTTGTGAGAGCAGGAAGAGAGAGGACAGAAGACCAACAGATAGGTACTAGATCAGTTCTGGACTCAGGCAAGTATTTGGGGTGTGGAGAGCACAACATAGTTCAAAACCTTTTTTTTACTTTTTTACCTTAATGCAGGGAATATTAAGAGTCTGAGAGGAAAATAGTTTTCTTGATATCCGCAATAAATATTTGAACCCCTCACCCCATGTAGGCAAGACGTCTGACTGAGAGTATATCACCCACAATTATGCCAGCTAGTGCCTCATCATATATACCATGTGTGTTTTATATATATATATATATATATATATATATATATATATATATACACACATCATATTGCCAAAAGTATTGGGACGCCTGCCTTTACACACACATGAACTTTAATGGCATCCCAATCTTAGTCCGTAGGGTTCAATTTTGAGTTGGCCCACCCTTTGCAGCTATAACAGCTTCAACTCTTCTGAAAAGGCTGTCCACAAGGTTTAGGATTGTGTCTATGGGAATGTTTGATCATTCTTCTAGAAGCACAATTGTGAGGTCAGGCACTGATGTCAGACGAGAAGGCCCGGCTCGCATTCTCATTATGCCAAGTGTAATGTTTGGTGGAGGGGGGATTATGATGTGTGGTTGTCTGTCAGGGGTTGGGCTTGGCCCCTTATTTCCAGTGAAGGCAAGTCTTAAGGCGTCAGCATACCAAGACATTTTGGACAATTCCATGCTCTCAGCTTTGTGGGAACAGTTTGGGGATGGCCCTTTCCTGTTCCAACATGACTGCGCAACAGTGCACAAAGCAAGGTCCATAAAGACATGGATGAGCGAGTTTGGGCTGGAGCAACTTGACTGGCCTGCACAGAGTCCTGACATCAACCTGATAGAACACCTTTGGGATTAATTAGAGTAGAGATGGTGAGCAAGGCCTTCTCGTTCCGACATCAGTGCCTGACCTCACAAATGTGTTTCTGGAAGAATAGTCAAACATTCCTATAGACACACTTCTAGACCTTGTGCACAGCCTTCCCAGAAGAGTTGAACCTGTTATGTTATAGCTGCAAAGGGTGGGCCAACTCAATATTGAACCCTACAGACTAAGATTGGGATACCATTAAAGTTCATGTGCGTGTAAAGGCAGGCATCCCATTACTTTTGGAAATATAGTGTGTGTATATATATATATATATATATATATATATTTTTTTTTTTTTACTAAAACTGGAGCAAATGTCTGTGATGTATAATGGTTGTATTAAAGTTATTTAGAACTGCATTTGAGCCTTTTTCTGAGTTGTTCTGCCAAGCCATATAAATCACATAGCAATTTGGAATCTGGACTAAGGTAGGTGTGATGTGCATTTAAATAAGGCAATAGATCTGCCGAAAAGGTCTATGTTCTTAAAATGCAGCTGACTATGCTTTTCTAAGACACATTCTCTACGTTTTATTGAGATGTCAAAGTCGGCCAGTTTATACTCCTAAAATTGCAAACCATGTCAGGCTGCATTGGTGTGGACTGAAGGAACTGCTTCTGCCAATATAATATTCATATGGAACAGAAGAATTTAGCTGTCCCCACCATTATACATGCTGTCCATACAAATGACTGGAAACAAGGAATAACAATATGGAATTGTATGAAATGGGAATGGCTGAAATGGGAAACTAAAAAATCCTCGGTGGGTAGTTCTCCAGATCCTATTTTATAAATCGAGTTTGCCAGTCATGCTTATTTGTTACGTTTTATACAAATTTAAGAAACACAATCTCCAAAAGATACCAACCCAGCACATTAGACATATAGGCATATGTAGGTTAAACTACTGTATATAATAGATGCAATATGGATATTATGCTGTTTTTATTAGTTTACTTTTGTACATGTTTAACCAGGTACCGGACTACAGTAATATGAGAAAAAGAATCTGCTCTGGAGAGATCTCTGTCCTTCTGATTTTTTACCGGTTTATTAAAGTTGCTGCTCCATTCTCCTCCAGCTAGCAGGGTCAGCTCAAACACATAGACCTTAATGTGGAACAAGTGGAGTGTTTAGAGATGTAATGCAAGATGGCAGCCTTTAGATGGGATGATTGTGTTTGCGAACTACAGTGATTCCTTGGTTCACAAACGCTTCTGTTCATGAACAACTTGGTTCATGAACAGAAGAGTTTGCAAAAATTTGCTTTGGTTTGCGACTCCACTTCGGTTGATGAACACGAGCTGCGGCCACCTTCCCTGCTCTGACACGTGGTTCTGACTTCGTGTAGGTGAGATTGCGGTCACAGACAGACACTGAAAGTGTACTGTGAAGAAACTTACAGTACTGAGAAGCTTTTTGATGTGCTTTTTTAGCACATACTGTTCCGGATATGGTTCCAAAGAAAATTCAGAGCAAGCATGGTGGTAAGAAGAAAGTGCGGAGCGGTAATGAAGGTGACAAGAATGTGCAGAGCAACCATATTGTTGAAAAGAAAGTGCGGAGTGATAATGAAGGTGACCAGAACGTGCAGAGCGTTAATGAAGGTGACCAGAACATACAGAGCAGAAATGAAGGTGACAATAATGTTTCAGTGCAATGGACAGAGTGTTGAATCTGATGAACTGTAATGTGGTCTCTCATTTCCGGAGGGTTATGCAGCGCAGGAAAAGACAAGTGACATTGGACAGATTTTTTACCAAAACTGAGCTTGCAGCTAAGAGACAAAGAAAAGAGCAAACCCCTGAAGGAGATCTCCCCAATGTCCATATGGATGGGGACTCTCCCTCAAACAATACCCACCTCCCAACCACTTTCCTGTCCTCCACGCAAGAAGTCTCAAGCAAGGTTATTGTTCTCTCTCTTCATACTGTACTGTACTTTGTTTCATATTTTTATGGTTCAAAAAAAAAAAAAGTTCAGAACAGATTAACCTTATTTATATTTAACTTATGGGAAAGTTTGATTCGGCTTGCGACCAGATTCGGTTCGTGACCATGTTCGTAGGGGTCAGAACAGATTAACCTGATTTACCTTGAACCCTAAGGGAAAATTTGCCTTGGTTCATGACCAGAGTCGTGGAACAAATAAAGTTCATGAACCAAGGTATTACTCTACAACTAGAAGTACCACTGGGCTGTGCGCTTCAGGAGGTGTCTAGGTAGGGCTATATATTATTTGCCTGGGATAAGACCGGGTCCTTTGAGCCATGGGGATCAGAGTCTTCAGACCTGCTGGAGCGTGCTGGCCATGAGAGAGAGCCTGGGAGTAGGCCTGAGGTTGCAAGGATCAGAACTGTACTGTACACCTAGCGAAGCAGGAGTTGGTGAGTGGGCTCCCTGCCTATCTGCATCATTACTAACAGACAGATCACTGAGGGTAGGACACTGTACGTCATCCCCTCATAGTCAAGTATCCCCAGTTGTCTTTACTGCTAATTGCTTTCTTGTATTGCAATCCTGGAGTACAATCAAAGCACGGTTCTGCCATACACTCTCTCCCCGGCTCACAAGTGTTGTGTTAGCTGTTTGAGCTGAATCTGTTATTGCCTACAGAGTTTAAAGACTGTATCAAGTGCACCAATGGACATTCAAAGAGCCCCAACATTATCCGTCAGAAGATTAAAGTTATAGACTGCCCCTTTCACTAAAACTAATAGTCCCCTTGCCCCTTCAACTGCTTTACATTGTTTATGCTGTTTATCTCTGGTTTGATTCTGCTACAGTCTAAACCTAGCAATGCCTTAACTAGGAAACACCAACAGTATATTCTTGTTGTTGGTAATATCTTCTCACTGCCGGTCTGACATTTTGGATGGGACTGCTGCTGTTTATGCTGACCTGGGGCAACTGCACTGTTAGGCCCCACACTTCTTTTTCTTTAACAGCTTGGTGAGTTGATTTCTTCATGTCTTGGTACCTCATTCAAGATAGCCTTATCATTGAGCATTAAGGAGTTTTTGTATGTTGCTTGCTCTCCCTCTTTATTAACCTGGTGTGTCAGAATGGCCGAGGCCTTTCAGGTCGTAACAGAGAATAGAGGACTATCTTAACCAGGGGCTCCTTTGGGGGTAGCAAGACACATGCAAGGGGGAAGAGTGGAAGCAGCAGGAGCCCAGGAGCAATCATTTACAGGGGGCAGGGGGTGCAGTAGAGTGTACAGCAAGCCCAGTATACAGATAACCACCACTGCTGTTTATTAAGCAAGTGGAGCCAAAACACATTGTGCACGCTGTATTGACAGCTACAGCAGTATGCTGAGTACACTATACAAACATTTTTCGCTCAGGCAAAGTAATCTCCGCCTGAGTGATCATTTCTAGCCCTGGCCTTTGAGTCTGATGTGATATCATTCATAGGCCAGGAGGTGGGAGAGAAGTAGAGAGTGGCACCAGCCCTCCGAGGGAGCTTGTATGCAAGTAAGAATGGCAGCAGTAGCAGGCATTGGCTGGCAGATCCTCCTAAACATTACTTGTTGACACCCTGACAGTGCAGATGTAAATGAATTGTGTCTGTTTACATATGTCTACTTCTGAGTCCCTGCTGGTCCTTTCCCATTTTTCCAGTCCTAAATGTGATAGATCAGGAGTAGCCCAACATAAACAGACACCAGACAGCCCATAGACAACACGGGTCTCCCAAAGTTTGTTGTCAAAATGCAGACAAAAACTGAAGGGCACAGATGTCACAAAACTGACATCTATCCCATTCAGCCCTGCTTCAGCAGGCGATCTGCTCATAGATCCTCTGCTGAACAGAACAGGGTAACCTAATGCCTTGTACACACTATAAGAAAATCATACAAAACTTTTCGTACGAGGACCGATCGTCCGATAATCGGATCGTTAGTACACAGCTTTTGAGAGCCGATCACGACAATTCGTACGACAATATCCAAAGGGACAAGCGCAAAACTTTTTCTCGTACGATACCAGATCGTGTGATTTTCATTTAATCAGTACAGTAGTCGTCTGAAAATACAATACAAATACAACGCAATACATGGCATCACTTTCAAAATTCTTTTCTTTCATAGTAGAATTTTCGTATCTTTAGTAACCTCTTCACTTTCGATGTGAGACTAGCAGACGGAAAAAAACGGCTGATCGTTCGTCCGATATTCTCATCATGTGTACGGGGCATTGGGTTCACAACAACTCAGGTTGCATCACCCGAGTCAGATGAGTGATCCACACCACTGATATCAATATCATTTTGCTCTTATGTTATGCATTTGTTACCCCCCCACCATCGCTCCTAGTATCCCAGTTGACCCAGGAGAAAGCTTTCCAACCATCTGCAGCAACCAACCAGCAGCAATGATATGATTTGAAACTTCCCCACATAAAAACCTCAGCACACAAGAAAAGGCCGTATTTTCGTGTGTTGTGAGCAGAAAAACGAATGTGGGAGAGAGTAGTGGCTGTAAGGTAAGTACTTTGTGTACTTCAGTATTAGTTACAATGTAGGAGAATGGGTGAGAGATGGCTGCTGTTGTGCTGTAAGTGTTCTTCATGTCAGTTATAAGTGCCCTTAGAGTCAGTTTTTATTTAAAACTATGGGAAAGAATGTAAGTTGCATATTTCATTCCAGACCTAAAACACCTGTGACGCCAATATAAATGTAAAAAAAGTTGTGATACCTGTAAAGAAGACTGTAAATACCTACACAGACATATGCCACTGTTGCTGAGGTATCATCCCTAAGTCTGATGGGAAACTGACATTTTTAGTAGTGTCAATCTCTTGTGTTCCCTGCAGTGCTCAGGGGTTCTTCCTGCCAACCTCCACATCATTACAAGCCACAATGACATGGAGATCAGCAGGAAAAAAACAGGAGATCAACAACTCAAAATATTTTGGTTTTCCAGCAGACTTCAGGGGTAGGTCTAAATCCTAACTGGATGTTACATAGTTTGATAAAGTGCTCTGTACCATAAATAATTGCTATGTTTTCTTTCTCTTTTTTTTTCTTTTATAAAATACTCTTTATATTGTTTTTGTTCCTTTGCTGCATCTTACACTGCTGTTTACCTCCAGCCTCTTTCATTTACTTTCTGTCTACATACACTAACTCCGGTATAAAAATAACAATAAATGTGTGGCACTTACACTCTATTTATTTATTTCAGGTACTTATATAGCACCAATTTACGCAGCGCTTTACACATATATATTGAACATTCACATCAGTCCCTAACCGTCAAGGAGTGTACAATCTAAGGTCCCTAACTCACAGTCATACATACACATATTAGGGCCAATTTAGACAGGATCCAATTAACCTACCAGGATGTCTTTGGAGTGTAGGAGGAAACCGGAGCACCCGGAAGAAACCCACACAAGCACAGGGAGAACATGCAGGAGGCGCCATGGTCGCGAATTGCCACCCGTGCATACCTCTGTAGATGTCACCCTATGCCATATAAATGCATTACAAAAAAGTGTGAACATCCCCAGGAGCAGACTGACAACTCATGGGGCCCCCGGGCAATAGGGGATCATGGGGCCCCTGTGTCCTTGCCCACACCCAAAAAAGCCAATGAAAGGTACCAGGAGCATCTCATGGGGCCCCCTACTGACCCCAGGCCCTTGGGCCGTGCCCGAGTGCTGGAATGGTCAGTCTGCCCCTGAACGTCCCACAGTATGTACGGTGCTCAATGATGGTATTTAAAGCTCTATGGTATTTGAAGATCTGTAATTAAGAAAACTGCTAGCAGTGAGTGGAGATAAAATTCTGGGACAACGAGTGCATTTGACCTTCCTTTTTATCAAGGGTCATGGATCTGTGGTGAGTGCATTGGAGTGGCACAAGTGGTGGAGCACTATCAAAAATAGTAAGAAGAGTTATCAGTGAGCACCACAAAGAGCATTGTACACACAATGTTTGGTGTGGGACTTTCACACTTATTGTTATGCATTTATGTAGTATAGGATGACATCTATAGAGATATGGTATATAAATAGAGTGTAAGCAGCACACTTTTATTGTTATTTTTATTTAGGAAGTGTATTCGGCACTTTGTGTACAGTGTTGCATGACTGCACAATTGTCAGTTGAAGCAGCGCAGTGCCGTATAGTGAGTTAAACATCTTTTCTTGCTGCTAAGCTTCTCTTTCTCAAGCAGGGGCGGACTGACAACTCATGGGGCCTCCGGGCAATAGGGGATCATGGGGCCCCTGTGTTGTTGCCCAAACTCAAAAAAGCCTATGAAAAAGGTACCAGGGGAATCTCATGGTGCCCCCTACTGACCCCGGGCCCTCGGGCAGTGCCCGAGTTTCCAAATGGTCGGTCCGCCCCTGTTCTCAAGTGAATTTTCACTGATCAGATTGAGGGGGGTTGATAGGATGGATCTCAATGGATGGATGTCTTTGCTCTTCCATTTCCATCCCAGAAATGTGCTAGGATATCCCCTTTATAACTGAAGATGGGACATACAGACAGTTGTATGAAGATGCTGAGACACCCCCCCCCCCATCCTTGTATCTGTGTGTTGAATGTGTGATTGGGGGGCTGCTATCTACTACAACCCTCACTGTACTGTATAGTATAGGATACTGGTCCATGACCTGTTGGTGACTGGGCTGCGTCTACTATGCAGTCCTGCCTGTTTCTCCTTCCCTGGCTATCCTACCCTGCCATCAATGTTATCTAATCATCAGAGCAGGGGGCGGGAGGAGCTGGAGATCTGAACAGAGAGCTGGAGTCTTTTAATATTAACAAGCGATAATCAACGGCTTGTTAATACAATCCAGATCTGCAGCTCTTTCCACCCCCTGCCCTGCTAATAAGTTGACATCACAGGCTGAATCCTGCCTCTGCCCTGATGGAGGGCTGTGATTGTTAGGGGCACTGTGACATAATCATTAGAAATCATACAGCCCTTTTACAGTGCAGTCCCATTTATATCACAGTGCCCCTTTACATTACAGGGTGAAGGACCGACTCCATGAATATCCCGTCACCAGCTGCCCCCCTGAACGCCAGCTCCCGCTAACCCCTTCCCCCTCCAGTCCCTGGCAAAGATGGTAGTTGTCATTAGTAATTTGTTTTCTAAAATGAGCTGCTCAGTCTAAAATGCACGGGACTATTTTTTGTCCCAATCTAGGCCTGGCTGACAGAACACACAAAAAAGCTACAAGGGCTGTCTCTTTTAGGGAATCCATTAAGTGGCACCCTTTTAGTAAGGAACTGACCTGAGTTTATTTAGAACTCAGACAAGCAGATGTTTTGTTTAAAGACTTGCTGCATTGAAACTGTTTGCTGCCTTGCTGAATAAATGTGCAAGACAAACCTATGTGGCCAGTCCCTGGGTGTTTTCTGCATGTTTTACTGCAAACAATACCAATTTAGCCTTGTCCTCCCTACAGACATATATTATAGGGAGGACAGTAGCTGGTGTGTGTATATTATAACAATCAGCCTCCGGCAGATAACAGGGAGTCTTGGATTGAGTTTACCTGCTGCCTAGGTTGTGGCATTTCATAAAATAAACTGGTGGCAGTGATAGGTCTCCAGCAGTATACAGGGGGTTAGGCACTGGTCACACCTTTTCCTCCACCTACAGAATAATTTGTCTTTTCCCAGGATGAACAGTGTGTGTGTTCCTGCATGCAGGCTGTGATGGAACATCTATCACAGGTCTGAGCAGACCCAGTTTGGTCTCACAACTAGCCACAAGGTGCAAATGTTTGTAGCAAGAAGAGCACCCACCATAGGCAATATTGAGTCACCAAGATTTGTTTCAATCTAAAAAATATAGCAGTGCTTGGATAACAAACACAGGAATGTTCAGGTGTTGCTCCACCCGTTGCTCTAGTTACCTTCTTTTAGGTGATCTACACATGGTCGCATCCAGCTCAAATGTTGACTCTCTTAGAATTAAGCAATATGTTGTTTATGTGATCTTCTTGTCAGGTAGCGAGGAGCCAGACACACAAGGAGGTGCAATTAAAGGTAGGTTTATTAATATAAAAATAAGACAAGAGTCTATGCAAGTCCAACAGTGAAAATCATAGCCAAAGCCGGGATCAAGAGCCAGGAAGAATTGTCGCCAGAGCCGGGATCAGGAGCCAGGAAGAATCGTCACCAGAGCCGGGATCAGGAGCCAGGAAGAATCGTCACCAGAACCGGGGTCAGAAGCCAGGAGGAGTCTTAGCCAAAGCCGAGTCGGTATCCAGGAAAGCAAACAGTGGCTAAACAGGAGCTTGCTGCTGTGCAAGAGACAGGACACAAATGCAATGAACAGCTACAAACAGCAGACTTATATGTGATAAGCCGCCATCTCCTGGGGGAGGAACCGCAGAGGGCTGAAAGCATAAAGGATCCCACAATGCTTTGCAGACACCTAAGATGGATGCCTGCACATGGAGCAGCACAAGCCCTGAGGAAAGGTAGAACCTTGACACTCCTGCATTACATGCAAAAAACAATATGTGGGGAAAACAACCAGATGACTTTGCAACAGCTTGAGGGACCACCTATCCAACATCAGGACATGGAAAACACAAGTGTCGCAAATCATTTTGTTGAATGCCATGGATCAGCTATAAGATATTTTAGAGTTCAGATCCCTGGAAGAGTGAATCATTCCATTAGAAGGGGCTACTGCCTCTCTATCCAGTAGAAGGGTGGTGTATTGGATTTTTAGGTTGTATACGCTCATTCCCAAAGGATTAAACTTTGAACGGTATATTACACACTATTAAGAATATCTTAATTCATGAACCTCTGTTTGCTTCCTTTTTTTTTCTTTTCCCCTTCCCCCACTATGTCAGAAGCCAACTACATTTATTAAACTTTGTGTTGTGAACTTTTACAGGGTGCAGCTTCGTTTCTTGGCTTTGCTACATATGGCCAGCCAGAAGGCTAAATTACTTTTTGTTGTTTATTGGACAGTGAGTACTTAGCCCTGCGAGGTAACCTCTTGATGTAGTCATGTTTGGTGATGAATAAACATGGGCAGGAAGCTCTTAAACACTTTGACATATGGATTACCATTATACCATAAATAAATTGGTTGGGGGAATCCACTAAATCCACTTACGGATGCCTGACTCTACAATATGCATGGGTGTCACCACAACAGTCAGAATTGAAGTACAACAGAGAGAAAAGCATGGCACACACCACACTAACTGAAGTTACCCTCTATAACAGTGTTTTTCAACCTTTTTTGTGCAAAGGCACACTTTTTTCATGAAAAAAATCACGAGGCACACCACCATTAGAAAATGTTAAAAAAATTTACCTCTGTGCCTATATTGACTATATATAAAGTAATTCTCTTGAATAGGAATCAAACACAAAGAAATTATTTTATAATTACTTTATTATGAAATAATAAAGTATTTTATAATTGGACCCGGGGGCCGGACCAAGAGTAGATGAATGATGTGTATGTGTCATCCATAGTAAGTATAGTAATATTCCCCCATAGTAAGCATAGTAATTAATCCCCCATATAGTAATTCATCCTCCATATAGTAATTCATCCCCCATAGTAATTCATCCCTCATATAGTATTTCATCCCCCCATATAGTATTTCATCCCCCCATATAGTATTTCATCCCCCCATATAGTATTTCATCCCTCATATAGTAATTCATCCCTCATATAGTATTTCATCCCTCATATAGTATTTCATCCCTCATATAGTATTTCATCCCCCATATAGTATTTCATCCCCCCATATAGTATTTCATCCCCTCATATAGTATTTCATCCCTCATATAGTATTTCATCCCCCCATATAGTATTTCATCCCTCATACAGTAATTCATCCCTCATATAGTAATTCATCCCCCATATAGTATTTCATCCCTCATATAGTATTTCATCCCCCCATATAGTATTTCATCCCTCATATAGTAATTCATCCCCCCATATAGTATTTCATCCCCCCATATAGTATTTCATCCCCCCATATAGTATTTCATCCCTCATATAGTAATTCATCCCTGATATAGTAATTCATCCCCCATATAGTATTTCATCCCCCCATATAGTATTTCATCCCTCATAAAGTAATTCATCCCTCATATAGTATTTCATCCCCCACAGTACTATTCCCCCCCCCCCCTTCTAGTAAGCCAAGTCCCCCGTGTCAATTCACTTACCTTTTGCGTTCCTCTCGCTGTCTTCCCGCGCCGTTCGGGTCTTCAGGGCGGACTGTGAGAGGAGCCTAGCTCCCCTCCCCTCACGTTCGGCACGCTGCCCCGCCTACACACATCCTGACAGCCACATCCGCAAGCCGGATTAAAAGGTCCGCGCGGACTTTTGGGGCTGCCAACCGAGAGGAGGCAGGGGAGCGGCCGACCGAGAGGAGGGAGGGGAGCAGGCGCCCGGCACACAGAAGAGCCGCATTAGACTGGGTAAAGAGCCGCATGTGGCTCGCGAGCCGCGGCTTGCCGACCACTGAATCATTAGATTCTAATGATTGGTCTATTTGTGAGCCGAAGCCACATGTTACAGATGAAATTGGAATTTTTCCCACGGCACACCAGACAATATCTCACGGCACACTAGTGTGCCGCGGCACAGTGGTTGAAAAACGCTGCTCTATAAATATATATATAAAAGTTTATTGTATCAAAA
This sequence comes from Staurois parvus, assembly GCF_062004578.1. Lineage (NCBI taxonomy): Eukaryota > Metazoa > Chordata > Amphibia > Anura > Ranidae > Staurois > Staurois parvus. The sequence goes on from NW_028317839.1 coordinate 1,056,285, forward strand.
ATTGTTAATAACATCAGACAAAAATCCAAATAATCAATAACGAAAATCATAAAAAGAAAAAAGTACAAAACCCTGTCTCCCCTCCAGCCCAGTGAGCAGGTACTCATAAGGTGTTTTTAGGTTCATATGTTTTGCAGCCTGGGACCACAATTTCAAGATAGAGTTAGCCACTTTTTAAAGCATCATAGCCATAAAACACAATGTCTCAGATATAGTGAATACTCCAAGTGCTAAGCTCTCTATGAAGGGCAGATTAAGCCTGAAATATTGTAATGTAAGGCTATGATACTTACATAGATGAGCTACTCCTATCCTGTGTAGGAGTCACAGGACTTTTTTTCTATGTAGTGAGTGTGAGACTGACCATAGACAAACAGAAAACTTTAATAAGACAACAGGTAGGGAGATACTGTATCTAGCTGTGTTACCCTGATTCACAGGAGTTCACAAGTAGTTATTCTGATCTTCACTCTGCTTTATAGAAGTGTGAAGGATCAGCCTTGATTCCAGGGAGAATTATCGAATAATTAAATAATGTGCAATAATGAGTGCCTCAAACTGCCTGCCATCATAAAGTACAGGTATGGTCTGATAAGTAAAAAGAGTTGGAAACATTTTCTGCTTTGTTGAGCACATAAGATCTTCTTTTGAGGTTCTGATCTGAATCTATGAATTTTTGAAGATGTGTCCTCTTAACACTAATGGCTGAGTTTAAAGGTGGTATAAATGTGTACTTTTGGTTTTCTTACCCTACTGCTTCCTATACTTAAAAATTCCTGTCTCTGTCAACCCGCTACTACTCCTGATCTTACGGCACACACAGAAAAATGCAAAACTTGGGAAGTTCATGCATTAACACAGTGGCTATGAAAATAAGGGACAGGTGGCAGAGAAAGAGCACACTGCTATAGACATAAACTGAAAAAATGGGTGGTCAGTGTACTTCAGGTCATTAAAGGACCTTTTCCAGACACTTCCCTAATTTATACATAACTATTGTATGTTCCTTCAACTTCTGAATTTAAAATGCAAGCTTAGGCTTTTTTTGTTAACAATTTCGAAGAGTGCCAAGTTTTAAAATGCAAATTGCATAAATATGCCCTTCTAGGGATAAAAAAAAAAGCCTATTTGTCCTATTGAGATAATTTTACAGGAGCATTTGCTTTTAATAAGCAGACTGGCAGATGCTAGGATTCATCTGGAGGTCTCAAGGAAAAGCTGACAAAAGAAGTTCTAAGGGAGAGATTAGCACCCAACAGCAGTTCTTCTACTACTGTTATTAGTGCAGCAGCTCAGAAGGGAACAAAGGGAGACGTACACAAACACAGCAGGGGAGAGAAAGAAGATGGAGGGCATAAAGATGCCTCAGACCTTTCTAACTAGCTGTTGTGCTGGGATAAGCCAGACAAATGTTATAAACAACAGCATGGTTTCCCCACCCTTGGGGATGACAGACAGGGCATCAAAGCAAGCCACTTATCAAGTATATGATCCAAGTTATTAAAACCCACCAGGGCAGCTTCAGGGTCTGTCTACGGGGTTCTATGTAGCCGGGGCCTGCTAAAAGATTCCATTTAGAAAAAGAAACAAGCTTCATCTGGCTGCTTAGATAGCTTTTGCTGTGAAAATGAATTTGACACATTGCTCAGTGCAGTGAGACTGGCTTCTGACAGCGAAACACCAGTTGAAGTGTGAATTTCCCTTTCTCACCCGCATTCTCTAAGTGGGTATTAACTCAAAAGGATTAGAGTGACCTTTAAAATGTTACCTTACTGAGCAAGTAGCCAAAGCACTGCACCACATCTTCTGTAAGTGCTATAGGATTACAACAATAAAATGGTCTTTTTATTAGCCACTTACCTCTGCAATATTTTCTAAAAGAGCTTAGCTGAGTGTGCCACACAGCAGGGTCATCAAGTCATATTTAAAATATATATAGAAATAGTTTTTTTCTTTAAATCATACATATGAAAAGGATTTACAATGTCTGCCATGTAAAATTTAGAAGCGTTAGCTGATTCTCTTATGTTTAACAGTTTTATTCTCATTTCATTTTCTGTGACTGACATAAACCAGCCGTAAATTTCACTTATCATCACAGACAACATGATAAATTCTGATAAGCAAAAACACAGAAGAAACAAGCAATAAGACAAACAACAGAACAGACCCTATCACAAAGTACAGCGAGGGGCATAAGTATAAAGTTATACAGCTGTTCAACACTTCCCTCTTACCAGCATGGAGAATTCCTATTCCATTTAGCATTTTCAAGTCATATTTAACCTGTATATAGAAATAGTTTTTTCTTTAAATCATATATATGAAAAGGATTTACAATGTCTGCTACTGTATGTAAATTGTAGACGCGTTGTCATTTAATTTTCTTTGACTGACATAAACCAACTCTACATTTCACGTAACTACTTATACTTCCATATACACTAAACAAATGTTAGGTTTAAGCTTTAGACAGAGAACAGAGAGAACGGATGAAAACTCTTCTTTCACATCACACTATATTAGACATACACATCACACAATATTAGAACTATTAGTGATCTCAGGATGCAAGACAGAGCTAAGGGTGAGAACAGAGACCTTTTTAAGTAAAAGACCCAAAAGTGAGAGAGACCTCAGCACAGACAGACCTGAGGACAAAGACTGTTAAAATGAAGGACTGCGGGGTGAGAGAGAGATGGATTGGGGAGCGCAGACAGCATTCAAGTGAGGTGCCCCAGAGAAAGAGAAAGACCTTGTAGGAGAGATCAGAGTATTTCCAATAACCACAAGGTGAGATGATGAATGATAAAGAAAACAAAGGATGCTCAAGCGGCAGATCCCTGCATGGAAGAGATAACCCACAGTGAATAGGAGATCTGAAGTGGGAGACCCCAGGGCAACAGACAACTCTACTGGAAATTTCACAACTATGACAGCTGTAGAGTGCTTGAGTCTTTGCATGGAACGAGCTGAGAATTTAAAGATATTGGAGAGCCTTAGGACATTTGGGGAAATGAACAGTGGTCCTGAAGGGGCACAGTAGGGGAGCAGGACCAGAAAACAGAAAACCGTAGAAAAATAAACACAGTAAGTAGAAGTACTGTGAACAGAGGAGAATAGGAGGGAGCCAAAAAAGTACAAAATAAGACAGTGTGACAGAGCCAACTGGGACAGGGACTTTTGGAGGGGACTACAGGCTAGCATCTTGCCTACTGACTATGGCCCTGGCATCTGAGGGGGCTCTCTTCTTTGGTGGGTGCCTGGGGGGACCTTTGGGGTGGTTTACTTTGGATTAAATTTCATGTCTCCCAAAAATAAACAGACTCTGAGAACTGGAGGACCAGGATACAGATTTGGTGTCTCTATGCCCAAACTAGCATTGACTGCTTAACCCCCCCCCCCCTCCTTCCTAGGCTCAGAGACTCTAAGAAGATGTTGATATAATCTGTTCAAAACAACCTCATGCTGAGGGCTCTTGCTCTAATCTGTTTATTAAGGTGTGATGTGTTTATCTTTTACCATTGTGTGCCTGCTAGGTATGCATTCCCATTGTTGATTGAGTTAATTGAGTCACCTATTGGTTGTCTGTTAGCAAGTTCTTCTAGAGGTGCCTACAAGATAGAGATTGACCTCAGCTTCATTTCATTATCTAATCAGTGTGGGGTGTTTGTCTTAATGTGTAATATTTGTTGTATTGTGGGGACTGTGGTGTATATAAACTGTATTTCTGTTCAATAAAGTAGTTCCTGTTTAGCATCTAAGCTAGTCTTGTCTAGTCTTGGGTGCAATGCCCGGCTATGTTATCCTGGTCTTGTGTCCCCGTGGTGAAGAAGCGGTTCTCTGACGGAATCACCCAATCAGGGTGACAGATATTCCATCACAAACAACATGATAAATTCTGATAAGTAAAAACACAGAAGAGACAAGCAATAAGACAAACAACAGAACAGAACAGACCCATAGTTAAACTATATATAGAAATTTTTTTTTTTTTTTAAATCATACATATGAAAAGGATTTACAATGTCTGCTATGTAAATTTTAGAAGCGTTAGCTGATTTTCTTATGTTTAACAGTTTTATTCTCATTTCATTTTCTGTGACTGACATAAACCAACTCTACATTTCACTTATCATCACAGACAACATGATAAATTCTGATAAGCAAAAACACAGAAGAAACAAGCAATAAGACAAACAACAGAACAGACCCTATCACAAAGTACAGCGAGGAGCATAAGTATAAAGGTATACAGCTGTTCAACACTTACCAGCATGGAGAATTCCTATTCCATTATAGCATTTTCAAGGGTATAGATAGCGAAAGACTTCAGAAAGGACACTGAAATACTGCAAGAGTAATTCGAGTAATATCACTAATATGAGTGGATAACGAGCATAACAACAAAACATATAAATAATTAACACCATTTCTAGTAGTCATTTTGCTTTGAGTAAAAATACTAGCAGTAGTAAACACATTTGTATTAAAACTTATTATGTTACATCATTTATGTCATGTTCTAGATCACTATAATATTTAGTAGATTTGTACCCTGAAGCTCTGCTGAATGCAGAAAATATTAAACATGTTCTTGCCAATTGACAACAAAAGTATTAAATAGCTTGCTGCAGTTTGGTGAGCTGGATGGTCTGGTGAGCATAATGGGTGTATATAAATGTGCTCTTGTAAGCATAACTGATCAAAGACCTATTTTCTGTAAGCTATAGCCCCAAACAGGTTACCAATAGGATATCAGATGAAAAAAAATCTGCGGGGCAAAGCTTGCGTAAGTTATATAGTTATATAAGAATATTATTCCACTGTGTTAGGCCTTACATATGAAAGCCAATCATCAAATTAAGGCCTCCAGGGAAAGATCCAAAGACAGAAAAGATCTTCCATTGTAACTCTGGCATCATATGTCAGGCCGATAAAGCCACTACACTTTTTCACACAATTTTTTTCTGTAGCCCAAACTTATCCTCGATTATTTTTGACCACCAGGCCCTAGAGAAATAAAGCTCCAGACATTGAAGTGTAAAAGCTAAATCTCTGAAAGTTTAATGTGTGCAAGCAGTATTATACAAAAATTCTACTAGACCAGAAAGACCAATGAAATATTATGCTCTTATTAAAGAAGACAGAAACTGCAAATGGCTGATAAGTACCATATAAGGTGATTCCATTTATGGAGAAAAAGAAATTAGACTCAGGAAATGAGAGAGAAGTTACAAGTGAAACTCAAAACTGAAACTAAATGTTTACATATCTAGAATTGGAGGTATTATACTAAATGGATGCCAGTTAAAGACATATTTCCTTACACCTACAGTTTCATGCACTAGCATGCATGATATATTTAAGAACTTTACTTCACCTTTGTAAAAGGAACCCCAGGCAAAGTTCCTTCAGAACTGCATGTTTGCTTATGCCTAGGGCACCTCTCTCTGCTGTGTGGGACCTTAAGAGGTGGAGTGACATTGAGTGTTTGTTTGAGTTGTAACCCTGGTCATCCAGCTGGACTAGCAGTTAATCCTTTAGGTTTTATATTAGGGTTCAGCAACCTAAGGCTCATGTGCCATAGTAGGAAGGCAGAACCACTTTCAGTGGCACCCGAAGATTAATAGTCACATGTCTACAAAATTATTTCAGATTTTTCATTAAAACATAACTGTAGTAAGGTTTAGTTTTCATCTAGTCTGTACTGTTAAGCCCTTTCACATGGGAGGACTCTGCCAAGCTGATCCACCTGCGCAGCAGGGGATCTGTCCGCTGATCAGGCAGATGACAAGTCCATGTCCGCTCTATTTGTGCAGAATGGACACGGACACAGCCTACTGTTCTCTATGGAGCGGTTGAATGTAAATGGACCATTGGTCTGTTTACATCTGACTATCATCCAATCTAATCTCCTAGACCACAGGTGTCAAACTGGTGGCCCTCCAGCTGTTGCCAAACTACAAGTCCCATGAGGCATTGCAAGACTGACAGTTACAAGCATGACTCCCAAAGGCAGAGGCATCATGGTATTTGTATTTTTTCAACAGCTGGAGGGCTACCAGTTCGACACCCCTGTGCTAGACGATCTGCTAGACGAATGAGGAACAGATTTCCATCCATCTGTTATTAGTGGATTAGATCAGATAAAATGCAGGCAGGTGTAAATGGGCACATGTCTGTTTACATCCACCTCCCCAGAGAACAATGGGTGGTCTGATTGGGTCCTCCTGAAAAACAGACAGGCGGGCCCGATCGGTCCGCTCCTGTGGAAGGGCCCTTATGCATTTAGCAGATAGAGTGTGTTTGAAAAAGATGGCCTATGCATTGATCTCTGCATGTGGATGCACATATGTTAGAACAGACTTTTTTACACCTGAAAACAGTGTTAAGTCTATCTAGTGTCAATGTACAACAGATAGCAAACGCTTCAGAAGCATGTGTTCAGCTGAAATTACCATCTGACAGCCCAGACACAGCACATCTAAGCAGAGAAAGTGAGTACATGTTCATTCCATGTAACAATAGAGATGAACATGTTTTAAACGTGTTTTGTGTGTGTGCACTTGTTAATATATTAAAAATACTAATTTATTTAGCAGTCTAACTGCGAATGCAAGAAATTGAAGATAAACCATATGGCTATGATGGTCTATTTGTTCACTGGCAAGCTAATTGGCTAGTGCTTGTAAAATTGTAAATGTGAAAAAGGTTGCTGACCCCTGTCTTAGATATTATTTTACTTGAAAGTACAACAGTGACTTATAAATACGTAACTATACTTGGTGTCAGTTATTTTTCTTTTTTTACTACCCTGTAATAACAATCTTCTATGCTATTCATTAAGAACAAGCATTTCCAATTATAGTTTATAACATTTAACAACATTTGTGTGCATTTTTCACATTTTTCAGCGTAAGTGTCCATCTTTTTCTTTTTTTAAACAGGATCTTGTTACATTGTATGTAATTCTTTATATCGGCAGCTGTTGCAAGAAAAAAAAAACAGTTGACAAATAAAGCATGCTGAAGGGTATGCAAGTTATTCAGAAAAAGAGTCTTTAGGGCCCTTTACCAAAATGAATCAATGCATTATAAACTACAAATCACAGATCCTCCACCTACTTTACTAAGTTCTTATTTGATCAGTACTGGGGGTCTTTATGTGGAGTCCTGCACTAATGTAAATAAGTGGATTCCTAAAGAGCTCCCAAGTAAAGAATCATTTTTTTCAATTAACCTGTTGTCAGTCTTTTATTTAACTTGGTTTTAGAGAAGAAATTAGAGATAAAAAGGTACTAAGCTTGGCAAATTGTATTGGAAATGTTCTTTTCCATTATGAAAGGAACTACAATATTGTTTATTAGGAAAAAATATATTATTTATGAATTGATAGCAACTTTGTAGTTGTGCTATGTTTGTGCGCGCTCTACAAAATATGAGAATAAGCAAGCACATATAAAACAAATAACACATGTTAAATTCATGCACATGAAATGTAGCATTGAGCAAACAAAATAACTTCATACTACAATATTGTGTATTTTATTATAGTTAACATTATTATAGGTAACGTTTTATATGTCTGTGACCAAGGTGCCATAAGTAATTACAGTTCTGCCTTAAGTGCTATTGCATTTGGTAGCCGACTTTACATTATTTTGATAGGTACATCTTGGTGTTTATGAAGGACATAATTAAACATGAAAACAAATCAAAATAAATGTAACACTAAGATCGATTTACACATTGTTTAAATATATTATATGGTATTTGTCAAACAAAATGAGTATTTTTAATGTGGGGTAAAACAAAAAATTATATTTGTATTTAATTGCAGGCGAATTAAGTTCTGCATTCAATTTTCGATTTTTTTATTCACACGGTAAATATATGTGAATCAATCTCATCATATGACAAATGAGATTTAAAATAATGCATTGACTGTAGAACAGCTTCTAAACATTTATATTTTGTGTCAATTTTATTAGATTGTAATAAATATTTGAATATTTTTTATAGTGAAATGATTAGAAATATGATGTATAGTAAGGTTTTAATTATAATCTGAATTAGGATAACTATTATGGCATTTACCTTATTTCTTTGTATTTAATTCACATGTTTCATATACAGTAATATTTAGCAAGGTTCTGTGAGTAGTAGAGCTAAAATTGACTTTTGATATTATCATAATTCAAAAACAAATGAAAGGTATAGGTTATTTACATGGAAATGTATTTCTTTTCCAGATTTGAGGTACCCTAATTTATGTTGATCACACACATCATGTGTTTAGCTATTCCCATACTCCATCATAAAAATAAAAATATGTACCACTTTTATGATTCATTTTTATTTTAACAGAAAGCTATTACAGTGTATTGCAATTTTTCTCATACTCTCCCTTTTTCCTTATTTTAGTTAGGATTAAAAAGATAACGTGATTTTTTTTAAAGGTACTTATAAAATATTGCATATTATTATTATGCTCTACTGTTGGCTTCTCCTACCCGTAGACTTTCAGCTGCTGTGCAGCACAGGAGGATTGGCGTAGAGTTGAGAAGTGTGGGACCCTTAACCACTTCAATACCAGGCACTGTCACCCCCTTCCTGCCCAGGCCAATATGCAGCTTTCAGCGCAGTTGCCCAATGGCAATTCTGAGGTCATGTAACGCTGCACCCATACTAAATTTGTATCATTTTTTTACACTCAACTAGAGCTTTATTTTGTTGGTATTTAACCACTTGCCTACTGGGCACTTTTACCCCCCTTCCTGCCCAGGCCAATTTTCAGCTTTCAGAGCTGTCGCAGTTTGAATGACAATTGCGCAGTCATGCAACACTGTACCCAAACAAAATTTTTATAATTTTTTTGAGACAGATAGAGCTTTCTCTTGGTGGTATTTAATCACCACTGGGGTTTTTATTTTTTGGTAAACAAATTAAAAAAGACTGAACATTTTGAAACAGTTTGAAAGAAAAAAAATTTTCTTAGTTTCTATTCTAGAATTTTGTAAATAAGTAATTTTTGGTGGAGGTGGGATAATGGTGTGGAGATGTTTGTCAGGGATTGGGCTTGGCGCCTAAGTTCCAGTGAAGGGAACTCTTAAGCGTCAGCATACCAAGACGTTTTGAACAATTTCATGCACCCAATGTTGTGGGAACAGTTTTGGGGAAGTACATCCTTTGACAAAGTCGTAATGACGAAACGCTTCATAAAGTGACGTCAGACGCAAACCGGAAGTCGAGCGGCAACCATCTTGGTATAGGTCCTATTCAGGTGTTGTATGCTGGCATTCTTTTATACATTGTAAGTGCTTTTTTATTAAATAAACCAGCTTGGTTAAATTTTCTACACTATGGTCTGCCTATGTTTGGTTTGGTTGAATATGGATAACATTGGAGTGGAAAACCAGCAACAGAAGAGATTTATGATGCACAGCGGTGGTCTATGAGATTACTATGCTCCAGACCTAGGAGGTTCTGGTAAGGTGCAAGAACCGTGAGGTGGTGGGGCACTTGAGGTGGATTGAGCACTGGTTTATGGTGATCGCAAAGATTGCCAGAGTGTGAGCACACTGGCACTATTGTTCCTTATCTAATTGGAAGTACTTCACTATGTGATTTTTGTTTGTTTGGGGAGTATCACATTATGAAGTAAAAAAGAGAAAGAAGAGGAAGAGATTTACAAGATCCTTTTTATATAGAAGCACGGATATTTGGATTGCCACCACATAAGCAATCGTTTTCCTGATCACAACCACACCAATCCCAATGTCACCAGACCAGTGTTTGACAGCAACAGTACTCCTTATCACCACCACACCAGTTACAGTGTCACCAGACCACTGTAAGCCAGCAATGGTGGCCCTGATTGTCTCCACACCAGTCCCAGTGTCATCAGACCAATAGTGTTTCTTTTGCTGCCACAGTAGACCCCAGTGTTACCAGACCAGTGTAAGCCAGCAACAGTGTTCCTGATCACTGCTACACAAGTCCCAGTGCCATCAGATCAGTGCAGCCAGCAACAGTGTTCCTTATCCGCCACCTGCACTGACCCTGGCCTGCTTATTGACCACGTTTCTGTCTGCTGCCTGGACCAATCCTTTGTCTGTTTGCTAACCATGTCTCTGCCTGCTGCTTGAACTGACCCATCTGCATGTCTGACTGATTACATTCCTGTGACACTCAAGTCTCAGGCATTCCTTGCAGACAGCTGCACTCCTGGGACCACAAGAACTCTTTTGTTCTCCCTTTCTTTAAGTCTCATTTACTTCATGGCCAGTGAACACGGCATTCCTGTGGGCAGCCAAGTATCAGTAGGCTAGGCTTGCTTGGCTTGTAGGAACAAGGATTGCTACAGGTTTGCTGACCACATGCATGTATGTGTAGTAGAATGTGTTTGGGTTGTAATTTTAACTATGCCCATGATGTGTATGAGAAATATCTTTGTGTAAAATAATTACTTTTCATTTTCTTTCTGCATTTTTCAAGAACCTGTGGTAAAAAATGAAGTCTTCAAAAGACACACCATACCTCTTAAAAATACCTTGGGGTGTTTCATCTCCAAAATGTCATCTCTTTATGGCTGTTTCTACTGTGCTGGTGTTCCAAGGCCTCAAAACATGTGATAGGTAGTCAGTGTAATTTATGTCCCTGGAACACCTGCAGATGCTCCTTGGATTGTGGGCTCCTCTAGGAAGTCTCACACATGGGGTATTGCTATACTTGAGAGAAGTATCAAAATTTGTTTTGGGGTGTAATTTTAAGTATGCCTATGATGTGTGCTAGAAGCATCTTATTAATTGACAACTTTGTGTAAAAAAAATACATTTTTATTTTCTTCCCTGCATTTTCCATACACTTGTGGAAAAAATTAGATTCTCAGAAAATACTGTGGGGTTTTTGCTTTCCAACATTTTGTCATTTTGTAGGTGTTTCTCCTGTTCCGGAGTAAGTCTATGCTGTGTGTGAGAAATAAATTATTAAAATGACAAAAAATATGTAGTTTCTTCATTTTTAAAAAATTGTGACAAAAAATTACAACTTCAAAAAACTCATCATGCCTCTTACTAAATACCTTGGACTGTCTACTTTCCAAAAAGGGGTCATTTGGGGGGTATTTGTACTGTCCTGTTATTTTAGGGCCTCAAGAAATGAGATAAGCAGTAACATACACTGTTTTGGGTAATTGTTACCAAAGAAATGTATCAGAATACATTTTGGCCGAAATGTATGTAGAAAGATTATTTACATATTTTACAAAATTTTTATTACAAAAAGGAAAAAATGTGGGTTTTTTTTCAAAATTTTCAGTCTTTTTTTTACTTTTACATTTCAAAAAATATAAACCAAAAACAGTGGTAATGAAATACCACTATCTATCTGTCAAAAATTATATAACATTTATTTGCATACAGTGTTACATGACTGAGTAATTATTCAAAGTGCGAAATCTGAAAAATGGCCTGGGCAGGAAGGAGGTGAAACAGTCCGGCCTTGAAGTGGATACACTGTAAGTATGCAAGGAGAAGGGATAGGGTAGAATCAATTAAAGGTATGACAAGGCAGAAGAATGAGGTACAATACCAATTACAATGGCCATACACTAGTAGAGTTTTGTTCTAAAATTCTTCCTTTCAGAACGTTCCTTCAATTTTCTATTTGTTAGTTGGGTCATATCAACATTTGTTTTTGACTGCAATAACAAGGAGGTGCAGGATAATTTTTTTATCAAATTCATTTCTAACAGTGAATTACATTTGTCATTTTGGAAAGTACATTTATTAAAAAATCAAATGTTACAACAAACCACAGTTTGCTTTTGAATGCCATTTGTCCAATTAGAATTTTTATACAAATGTACACCAATTTTATTCTTTTCTATTACACACAATATGAAAGTTAGACAAATGAAAAACATCATACTGTATATATGGTACTGTATATTGTATTTATAATGAAGCAATGTTAATCCAGTACATTGCAGGGTTAACCATGTTTTTTTTTTTGTTTTCCTGTGAATTATGCTAATTATCTACAAGTGTTTAGGATCTAGTTATGTGTGTAAATTAATCTTCTCACCCTGTAACCCCCCTCTACAGTTATGCTAGAGCTATTTGAGCTTGCATCTATTGTAAAATGTTCGTAAGAATGTACGCCGGCTTTAGGCTTTTTTAGGTGATGCAGTATGGAAATTAAACAAGGGAAAGACAATAAAAGTCAAAATTTACCTATTTTTTTTAGTGATTCATGTTACATGGAAATATTGAAATAATATGTGAAATTTGTAGCTAGAAAGGCACCTGTTTTGGCTATCATGTTATCACCAGCATGTTTAAAAGACAAAGTAAGAAAAACAATAATTTTTTGTCAATGAAAAGTATGTATAGATATGGACATAAATGTTTTAGTTTCCACTTCATGGAACATTTCCATGAGATCAAATTTACTTCTATAGGTATGACATATACCATAAAACAACTGATGAATTGTGATATTTATAGGATATAGTATGTGGGTCACTCAAACAATAAGTTATGCAACAGAGTGAGAGATAATCTGAGAGGTCTGAATGCATAAAGAACTGATTTAGTTAATTGGCTAAGCATTTTATTGATGCACATGCTACTAATACAAGATTTTTGAAAATACAACTGATTGACCATGTGGACAGATCCGCCACAGAAGGTGTGTCAGGACCTAGATGACCTGCTACTGGCACTGGGCTTCCCAGAGGGGAGGTTGCAGATTCAGTGTCCACCAGCGGGTGTCTCAATGTAGCAATTTTTTTTCAACCTGATGTTGGCTGCTGGGCAGGTATATAGGTTCTCCTTTGCTATTACAATTCATGTCAGTGTTTTGCCTGAGCTTGCCTGTACTTGTATCCAGTTTTGATCTTGTTTGCCTGTCAGCCAGATGCATATTTGCTGCTTAATCCTAAACCTGATTCCATCCTGATCCTGCCTTGTACCTGTACCTTGCTGAGCCTGTTCCTGACCTTGATCTCACTCTTGCCCTGTATCCTGTGCCTTACTGCCTTGTATCTTCTCCCCTTGTTCCTGATCTCGGTCCTGGTTTTCCCTTTCCATCTGTTCCCTGCATCTCCAGTTTGCTCTGTTTATCAATGTTCCTCATTTGTACATATTGTATATAGTCAGTTTGTAGTTAGGCTTCCTATTATTTAGTCAGATATTTTGGTAATATGGATGTAGCTCACTTGTATCTTCATGTTTGCTTGTTTCCCGTTTGTTGGTATTTGGATGTCTTTTGTTTTACTTTTAATAAATGTACTTTATTATATATAGTCTAGTCTCAGTTTCTAAATGTAGGCACGCAGATTTGGTCATCTCTGCCACTGATAGGTTTTTTTACTTTGTCATGGTAATATATATTTTGAATCTTCCTTTAAATACATGTATTCTAAAGGAATTACATTTTGAATCTGATATTGACTATTCTGGAGAGAGGATTATTGGTATTTTCCCTTTCTGATGGGTTTGTAAACACTAGAGATTAGAGGTTGGCTGTTTGTTATGTTTTACTTGAAATTTCCTATTGTGTTATTTAATATGGGAAATTATATTCTTTTATTTTTATATAATATGTACAAAAATGATTTTACCAGTATTTTACATATTAGATTAAAAAATATAATGATTTTAAGGTGATGTATGGGTGGGTGGTAACTTTATAAGATTGGATTTATATAATTCATTAGGATCTGACTTTATATTTTTTAAATATATCTTAATTTTAACATGGTGTCTTGGATTTCTAACAAAGTACTGATCTAATATGCTGTGACGGAAATGATAATGCACTGTAGAGTTAATAGTTTTTTTTCCTGTGAATGATGCTAATTATCCACAAGTGTTTAGGATCTATACATGTGTGTAAATGAATCCTCCCACCTTGTGACCCCCCCCCCCCACTTTACTATTGAGCTCATAACGCATTTGCAGGTGAAGGTTCAGGTGATTTTCCTATTTGCAGAAGATGGATTAATAAATATGTTTATCTGCTTTGCTGTTCTCTTCAATGTTTGCATATTTACATTATTGACCATCTTACTGCTGGACCTAGTTATTCCACACGTTTTTTTTTGTTTTTTTGGTGGTTGTTTAGTTGTCCTCTACTGGCTGTTAATGTTAATACCCTTTAATAACAGTCCTTATCTTGAGGTGCTCCTAACATACCCTGATACACCAGACTCCCTTTTGGTGTCCTTCCTTGCAGAATCAGTTTCCTATTCCTCTTCAAATTAATATCTGGCCTTCTGCAAAATGGTACTTTGGTTATTTCATGCATGTTGGATCTCTCAGTGACTGTGGCCCACTCATAAGCTTACTTCATTCCTGTATGACTATGGAGGATATACTATATAAGACAATAAGATTTTTGTTCTTTCTATAAGACCTTTTTCTTGAAGTCAATTGCGTTATATGGGTCCCAACCATATGTGTCTTGGCCCAATATACTGCCGGTTAATGAAACTGAGTGTCACGATCAGGGGTCAGGCTCGAAGACCAGTTGCTATAGCAGTGGAAAGGCTCAGACCGAAACCAGCAGGATAGGTACACAGGCAGGTCACTGTGGCGGAGAAGTGGGCTCACCTGAGGTGCGGAGTCTAAGTACTAACCGGTGTTCACCAGAGCTCCTGATGGTGGAGATGTATTTTGCTGCTTGTTAGTACCAGATCATAGTCCTCAGAATCAGCCCACCAGGAGGTGAGCAAGCGGATGTCCAGTAACATATAAGCAGGTAAGGATCAAATAGAAGCGTAGTCATTAAACAAGCCAAAGGTCAGTAATGAGCAACTGCAGGTTGGGATCAGGCAAAAGCGTAGTCGACGAACAGGCCAAGGGTCAATAACAAGTGTAGCAAAATATGGATGACAGTAGAGAAGGCAAGGAGCAAAATACTGGCTGAAGAGAGCACAATACGCGGGCAAACAGGAGGTTCAGAGACATGGCTTATATCAGGAGGTTCATGGAAGGAGCAAAGGATTCAAGGTTCATAACAAACAAGGTCAAGGCAGGATCATTCATATAATTGTCAAGGGAGCTATCCACTATTCCAAGTGGCTCAGCAAGAAGAAACATTGCCACACACTCCAGAAGTCTCAGGTTTGAACCCATGCTCTGACACTGAGGCTTGCTGGTTAGGGTAGGGTTACGGTCGTCAAACCTTCACTGTTTCAACATTTTTTTGTTTACCAGTGTCTACCTCCAGAAAGCAGAAGCATAACCCATACCTATAAGGATTATTTCATCCCTCTATCCCTCAATAGACTTCAAAAAATATTTTACTATGAGAATAATAAATCTTATCTACACCTTCATTTTTATTTCTGATTTTCAATGCAAGCATTTCAGCTTTCCTAACAAGTAAAACCAGATGTATTTTACATCAATTGATTTTTCCTCTCTACAAATAATTGTTTTATGCCCACATTTTAGACAGTCACCTGCTGGGTATAGAAAACCCTAGGCATTTTACATTTAAAACTATACAAACCTGATATGCTGCAGGTACATTATATATAAATTTTAATGAATACATTTCTTTTGAAAGCGTATCTTGCCAACATGAGAATTGAATTTATCAGGTGTCTATAACAGCAGAAGTACGTGTCCAATGTACCAGATAATTAAACGCAAAAGTGACCCAATCTTAGAATACTGATTCTGTATTCACTTACATTTGTCAAAGTATTGTTTCCTTCACAAAATATTATCATAACTGCAATCAAAACTTGCCTAGGGGTAATGTGCTTTTTCCAAACTACATGTGCACAGCATGGAGTAAAGAGGTGTGACTGCAAAATGAGCCTTTTTATACAAATGCCTCTGGCTAATGTCATTTTGTTCTTTTTAATCATAAAAAATAACCCAGACTGCACTCAAACTATTTGATAGCATAAAGGCTCATTTTCTTTTAAATGCATGTGCCATACCTGAAATAAGTTACTATGTAGAAACTTTGCAGAACACCTGAAAATGTAATTGAAGATGAAATGCAAAAGAAATCTTGTTTTTTTTCATGTCTGATGTTAATGTTACTTTGCCTGGGCAAATCTAGTTTTCATTTTAGAATAATAGCATTCGTTGTTGAAAAATTTCTTGATATGCTTTGAAAGAGATAGGTTCAACAGTCATTTATATTTTTTCATTCTCAACATACAAAAAAGCAAACTGCCGAGAAAACTCAGGCACAGTAATCAAATGGGTTCAACCATTAACCACTTTCTGGGATCCCCAGGTTATCAATACACTATTTTTACTGATTTTGTCTAACAAGAACAAAAAATATGCAGGGTAAATGAATGCTCTGCTTATTAACATGATATATTTTATTATGAATTATTTTATCAGCATGATATATTTTATTTTGAAAAGTTTATCAAAAGCCCAAACTTTTCTCTTTAGCTTTGGATTGAGTAGGAAAAGGTTACAACCTGCAGCCAAGTCCTGGGCTACAACAATGTGGAGAAGGAAAATGTTTCCTCTACTGTGATATTAATATTATGCAGCACCATCCTCCTCTGGCCAGCAAGGGGAAAGCTAAAGTCAAGCAAGCTCATAGACTTCATTAAAGAGTATATTGTAGTCCAAGATGGCAGCCATGTGATAGACTCTTTGCACTAGAGGCCCCAACAGACTGTCCACAGTAGGGTTTTATTGAGCTGCTCAGGAAAATGCTCTCTCGGTACCTCAGGAGTTGATGCATACACACCTACCAGTGTACTCATCTGACAGCAGGGTGCAAGCCAGCAGGCCTCAATCCCAAGGCTGGAAGCAGAGACATCAGAGACAGGACAGCACTGTCCACCTTTGTACCATTGCCACAAGAGACCAGAGTGTTCATCCACTTTTGGCTTCATACTGCTTAACTACAGAGGCTTCAGGAAGAGACCAAGGTCATCTTATGCCTAGGAGCCCTTTCACACAGGCGTGCCGATCAGGTCCTCCTGTCCATTTTTTAGGCAGACCCGACTGGACCACCCTTTTTTTTTTCCATGTGGAGGCAGATGTAAACGGACATGTGTCCATTTACATACCCCTGAACTCAATCCAATCTGATAAAAACAGTTGGATGGGGGATCCGTTCCCCCCCTGTCTAGTGGATCAGGTTGAATGACAGTCGGATGTAAATGGACAAGTGGTCCATTTACATCTGACCGCCCCATAGAGAACAGCAGGCTGTGTCTGTGTCTGCTCTGCACAAGTGGAGCGGACACAGGCCTGTCATCCACCTGCTCAACGGGCTCAGCAGACATATCCCCCACTTAGCAGGCAGATCCATTTGGCAGAGTCTGGCCATGTGAAAGGGCCCTAACACTTACCAATAGTCACTTTGCATGCTGAATTGTGACACCTCTATTGTCATTTTATTTTGTGTTTATGTGGTTATTAACTCTATTAAATGACAATATAATAGGTTTGTCTCTGCTATATGACGTGGTGCCTGTTTCTTAATACATCACTGTTACTAGGTACCAAGTATCCCTACAGTAATTTACTGGGTGTTTCTGGGTGTTTGTACACTCAACTGGATGTGTGAGAAGGGCTGAAAATGTTGTGGCAAAGAACAAAGAGCCCATACTATTCAATGGCTTCTAAGGGAGTAGCACTACAAACCTTTTTCGGTTTCTATTTATTTGTTTGCTGTCTGTGCTCTGGTTTGGAGATTTCCCTTCACTTCCTGTCTTGCAGAGACAACAGGAATTAAGAAAAAAACTCTCACTGAAGGGATTGTCCCCAAAGTTCACTTCACTTCATGTTCAAGTCACAAATGTGAAATTTAAATTATAACTTTACCCAAAACATGGTTTTCTACTTTTTATAGAATAGAGCCATCTAGTCACCAAGGGAAGATAGACAGGAGGACTTCAAAACTGTATAGGAACAAATAAGAGGTGTTCACTATTCAACAGTACAAGATTGGCAAACTCTTCATGTTTCATTCTCCCTTGATTGAAACTTACTTCAAAATATCTTCAAAGCCCCCATACACTGACTATTTTCAGCTATGCATTCTGATCTGGCTCACTTCTCTGTGCATTAGCATGACAAATTGTCGCCTCTCAAACTAAACACAGCTAACATGCCCACTCTTTCAATCAATATGTCATAATATAAATGCTACACAGCAGACCAACTATGATCACAAGCCACAGCATAAAATTGGACTTTGAATAATAATCGTTTTTACAATGGGAATGATGGTAATACAACAGTACAAAAAACCCAGGACCTCCATCACTGTTACAAGGAGAATGGCCACACAACATTCAGGGCTCATTCACGCATATGTTGATGCATTGGTTTTAAAAAAGGTTCCTGCCCATTTTGATATTCGTTTTCATGTGTTGCCAATGTGCATTGAAAGTGCCACAAAAAATGTGCCATAGTGCAAACATACAGGTGTTGGAGCCAGGCTTATCAGTGCAGACCCTCTAGGATATAAGGAAAAATAGTATTTCTTGCCTCTTGGGGTTCCACAATATTTTTGATCAATTGAAGGAAAAAAGCATTGTCCCCCTACTTAGCCTAGTTCACACTGACTCCTAAATGCTAGTGTAAAGCTCAGTTCTCAAATTTATTAAAGCGATTCTAAAGGTTCAATATTTTTTGTTTTGGAAAATAACAAACATGTCTCTACTTACCAACTGTGTGCAGTGGTTTTGCACAGAGAAGCCCAGATCCTCTTTTTCTCGGGTCCCCCGCAGGCTCTTCTGGCTCCTTCTGTCTTTTGGGTGCCCCCACAGTAAGCAGCTTGTTATGGGGGCACCTGCTGCTCCGCGTGTCCATTCACACATGGAGCCTTGGCTTGGCCCCGCCCCTCTCTCTCCTCATTGGCTCACTGTCTGTGATTGATAGCAGCAGGAGCCAATGGCTCCCGCTTGCTGTTGCAGCCAATGAGTAGGCAGAGACCCGGGACAGCCGAGGCTGTTATTCACATCGCTGGATCGCGATGAGGCTCAGGTAAGTATTGAGGGGGCTTGGGTAGCTGCTGCACACAGAAGGTATTTACTTTATGCAAAGAATGCATGAAAGTTGAGCGTTTACAACCACTTTAACTTGCCGGTGCTAATTTCAGGTCGAGTTCACTTAGGCTTTAGCCTTTAAAGTTAGACTAAAGACATTCAAGATTTAATGTCACCATGTCAGTCATAAGATGCACACTTTCCTGCAATATTTACCTTAGTTTAACTTCAATTTTTCACAAATTAAAGAACATATATTCAAACTTTAGTTTTCCAGTGCATCATCCTGTGACATCAATCTGACTCAACCATGGGAGTTACCAAAAGCTGTGACTGTCCCCTTTAGAAATATTTTCAAGGAGAAATCACAATCCCTTTCTTCATGACATTGCATAAAGCAGCCCAGTTTAATGATGTGGTAATAAAGCTATGAAAATCATCTATACATTTTTGTATAAAACAGCATTATGCCAAGTGTGAATCAATTCCTTACAAAGATTAATTTGTACAGCAGACACAAGACTCCTGACTAGGCAGGTAAAGGTAATGTATAAAATTGGCAACTTTTTTTTTTAAGATATACATTCATTAAAGAGATCAGCTTGATATAAATAATCTCATCATGTGTTAATTTTTTACCTTGTTAGTGCTGTATATATAGTTTCTAATTGCAGAGCAACTATATACAGTATACTCTTTATTTATTTCAGGTACTTATACAGTGCCATCAATTTACACAGTGCTTTACATAAATATATACTGTACATTTACATCAGTCCCTAACCCTCAAGGGACATACAATCTAATGTCCCTAACTTACATACGAATACTAGGGCCAATTTAGACAAGATCCAATCAACCTACCAGCATGTCTTTGGCGTTGGAAGGAAATTGGAGCACCCAGAGGAGGACCATATGGGCACAAGGAGAGCATGCAAGCTCCGGGCAGGTGGTACTATGGCTGGGCTTTGAACCAATGACCTTAGTACTGCCAGGTGGAAGTGCTAACCATTTGGCCACTGGGTTGCTCATACATAAACAGGCCTTTCTTCCTGTTTTGTCGTGCTATACCACTGTTGTGCTTTACTGCTCCATCTCACAATGCAAGTCCATGAGTTGGCCAACCCATTGAAAACAGTGTAGTCCCTGCTGTGCTGTTATCTCAACAGCTGGTTAACCTTGTCTACACCCAAAAACTAATCTGTAATATATTGCAGCTTACCAGTCTTTAGATGTCGTGGCTGCATTAGTCTTGTTTTTCAGGCTTCTTTTTCTTTATTTTCACTTGGTGATCCTGCCTGTAATACACTTCATGTCCTAGGCTGACAATGCTTACTCACTGCACTGTATCTGTGGAGGAGTAGGCTTATCACCCTAGCCTGTTTTCCTTACTTTGACTATAAAAAACCACCCTCTCTCATCACCATCACATAGCAGAGAGGGTATTTGTAGTTTACAGGTAAGAGGAGAGCAGAAAAGACAGATTACATTGTTTGCTGCTTCAGGGCACAAAAATTTACAAAAGCACATGATTTCTGGAAGGATCTACAGATATTATCTGCACTTTCAGAAAAGAAAAATGCAGCCATTATGTCTGGCAAGCTGCCTTTTACACATTTTTGTACTTGGGTTTATACCAGGGGTGGGCAAACGTTTTGACTTGAGGGCCACAATGGGTTCATATATTGGACCCGGGGGCCGGACCAAGAGTAGATGAATGATGTGTATGTGTCATCCATAGTAAGTATAGTAATATTCCCCCATAGTAAGCATAGTAATTAATCCCCCATATAGTAATTCATCCCCCATAGTAATTCATCCCCCATATAGTAATTCATCCCCCCATAGTAATTCACACCCCATAGTAATTCACCCCCCATAGTAATTCATCCCCCATATAGTAATTCATTCCCCATAGTAATTCATCCCCCATATAGTAATTCATCCCCCATAGTAATTCATCCCCCATATAGTAATTCATCCCCCATAGTAATTCATCCCCCATAGTAATTCATCCCCCATATAGTAATTCATCCCCCATAGTAATTCATCCCCCATATAGTAATTCATCCCCCATAGTAATTCATCCCCCATATAGTAATTCATCCCCCATATTAATTCATCCCCCATATTAAGTCCCCAAGTCCCCCCTGTGTCAATTCACTTACCTTTGCTCCGCGCGTTCCTCTTGCCGTGTACCGCGCCGTTCCGGTGTAGCATGAAAATCTGTCTCCTATGAGGATCTGTCCCCCTCGACGTATCTGCGCATGTGCCAGTTTCAGGCATTAGCAGTCGATCGGCGATCTCCGGCACATGCGCAGATACGTCGAGGGGGACAGATCCTCATAGGAGACAGATTTTCATGCTACACCGGTCTTCAGGGCGGACTGTGAGAGGAGCCTAGCTCCGCGGGCTGGATTAAAAGGTCCGCCGGGCCATATACGGCCCTCGGGCAGTAGGTTTACCCATTGCTGGTTTATACAGTATATTCTAATCAGGGGTGTTCGGTTCTTGGGAGGTTCACTGAACCATTCTGAAGTTCTGAATACAAACCTAATAGAATAGGAGTTTAATCTTTAAAACAAATTCTGGCTATTTTCAAGGATAATAGGCATGTGATTTTCAACCATTCCCTGATGGGCAATGCCAGAAGGGACATGTACCAGTGCAAAAAGCAATTTTAATAATGTTTTAGGTAAAACATTAAAAATGCATGATTCCTTTAAATACAATGCTTGGGGAATGCCGTAAACCTGCCTGTAAAGTGGTGCATCTGTACAACATATATAATATAAATATACAATAAATTACCTGTATGACATTTACAGGCCACTCTGTGCTCTTTGTTAACAAAGAAGCTGGGGATTCCCTTTATCTAAACCAGACTCTTACACTAAATGAGGTTCTGGTGTACATGTTAAAGAACACCTCTCCTTCCCCTGTCCCGATTCTATAAACCTGCATACCTGAATTGGGCGGTGGGATAAACAATCATACTTACCTATATCCTTGTGACTATTCTTCATGCATACCTATTTTGTCCTGTATCTATGCTGCCTGGGTCTACGTTCCCACACTGCTAATTAAAAATGTCCAGGATGCTGTGTACTTCATCTTTCACAGATACCTGAAGAAGTCACGTGACTCAAGACGCAACGCCTAGGAAGGACGCGTGGGACGTCATTTCTAGTGCGGGCAGAAGCCGCCATCTTTGTTCACCCACTTTCCCTAAATGCTTGTATTGGGTTCTGTGAACCCTGTATCTATGTGAGTGCCATTTTATATAAAATGTCATGGTAATGAAGCCTTACTATATTATGAGGGATTCCTTGTTCCTTATCTTTTGAGCACCTATTCATTGGAGTGGGGGTGTTAGGAACCGTTTCAGAGTATATCTGGAGAAACCCATGCAAGCAGAGGAGCCAGTGGGATTAATATTAAGCGCATGTTGGCTTTTTTTATTTTTTTTTTTTACGGGTCAGCTGTTAAGGTGAGCATACATGCCTGAAGGTGGAGGAGCATGATTGATTTGCACATCTTTTGAAGTTACTGGTGCACTACTTTAAATATTGGAAGAAAGACTGTTTTATCACTTTTGGACTGCATCTTGCACTTTACTAATGTTATTATTTATTATCCACTTTACATTCCGTTTGTTAATAGGAATTTATATGTGCAGTATAGTTGTTTATTATTTTTGATTCATCAAGCATTTTTTGTTGAATATATAGCCCAGGTGGGCATTTAATTTATTTATCACTTATACATTTTTTACTGGGGACTGATTGCTCAGCCAGAGGTTTATTGGTACTACCAATTGTTCTTGTTGGGTTTTACACTTTATTCTTTAGCTCAGCTGGGTGTTTAGCTCGGCCAGGTGTTTACTTATGATATGTATTGATACTGTGATTCACTATATCAATGTGATATATATATATTTTATTACTCGGATTTAGTGGCTTAGCCAGGTTTTTAGTTATGAATTATTGACCTTATTTTTTTCACAGTTTTTGTTTCTATTTATTTATTTATCCATTGGGTTTGACACTCTGGGGGGTGTTTATTAGTTTTGTTTGCAGGTTTACTAGGGGGCAGCACAGCACTATTTTTGGGAATTCATCTTGCGCATGTGCCATGTCACCATTGCCTTCAGGGAAACCAGGAAGTGGAAGAGAAAAAAAAGTAAAGTAGAAACACATTTTCTTTTCTTAAAAGTGTTAGTTTGGGGGGACACTTCAGCATCTTTGCCTTGGGTGCCAGAGAAACTTGTCGCAGCACTGATCCAGACATTTAGAACCACTCATCTTTATGGCTGAATGATGCTCAGTATCATTCAACCCACTTCTTGTGAGAGTAGGATGCCAAGGCTCTAGCCCCAAAGACCTGGACTCACAGGGAAATGCTGCAGAGACTAGTGCCACATCATTTCATGGTGCTGTTCTCTACAGTATTCAGGATCCACCCACTGCTGGAGGAAGAAGAGAGTAAAGATAGCCTTTGACACCATTGGATCAAACGAATAACACCTTCAAAAAAAGACATGAATATCAATTTTTTTTTTTCAAATGGTGCAGGGATGCTCCAAGGGGATCACTTGTAAGGTTAGTTGAGCCTCGGGATATTCTCACATTAACCCACTAATGTGTTCATTAAATACATTCCCATACCCACAAGCAAACCATTCTGCTCTTTGCTTCAAAGCAAGCATGCTGCACCAGGGTCCCAAACTCATGTTAGCGCAGCCAGTGCATATAGCCACTGAACAATAGCATGAACTGCTTGTGATGCTTCCCAAAAATTAGGTACTTGTAAAACATAGAAATCAGGCACTAGGCCTACAGCTGGTTAAAATATGGTTTCTAGATTTAATAAGGGCCTAATTTTGGCCAGTGTCACAAGCTGTTCTGCCTGTAGCTCAACAGGTATGACGTCAGCTCTGACGGTTAATGGCCTGGTCTCTAAATATATTATGGCCCTCCTTTTTGTGAGGCTCCTAAGCAGCTCTGACTGTAGCTCAGTGGGTTAGTGGGCCCTTCTACCAAATGTGAAGTTAGGAGTTTGCATCCTGGGTTGGCCATGCTAAGTTTGAAGTTGGAGTCAAACTCAGTGCTAATTGAAATGTGCAGGATGTTTTTAAAGATGGCGCTGTATCAGGACACATGCTAATTTGTTATGTGTTTCAGCACGCATGTTAGGAATTAATGACATCAAGATTTCTGTGCATTGGTGGAAAGCGCATGATTTTTTTTGGCATTCCCACAATGCACAAGTGTTCCTTCTTTCTTGGTTTTCATGGTCTTTTATATTTTGTTATTTCAACACCCTTTTGTCTTTCTGTCACTTTTTACACAGTCATTTTTGCTTTCCATTCACTAATTAGGGGGATTTGTTAAGTGTTTGCAGGTGTGATATAAGCAAGTGTACAACTCCCGAGGATTGCGGATAAGTGGATTGAAATAAGTGGAGGTAAAACAGGGTACGACATCAGCTCTGCCGATTATGGGATCCCCATGCCATCTGCTAACATCAGCCTACCATTGCCCTCCCATTCAAGCAAACCCTCCCTATGAAGCATCTCATTACTTGAGAGGCTTGCCAACTTCCTGCTTTTGCTCCCCCTCTCTTCCAGAACCCTCCCTATGGGGACCCCCTTATTATGTGAAAGGCTTGCCAACCCCCCAACTTCCATCACCCTCCCTCCAAGGTACCCTGCTGTTGCTCCCCCTCAATGCACACTCCCTATGCCCCCCCATTACCCCAGAGGCATGCCAAACCCCTGACTTCCAGCACCCTGCCACCTACAATCTCCCACTCTCTCCAAGGTACCCTGCAATCCCACTCTTGCTACCCCCTGTCTGAACCCTCCCTATGAGGCACCCCCTTATTACCTCAGAGGCTTGCCCACCCCCAGACTTTTAGCACTCAAGATCTCCCACTCCCTCCAAGATACCCTGTTTATGCAGAGTTGCATCAGATATTTCAGTCTCTGGCTTTAGTAAATAACCCACTTCATGCTCCTAATTGAGACAAGTACACACTATTGAGAGATATGCTTTGTTTATATTTCATGTCTGAGGTTTACAACCATTTTAAATTATTTAGATCCTCAAAATGTACACCAGAATAGCACAAATATATTTCTTAGGTTCAGCCAAACACAATATTTTAATTATTAAATGAGCACTAAAATTTAGCTACATATAGAAATACATTCATGATCCCTCTATATATAACAGATTTGCAGTTCCCTGCTGATATTTTGGTGCTGTACAACATACTGAGCCATCCAAACTATTCCATGATTCTATTTCTCTTATAAGGAAAAGTGCAGCTAAACCATCTTCCACGATGACAGCTTTCCAAATTGTTCAGACAAATTCAGCAGCATCTTTCTCCTGTCTGCCATGTCCAATCTCTCCACTCATGTGCTATTTAATTCTACAGATACCCCAGAAACTATGTCACAGCAGGATTCTCTAAGCCTGGTGGGAAGTGTTCATTTAGAGTTATCGTATGGTATATATATTCTGCTGTAAGCGAAACAGCTGGAAATAGTCATTTTAATGTAATTACATTCATTAGTGAAACCATGGCAATTTAAGCTCTAATTTTCACAAAAAGGGAAAACAAAAAAAAAATGTTTGTCATAAAAATGAAATATTATTTTCTTTCCTGAACGTTGGCATTGCTAGAGTTCTAATTATTTGAAATTTGTGAAATCCATAGTAAGCAGAGCCAACCGTAACGTAATAAAAGTAAAAGTAACTACAAAATATATATGCGGAAAAACCAGAGGAGTTCCAGTGGCACTAACAAAGATAGAGTGATTACAAGTATTCTGCGCACAGGTCAAACCTCAGTATGTTCCCATTTTGTGCAGATTAAATAGAGACTTTCTGTCAGCTGTTAACCTTGTGTCAAGTTTTCCTTTGTACAACAGATAAAGGGGATTCACTATTCACTGAGCAGTGTGGTTCACAAGTGAGTCTAGCCAGAAGTTACTGAAGCAAAACATTCTTCTGGCTTGCAACGTTCAGCATGAGAGAACAATTTTATGTTAGCTGGTCGTGGAAAAGTCAGCCCTCGAGCCTCTATCAATATGGAGCACAGCCTGGCCTAATTGAGACTGTCAACATGATGCAAGGCGAAAAAAATGTGAAATTCTGATTTTTCTTTTTATCATGTTTCCATGGTAACCAAACTCTTTACAGACTTCTTTATATCCTCAGAAATTGAACAGATTCATTTTTCAATGTATAATGTAGTCACATTCGTTAAATTATTCTACCACTGCAACAGAGCCAGAACAAATCTTAAAGAGTCACTTCACTCTAAAGTGGAATGTCAAATATGAAGGGAAGCCAACCGCAGTTCAGTTTCTTCATCCTTTTAAAACTATGAAAGGAAGCTGTGCTCATGAAGGTTTGGGCTTTACTAACCCTGCAGAGGCTATAACATCACTTGATCTGACCACTGCTGAATCAGCAGGTCACTAGAAACAACAGCGTCCAACCAAAACACTATAAAGGGAAGGGAAAAGAGGAATGGTTTTAGGTCAACTCTATTTAAATTCTTATACATGTTAACCTGCTTATAACTGAATGTTAGACATGTGCACAGATGAAATTTTTGTTCCGTTTTCATTTCATTCATTAATTGAAGAATTTTCTTTCATCATATTCATTATGTTAAACAGATTTGTTTTCGGGATTCATTTTGTATATTTGTCCTTATCAGAAGGATTCGATATTTCCAAAACTGATCCAAATTCATTGTGAATAGCTGGTTGTTAGGAAGATGCCTCTACCTCCTTAACAACCATGACTCATTTGCTGCCAGTGGGATTCCCCGCTGACAGCAGAATGTTAACAAACAAGTGGTGGCACTTGCTAACCACACACTGTAGCTTTACTGCTACAGTGCAGGCCAACTGTGCAAAATCATGTATATACAGTATATATGTGATTTTTCTTTTCTGGGTAGGGCACGTGCCTACCTACCTGCACTGTCATTGGCTCCCTAACAGAGCTTGATCTAGCCGGTCTGATGTAGTGGTGTAGTCAAAAATGTCAGGGGGGCAGAGAAAGTGAGGTCGGCAGGATAGTGTATAGGGGGTATTAGAGGCAGTGTACAGGGGATCAGCAAGACAGAGAATAGGGTCATCAGTTTGTAGGGCAGTGTACAGTGGGTTACAAAGACACTGTACAAGGGTTAGCAGGGCAGAGAGTCAGCAAGACAGTGGGTCAGCAGGGCAATGCACAGGGAGTCAGCAGGGCAGAGTATGAGAGGTCAACCGAGGAGTGTACAAGAGTCAGTAAGGGAGTGTACAGCGGGTCAGTAAGGCAGAGGATAGGGGTCATCAGAGCAAGGGGACAGGTATCAGCAATGCAAATGAGAGGGGTCAGCCGGGTGGAAAACAGGAGTTATCAGGGCAGAATACAGGGGGCAGTAGGGTAGTGTGAAAGGGGTCAGCAGGGCAGTGGACAAGGGTCAGTAGGGCAGAAGATAGGGGTCACATGGGCAGAAAACAGGGATCAGCAGGGCAGGGGATAAGGATCTGCATGGCAGTGTACAGGGGTCAACAGACAGTCAGTATGGCAAAGAAGAAGGGTCACCAGGGCAGAGGAAAGGGGGTCAGCAGTGCCAAAGACAGGGGTCAGCAGTGCCAAGGACAGAGGTCAAAAATGCAGAAGACAGGTTAGCAGGGGGCAGGACAGGGGTCAGCAGTGAAGAGGACAGGGGTCAGTAAAGCGGAGGACAGAGGTCAGCAGGGGGGAGCACAGGGGTCAGTAGGGCAGAGGACAGCAGTCAGCAGGGCGAAGGACAGGGATCAGCAGGGCGAAGGACAGGGGTCAGCAGTGCAGGGTACAGGGGGTCAAATCCGTCCTCCAATTCTCCTTCTTGCAAAGCAGGGAGACAAGAACTGTCACAATCCCTAGTAAAACAGCATATATTTCACACAACACATATAATTAGGCACACAGTTAATCCTTTGATTGCCCCAGATGTTAACCCCTTCCTGCCCAGTGTCATTAGTACTGTGTCAGTGCATTTTATTAGGACTGATCACTGTATTAGTGTCACTGGTCATGTCAGTGTCAGTTAGCCAGTGTCAGAATGCCCACCATACTATCACAGTCCCGCTATAAGTCGCTGAGCACCGTCATTACTAGTATAAAATTTATATATATATATACCGTCATTTGTAGATGCTATAATTTTCACACAAACCAATTAATATACTCTTACTAGGATTTTTTTTACCAAAGACATGAATACATTTTAGCCTAAATTTATGAAGATTTTGTTTTTGGATATGTTTTATAGCAAAAATATTTTTTTTTTCAAAATTTTCAATCTTTTTAAGTTTATAGCACAAAAAATGAAAAAAACAGGTGATCAAATAAGAAAGAAAATAAATATCTATTTTTTTGAAAAAAAAATAACAAATTTAATTTGTGTGCAGTGTTGCATGACTTCACAATTGTTAGTTAAAGTAGCACAGCACATATTACGCTCTCCCTCAATCGCATGCACGAGAATAGGCTGTATTGGCAATGTGCCAAACGAGCCTTTGATTATTGGGCTGAACACCAGGAAGCAGCTAAATTGTCCTTTTCTGCCTTAAAATTTTATAGACATGGCAATAAGATGGGAAAGCTGTTGGCATGGCTTAGTGCTGACCCTCATACTCTCACTCATATCTCTGTGCTCCGGTCACCTGCAGGCAATGTCTTAATGCTGTCATCTAATATTAATGACCTTCTCACATCCTATTATACTTCCTTGTATTCAGAGGACCCGATTGACTCAAGAGCTGTTATGGACTTTCTAGCCTCTATAAATCTCCCCAAGCTTTCTGGATCCCAGCTAAGTGCCTTAAATGCTCCCATTACATTAGACAACATTTGTGCTACTATCAAACACCTACCCTTGGCTAAAGCTCCTGGACCTGACGGTCTTAGTGCGGAATTCTATAAATTGACTTCGGAATTCATCCCAGACACTCTGTATCACGTCTATAAGGCAATGTGGGAGGATGGCCCATGTCTCCTGACTGGCATCCAGGTTGGCCCTACTGCTTCCTGACATACTACATTCGGCCCAATCCAGGTTCGTGGCAATGCTCAACATTTGCAAAGTACTATTAGCCCTGGAACATGCTAAAACAAACTCACAGATGGATCTAGCACTTATAACTTTAGATGCTAAAAAAGCCTTTGACAACATAAGCTTTGCCTGACTCTTCATGATTATGAGGAGGCTTTGTTTTTTGGGCCCCATTTTGGACTTTTTATGACACATGTACTCCTCACCTACAGCTAGATTAGTCACACCTGACTTTATTTCCCGGAGCATACCCTTGACCAAAGGCACCAGGCAGGGCTGCCCGCTCTCCCCCCTACTCTTTAACATTGCCCTTGAACTTTTGTCCAGACTGCTCAATTCAACATTAGGGGTTAGTGGTGTCACAATTGGCGACCTTACTCTCTGCTCAGCTCTCTTTGCAGATTATATATTACTGTTCTCTTCAGATCCACCCAGTGAC
Source organism: Staurois parvus (assembly GCF_062004578.1). Taxonomy (NCBI): domain Eukaryota; kingdom Metazoa; phylum Chordata; class Amphibia; order Anura; family Ranidae; genus Staurois; species Staurois parvus. The sequence continues at coordinate 1,085,830 of NW_028317839.1, forward strand.
TTCCTACTACTTCAGGACCTGTTTGCTACCTTCTGTAAATGTTCCAGCCTAAGAATCAATTTTGATAACGGCGAAGTACTCCCTTTGACTGCTACTACATCAACGCGTTGGATTCCTTCCTCTCCCTTTGGTATAGCTACTCAATCCATTACGTATTTCGGCATCTGCATAGGCAGAGAACCATTGTCTCTTTATTACCTAAATTACCCTCCTTTAATCAACAAGATTGTACAGGAGCTGGAAGTTTGGATGACTCTTCCCCTTTCACTCTGGAGATGTCATCTTTCAAAATGGTTTCATTTGCAAGATTGCTCTATCCTTTGAAAACACTCCCTCTTCTGTTAAAACATTCTGATGTTCAGAAGATTCATAGGGCTCTACAGACCTTTCTGTGGCAGCGTAAAAATCTGCATATTGCACTACAAAAGCTTAGTCTCCCAAAGAGTGATGGGGCTGCAGGCATGCCAAATATTAGATTTTACAACCTGTCTTGCCTTCTTCATCAGAGTCTTGATTGGATTACTGGGAAATCGCAATATTCAAACTACTCCCTAGAGGAGGCCCTGGTGTCTCCGCTAAACCTTCCAGCCATTCTGCATTCTAACTTCAAGGCCTTACCTCGATCTCTCTGATTGAATCTCCTGATTAGAGACACAGTATTGGCCTGGAGGGAAATGCGGAAACTGCTTGGCCTACTGCTAAGGATATCTTCCCACCTGCCTATTCTTGGAAGTCCTATGTTCCCTCCAGCGAGTGAGCATGCAGCTTTTACCCACTGGTCTCATAGCAGACTTACTAAAGTCATAGCTATAGTTGATGATACCAAACATACCTTCCAGACCTTTTCAGCACTTCAAATACTCCCTATTGGGATCTCATATCTTTTACTACCATCAGCTGGTGACCTTCCTCTGGACATGCTATTCTCCAAAACAATATCCTTTCCAGCACTCCTTTATAGAAACTCTACTGCATCAGGATAACCATTCCATCTCGGCAATCTACTCTCATCTAATCTCACACCAGTCTGCAAAATACCATTTTACTCCTTTTAAGCCGTGGACTCCCATACTATCTACTGATGAAATTCCAGACAAAATTCTGTTGGGATACCAGAAGATCTCTTCACTTGTCCTCTGCAAAACATGGCGGGAAATTCAATTCAAGATCATGCATAGAGCTTACTATCCTTTCTCAGCAAATCCAGCTGTCACTCCCCGCCCAACGTGTCATTGGTGCGACCGCACTCGACCTACTTTGTTTCATCGCCTTTGGGAATGTTTACACCTTCTGGGATTGAGTTCTTTGTTACAATAATCATCTGTACAACAACTTTCTCACCAAAGATCCTATGCTCTGTCTCTTCAGTTACCAAAATCCTGCAATGTCAGCAAGTCTTAAGGCTCTTCCTCAGTGGATCCATATATGTTATTGGTAGCTCGCATATATGTTATTGGGCGCTCATGCAAGCTTGGATACAGCCCAACCCTCCACAGCTTAAGACGGTAATACAGGCTCAACTTACCAATACGTTGTGTAAACTGTGACTGTCCAACTCCTCTTGTAGTCCCACCCCACAGCTTGATGGAACCCATGCGCCTCCTTATGATTCCTAGCTCATAAGACACTCTTTCTCCATTGTCTTTTTGATATAGAAGTTATTGTTCAGGCCTTCATGACAAGCTTCCGTTCCTAAGGAATTGCTTAATTTTCGGAATTCGGCTTATGTTGTACTGATTTGTTGTGACATTGATGTCTATTTGGATACTGACTTTCATTTCCATTACAGAAGTTGTACTGACTTCTGTACTCACCACTCTTATGAAAAAATGGTTTACAGAGTTGTATGTCAAGATATTTTTGTACCCAGTGTATAAAATTCAATAAATATTGTTTTAAAAAAATGTGCCAAAAAATGTGCCAATTTATTTTCATTACTTCCCCTGGCTTCTTTGAACCTCCCCGCATGGAACAATACATTTTACCAACTATAACTTGCTGGGGTATGGCACTCCTTTAAGGATTTTGTTTATCTCTCATATACATGTTTATATGAGCAGTGAGCAACCTTGTCCTAGCCAGTTCCATCTACCATTATTTTGTCAACATTTTCATTGTGGTATTATTTGATCCCCCTTGTCTTGTTTTTTATAAACCTTCCTGACCACACTACTGACTTACCAACCTTTGTAGCTGCTTTAAACATTAGAACAGTAGTGTAATAAGTGATTGAAACTGTAATGTTGTACAGCTATACATTACCAACCATACATATAAATAATGCAGATTCTTAGAAAAACTTGCATTATGCAGCAAATCCTTGATTAATACAGCAAATTTGATATTTCTTTGACTTGGATTTGTTACTTATTAGAAAAAAGGGTCTTTCCAAAATGTGTGGCACCCAATTTTTAATTTATTTAAAGTTTAATCTGTTCATATGTTGCCTATCCTGGTTCCTCCCTAACCTCCTCATTCATATGCAAATACCTTTCATGACATACCCTCTTTTAGCCTGGATAAAGTCCTTACTGTGCTTTTCTATGCTATGCAGGCAGATCATGGTTGGTGGGAGGGTCGACAAGATGCTGTACATAGTTTCCTGACAACATAACAGCACCCTCCCTCAGTACTCCTAGCAAAAGCCCTCAGCCCTGAACAAAATGCCCTAATAGGGAGTCGGTCAGGATAATTTGAAGCTCCTAGGCAGACTACATTTGCAGAAAACGCCCTAGGTCAGTCTTTCTCAACCTTTTTACCTTCGAGGAACTCCTGGCAAAAAATTCAGATCTACAAAATTGAGTGATCAGTGAGCTATGTATAACAGCAACTATTTTAAGAAATAGCATTAAATAGAAATAAAGCCATATTAAAACTTGCCTATTTTATGTGAAACTTGTGCTGTTTTTTTTCTGCACAGATGTTCATTTCTGGGTTTAAATTGAGATAAGCAGTGTACAGAGAGCAGCAGTGCAGAGCACAGGAGGTCAGGAGGACAAAATATAGGGAGGACACAATATAGAGGTGACCACAGGACAGAGCATAGGAGGTCAGGAGGACACAATACAGGGGGGCAGCAGGGCACATTATGGGGCACACGAGGGCACATTATGGGGCGCATTACATGGGAGGCACAGCAGGGCACATTATGGAGCACAAAAAGGCAAATTACATGGGGGGGGGGGGCAGCAGGGTACATTGTGGGGCACAATAGGGCACATTATGTGGGCAGCAGCAGGATACATTATGGGGCACACAGCAGGGCATGGGGCATATCATGCGGTACACAGCAGAACATGGGTCACATCATAGGGCACACAGCTGGGCATGGGGCACATCATGGGGCTCACAGCAGGGCATAGGGCACACAGCAGGGCATGGGGCACATCATAAGGCACACAGCAGGGCCTGGGGCACATCAAGGGACACACAGCAGGGCATGGGGCATGTTATAGGGCACACAGCAAGCCATGGGGTACATTATGGGGCTCACAAAAGGGTATAAGGCACACAGCAGACCATGGCACATGTTATGGAGCACACAGCAGAACATGGGGCTCACAGCAGGGGCATGGGTCACATCATGGGGCACAAAGCAGAACATGGGGCACATCAAGGGGCTTACAGCAGGGCATGGGGCACATCATGAAGAACACAGCATGGCACATTATTGAGCTCACAGAAGGTCATGGGGCATAACATGAGTCACACAACAGGGCATATCACGAGGCACACAGCAGGTCACAGGTCACACAGCAGGTCATAGGTCACACAGCAGGTCACACAGCAAGACACAGGGCAAACAGCAGAGCACAGGGCGCACAGTAGGGCAAGAGGCAAACAGCAGGGCACAGGGCGCACAGTAGGGCAAGGGGCAAACAGCAGGGCACAAGGCATGTAGCACGGCACAGAGTGCACAGCAGGGCATGGGGCAAACAGCAGGGCACAGGGCATGCAGAAGGGCAAACAGCAGAGCATGGGGCACACACCACAGTACACAACAGGGCATGCAGCCGAGCATACTGTAGTAGCAGTTTCCTTCAAATGCAGAGTAGCGTGGAAGACAGCTATAATAAGACCTTTCTCATAGTGCGATCGTTCCTGCTGGCCCCTCCTCTCTTCTCGTCCATCTCAGGTGATGTCACATTCAAGCACCTGGGGTGGACCGGAGGAAAAGAGGGACCGGCAGGAAAGATGGCGCTTTGAGAGAGGTCTCAGTGACAGCCGCTTCCTGTGCTGTTCTGTATGTGTTGGCGGAGACCCGATCTACCCATCAGCTGTCTGTGATTGAGGGTTACCCTGGTTAAGAAAAACTGCCCTAGGTAATACCCACATGTGATGCTAAATCTCCAAGATTAAAAGAACTGAAATACAATGAATGAAAGATGGGTCAGGGACAGGCTGGAGAGGAAAATACTAGATGATGATGGGCATCCTTTCAAGCAGAAAATGAAGTAGGCTCTATCTGATTTGCTGCAGATTCTAATATACACAGTGAGAAGCTCACAGCCAGAAAACTGACTACGCTGGGAGGGATGTGCTGTCAAGTCTAGCATGGTCAGTTTTTAATAGGAAAGCAGAGGGACTGGCAGAACCACCAGGGATTTCACACAAAGGAAGCAATACAAAGAGAGCAGGATACTTTTTAACAAAAGTACATGGTACAATAGGCACATATCAGGAATATAAAATGTTAGGGCAGGGGTCTCCAAACTTTCAAGGCAAAGGGCCAGTTTACTGTCCTTCAGACTTTAGGGGGGCCGGATTGTGAACTTTGAGAATAGAAAGGTCTTGATGTCAGTGGAGCAAAAACAATGACCCATCTTTGGTGTCAGTGGGAGGAATTATGCCACATCGTTTGTGTCATGGGGGAGGAATTGTGCCCATCAGCGGTGTCTTTAGGCCCCATTGTTGGTGTCATTGGGAGAAATTGTGACCCATCGTTGGCATCATTGGGAGGAATTGTGCCCCATACCTGGTATCATATGGAGGAATAGCGTCCCATCATGTGTGTCAGTAGGGGGAATTATGCCCCATCGTTGGTGTCAGTGGGCCCCATTTTTGGTGTCATTGGGAGAAATTGTGCCCCATTGTTGGTGTCATTGGGAGGAATTGTGCCTCATCATTGGTGTCAGTGGGGGGACGTATGCCCCATTGTTGGTATTAGTGGATGAAATAGTGCCCCAAGGGCCAGATAAAAGCAAGAAAAGGGCTGTTTGGAGACCACTGTGTTAGGGTAACATACTCTTTAATTCCATAACTTTCTTTGTTCTATGCCAATGTGTGAGACAAATTAATCATTACATGCATTAAAGCCTTAACATAATCATGCTAGGAAATCATTTTTTCCATGAGCTATTATCATTTTTTGTGTTTCCCACAACAGACATCATTTTCAAGTTGAAATGAGATTGGTGAGCATTGATTTGACTTGCGTTGGTATGTTCCGTAATATTACACTGTGATGGAAATAATTCTAGAACTAATTGGCATGAGACTATAATGCTGTTTAGAAATCATTTGTCATTATATTGCTGACTGGGAGAAAGTGACCTTCCCATTCACTGTCCGTTATTAATTGCGGCACATTATTCTTCATATAATATATTCAAGCACTTAATGCAGAGTAAGTGTTTCTTAGTCTTTTTACTCAGGTTATAGGTCTGCAAGCTCTAAATATATTACATTAAAACTAATGGCATCTATTTGCTGCAGTAAAGCACACAGTATGGAGTACAATTAACTATCTGTAAGTCATACTACTGACATCTGCTATGTCTATAATATATTATTACATGCAGTGCAATTGCAATGCAAAGAAAAAAAGACATACACAGCAGTAGAACATATCTATTCATTGGCATTTCTCTCAATTATCAAGTGCCCATATAGGCAAGGAGAATCTGTCTTTAGACGTTAGCGAAAACTCGTACTAAAAGAAATTTGAAGCTTACCACCTCTGAGGACGTGCATGCGCACGAAGCGCGTCGGCTGGAGCCTACATTGCTGATGTCACACCGCCGCTGCCGAAGGATAGAGCAGCGGCCATTTTGCTGTTTCCTCAGGACAAGTGACTTCCCTTCCACCTGTACCCGGATGATAAAGCATGATTAACCCCTTGACTGCTGCTGCACCCCCAGATGTGACATGATATGATACATGCCTTACATTATATACCTTCTGGTGAGTGTACATCCATTCCAGGTAGTGGATTCCATATGTGAATATTCACACATTCACGCTCTGCACTTGGCGATTTTGCACAATATCAACATAAGGACGTTTTTTGAATTACCGTATTTTTTGCTCCATAAGACGCACTTTTTTCCCCAAAAAAAAGGGGGGAAAATGTCAGTACGTCTTATGGAGCGAATATAAAGCGGCCGGTCCGGTATTTCTGCCGCCACCATGTCAGAATATCGGGCCGGCCACTCAGCTCTTCTCTCCTGCAGGACCTTACCTGTTCCTCGCTCCAGCGCTGCAGTCTTCCCACGGCGGCTTCTGTGACAGCTGGGTGCCCACTGCGCATGCGTGAGAAGCGCCGCGCTTTGTGAATGGTCCGGTGTCTTCTGGGACACATGGCAGGTCCCAGAAGGCTCCAGGTCATTCACAAAGCGCGGCGCTTCTCGCGCATCCGCAGTGGGCACCTGGCTGTCACAGAAGCCACTGCGGGAAAAGAAGGAAGGACAACTCAGCGGAAGTGGGAGCGGGTACCTGTCAAATTCAGGTACCAGTTCCCTATCCCTCCCCAAAGGTCCGCAGTCTCTGGTAATCTCCTTTACTGTCTGCAGTCTCTGGTCTTCTGTACTATGTCCACAGTCTCTGGTCATTCCCTGTACTGTGTCCGCAGTCTCTGGTCATTCCCTGTACTGTGTCCGCAGTCTCTGGTCATTCCCTGTACTTGGTACTTAGTCTCTGGCCATCTCCTGTACTATGTCCGCAGTCTCTGGTCATCCCCTGTACTGTGTCCGCAGTCTCTGGTCATTCCCTGTACTGTGTCCGCAGTCTCTGGTCATTCCCTGTACTTGGTACTTAGTCTCTGGCCATCTCCTGTACTATGTCCGCAGTCTCTGGTCATCCCCTGTACTGTGTCCGCAGTCTCTGGTCATCCCCTGTACTGTGTCCGCAGTCTCTGGTCATCTTCTGTACTGTGTCCGCAGTCTCTGGTCATTCACTGTACTGTGTCCGCAGTCTCTGGTCATCTCCTGTACTGTGTCCGCAGTCTCTGGTCATCTCCTGTACTGTGTCCGCAGTCTCTGGTCATCCCCTGTACTGTGTCCACAGTCTCTGGTCATCCCCTGTACTGTGTCCGCAGTCTCTGGTCATCCCCTGTACTGTGTCCGCAGTCTCTGGTCATCTCCTGTACTGTGTCCACAGTCTCTGGTCATCTCCTGTACTGTGTCCGCAGTCTCTGGTCATTCCTGTACTATGTCTGCAGTCTCTAGCCATCTCCTGTACTGTGTCCGCAGTCTCTGGTCATCCCCTGTACTATGTCCACAGTCTCTGGTCATCCCCTGTACTATGTCCGCAGTCTCTGGTCATCCCCTGTACTATGTCCGCAGTCTCTGGTCATCCCCTGTACTATGTCCACAGTCTCTGGTCATCCCCTGTACTGTATCCGCAGTCTCTGGTCATCCCCTGTACTGTGTCCGCAGTCTCTGGTAATCTTCTGTCCTATGTCCGCAGTCTCTGGTCATCCCCTGTACTGTGTCCGCAGTCTCTGGTAATCTTCTGTCCTATGTCCGCAGTCTCTGGTCATCCCTTTTACTGTGTCCGCAGTCTCTGGTAATCCCCTGTACTGTCCACAGTCATCTCTGGTCATCCCCTGTACTATGTCCGCAGTCTCTGGTCATCCCCTGTACTATGTCCGCAGTCTCTGGTCATCCCCTGTACTATGTCCGCAGTCTCTGGTCATCCCCTGTACTATGTCCACAGTCTCTGGTCATCCCCTGTACTGTATCCGCAGTCTCTGGTCATCCTCTGTACTGTGTCCGCAGTCTCTGGTAATCTTCTGTCCTATGTCCGCAGTCTCTGGTCATCCCCTGTACTGTGTCCGCAGTCTCTGGTAATCTTCTGTCCTATGTCCGCAGTCTCTGGTCATCCCTTTTACTATGTCCGCAGTCTCTGGTAATCCCCTGTACTGTCCACAGTCATCTCTGGTCATCCCCTGTACTATGTCCGCAGTCTCTGGTCATCCCCTGTACTGTGTCCGCAGTCTCTGGTCATCCCCTATACTATGTCCGCAGTCTCTGGTTATCCCTGTACTGTGTCTGCAGTCTCTGGTGATCCCCTGTACTATGTCCGCAGTCTCTGGTCATCTCCTGTACTATGTCCGCAGTCTCTGGTCATCCCCTGTACTGTGTCTGCAGTCTCTGGTCATCCCCTGTACTGTGTCTGCAGTCCATTGGTTCAGAATATTTTTTTTCTTATTTTTCTCCTCTAAAACCTAGGTGTGTCTTATGGTCAGGTGCGTCTTACGGAGCGAAAAATACGGTACATATGCTGGATGAATATTATTTATCATTTTGATATATACAGTCACGGACATCATTTATTCACCATTTTGCACTTTATTGCACTGATCATCGCTTTCCATTTGCGGGCTATATTTATCATTGCTATTTGGTTTTTATATACGCAACACTATATATTCATCTATTTATATATGCTGCACTTTATTGTTCCACCTCATATGTAATTTATGTGATTTTAGCGCTGCACTTCAATATTCATATTTTCGTTGGGATTGTTACCTATACCTTAAGTGCTAGCTGCTCTTATATATATCATTGCTCACTAGCGCTCACTTGCTTATTTTGATTACATGAAGCTTGCCATTGCTGATCTCCTTATGAAAAGACTAATTTCCTGGTTGGCTCTGGAGTGTCATTGGCCTGAAACGAGAAGGTCAGAAAAGTCAGAACCTTATGTTGTAAAGCGCTGCGTAAACTGTTGGCACTGTATAAATCCTGTATTATAATAATAATAACATTCTGAACTGTATGCTTGGTTTGGAGTTCTGGTCTAACATGGGATCAAGGTCAATTTTGCCTTCTGAGGTTTGTGGTCCTGGTTAACTAATGCAAGAATTTAGCTGCCCAAATTAATGCACTGCAAGGGGCCTTGACTTAGGTCAGTCAGCTTCAAAGGACCAATACTGGTGGCTTAATATGCCAGCCCCCTAACTATGAACGTGGGAGGGCACAGAGCGGCCATAGTGTCAGTGTTTTGAAAGCTGCTCTTTGGAAAGGATAGAGGAAGCTGACATACTGCTAGGGTTGCCACCTCATCTCTTTAAAACTGAACATATATTAATTACACAGGTTCTGAGACTAATTTCATGCAGATAAGGCTTTAAGTGAGTTTAATTACCACCTTAATCAGCCCCAGAACCTGTGTAATTAATATGTGTTTGATTTTTAAAGGGATGAAGTGGCAACCCTACATACTTCACAGGGAAAGAATGTGTGTCAGTTCCAAAACCATACTTCTGATTGATGGCTCTATGGTCAATCAACTCCTTTATTGCCACTTTTTGTCCCTGCTGTTATGGGCTTATTTATTGAATTGTTTATTTATTTTTTGTGGTTGATATAAAGTCACTTTTAGCTGCTGTTCTGTCTATAGCCTTTTTTCTATTTTATGTTACATGCCACTTGCTGCCCAAGCCAATTCGGACAAGAAATTTAATCTCCAAACACGGAAAGGTTTCTTCACAGTGAGAGCTGTGAAAACTTGGAATAGACTCCCTCAAGAGTTGGTTCTGGCCAGCTCAGTGGATTGCTTTTCAAAAGGCCTGCATTATTTTTTAAATACACAGAATATAACTGGATACTAACATTTATAGGTAAAGTTGATCCAGGGAATATCCGATTGCCTCTCGGGGGATCAGGAAGGAATTTTTTTCCCTGCAGAAGCAAACTGGATCATGCTTTATTGGGGTTTTTTTTGCCTCCCTCTGGATCAACTGTGGGTATAAGATTATAACTTTTTTTTTTAATGGTTGAACTGGAAGGACTTTTGTCTTTTTTCAGCCAGACTAACTATGTAACTATATAACTTCTCTTCTACATGTAAAAATTAACTTTTTTTGCTAGAAAATTACTTAGAACCCCCAAACATTTTATATATATATATATATATATATATTTATATATATATATATATATATATATATTTATTTTTTTTTTAGCAGAGGACCTAAAGAATAAAATTGTGGGTTTTGAAATTCTTTATATCACATGGTATTTGTGCAGTGGTTTTTCAAAAGCTTTTGTTTTTAGAAAAATACAATTTCATTAATTTGATTGCACACCAACACAATATAATACCTATTTTTTATGTAAAAGATGATGTTATGCTGAGTAAATAGATACCAAACATGTCATGCTTTAAAAGTGCATACGCCCGTGGAATGGCACCAAATCAAGGTACTTAAAAATCTCCATAGGCGACACTTGAAACAATTTTGCAGGTTGCCAGTTTAGAGTTACAGAGGAGGTCTGGTGCTAGAATGATTGCTTCCACTCTGATGTTCGCAACGATACCTCACATATTTGATGCAAGTTTTTGCAGTTTACATATGCGCGTGGGGCACTTGATTTTTGTTATTAATTTGTATTATTTATTTTATCTTAAACTTTTTTTTACACTATTTCTTAAATTTTTTTCTTTGAATTAACTTTATTGCTATCACAAGGGATAAATAACAACACTTGTGACAGCATGGGCCATGACAGGTCTTCTTTATGGAGAGATTTGAGGTCTATTAGACCCCAAATCTCTCCTTTGGGCTATAAATGCAGCTGATCAGACACAGATCGGTCTGATCAGCTGCTTACCTTGCCACCAGAGGCCAGGTAAACAGAGAGGCGGAACCGGAAGTGAAGAAATCTCATTGCTTCCAGTTCCCTGGGCCACAGAGAGGGAGGAACAACGTCAGTTCCTCTCTGTTTTGTGCAGCCTTCGCTGCCGGTCAGCGCACTCCTGAGCTCCGCGATTGGACAGGAGAGCCCGGGAGAGGGGAGGCGGTGACGGAAGAGGAGGTACCTGCTTTCAACGCCTACAGAAGTGATCAAGAAACTGTTCAGTCACTTGAATCACTTCCGCAAAAAAAGGAATCGCAAGCCAAAAATTTTAATACTCAGATGATGCCTGTACCTGCAGGCATCATCCTGGTATAACCATCACAACCGAGGACGTCCTATGACGGCCTATGGTCAGCAAGTGGATAGTTAGTCTGGTTGGAAAAAGATACATGTCCATCTAGTTCAACCAATAAAAAAACACACATACACAAAAAAGAAACCCTCCATATACACAATCTTATACCCGCAGTTGATCCAGAGGCAAAGAAAAAACAATAAAGCATGATCCAATTTTCTCCAGCAGGGGAAAAACATCCTTCCTGATTCTCCAGCAGGCAGTCAGATATTATCTGGATCAACCATCCCTGCTGTTACTGCCTATAAATATTGCTATCCGATATGTTAGGCCTTTGCTTTAGGTTATGGAGACACAAAAGTGCTGCTCTGCTCCCTACGAGATCACAAACAAAATTGCTAAAGCCATGAAATCATAAATGTAAATGACAAAACATACAAATTAGTTAAGATTGCTAACTGTGATCAGAAATTGGTGTCAACAACTGCAATAACAAAAGCAAGGTGCAAAATGTAAGTGCTATTTGAAAATCAAAAGTCCATAAACAAACATAAAGATATTAGGTGATCTGATGTGCCTTCACACAGAATCTTCATATGCATTTCCACATTGGGGTTGATTTACTAAAACTGGACAGTGTAAAATTTGGTGCAGCTGTGCATAGTAACCAATCAGATTCTAACTTCAGATGGTTCAGTTAAGTTTTGCGAAAAAAAAACCTGGAAGCTGATTGGTTTCCATGCAGAGCTGCATCAGATTTTGCACGCTCCAGTTTTAGTAACTCAACAACACAGTGTCCACTTCACCCTATGATACATAAAATGCTTACCAGAGAATATGTGAGTCTCATGATGAGAAGTCCAACTACACCTGCTTTGTATAGAACTGTGGTTCTATACAAAGCAGACCTTTAGACACAAAAAAAGGCCATTGTCTTCTTTGCAGACAAGAATATACACATGACACCTTGAGGTGAATGAGAACCTGAGCACCCCCCAGAGACAGTGCTTAACCAATTCCCGTCTATGGCCGAATGGCGGCCGGCAAAAACCCTCACCTTTCCGAGTGGACACCATATGGCATCCTTTCGGGCATGTTTGCGCACCTGCAGAACTGCGCAGTGGCGCGATGTGTCACCGGCCGTGTACCTTGGAAATGGCCAATGACAGATCTGAGTACCGGCCCCGTTGCAGGTACCATGTGACCTGCTGTGACCAATCACAGCAGGTCACATGACATATGTTGATGCTGTACTGCACTGGTGACAGAATGTAAAAAAGAAAATAGTGAAAATAATTTTTTTTATTTTTTCATTTTCCGAAAAATTATGACAAAAAAACAACTTCAAAAAACTCGCCATGCCTCTTATGAAGTACGTTGGACTGTCTACTCTGCAAAAAGTGGTCATTTGGGGGATATCTGTACTGTTCTGACATCCTTGAATCTCAAGAAATTAGATTGGCTGTCAGTACTTCAGACTTGATCAATATTCAAATATATCCCATAGTTTGTGAACTCTATAAATTTCCTACAAACTAAAGAATACATCCTAATTTGGGTTATTTTCACCAAAGACATGTAGCAGAATACATCTTGGCTAAATTTATGAAGAACAATTATTTATTTGCAAACTGTTATAACAGAAACAAAAAAAAACATGTTTTTCTTGTTTTGTTAATTTAGCAAAAAATAAAAACCCCAGTGGTGATTAAATACCACCAAAAGAAAGCTCTAGTTGTGTGAAGAAAATGATAAAATTTTAGTTTGGGTGCAATGTTGTATGACCACGCAATTGTCATTCAAAGTGTGAGAGCGCTGAAACCTGAAAAATGGCCTGGGCAGGAAGGGGGTAAAAGTGCCCTGTATTGAAGTGGTTGAGTAGAATCCACAAAACAGAAATATACTGGTGTTTGCAAAGGCTGCCGGTTTACACTATAAATGTTCTAATGTCCTAATAAATATTCCCATGAAACTGCTACAAAAATATTAAATCGGGAAATGAATACATATATATATGTTTGTTTGTTTGTTTTTTTGCAGAAAGGCTTAGTTTGAAAATGTTTGGTTTATTGTTCTGCAACCTAAATGATATCTAAGCATAGTGGCTTAGTGGTTAACATGTATATCTGGCAGCACTATGGTCCCTGGTTTGAATCTCAACCAGGATGCTATTTGCAAGGAGTTTGCATGTTCTCCCTGTACTTGCATGGGTTTCTTCCCATGTGCCAAAGCTGTTCTGGTGGTTGCCCTAGTATGCGAGATAGGGATCTTAAAGTGTAAGCTCTTTGTGGACAAGGATTGTTGTGAATATACAATATGTAAAGTGCTGAGTAAATTGTCATATATAAATATGTAACTATCATCAATCTGAAATGTATGTAAATCCAGTGATACATATTACTTTGTGTATCCTATATGTGAAAAGCTGCATTGCATGATAAAAGAGATTGCTTAGCTATCTAATGTCCAGCTTCAGTCTGTACAATAAATTCTAAAGTGCAGCATGATGGATGAAGAAATGAGATGTGATTTATTGAGCAGTAATGAGCGAGGGTCAGACACGTTTACCAGCTCATATAGAAAGTTGGTTGACAGAATTTGAAAGCAAAACTCCACTAAAAACTTTTGTTTTGGTGGAATGAGGAGGGATTGGATCCTTAAATGCTTGTATGTTCTGGGTGACTCTGCATAGGAAGTGCTCTTCAGAAGTAACTGGACATATTGCAGGTTCCTGAGACCATTATGGTTGCAGGCTTCATACAAAATATCTCAAATAGCAAGTAAACCTATTTCTTTAACTCCACAGATATGCCTAATGTTTGCCTCAATAACTGATTGATTGATTGATTGATTGATTACTGATTTACCCATTCCTCGAATTAGATTGATGCATTCACTTTATTGCTCAATACAATGGATGATTGCGAGTAACTGGCATTCCCCTTCTGTCCTGTGGCCACAGGTGTTTGCAAGAATGGAATCGATTAAGTTGTCTGAATATATTTATTATATGTTATATCATAATTTACATATATTTAACGAAAATGGACCAATTGGGATACACAATAACTTCATATGTATTTATAGTATGGCAACATATTTTCATTGCATTACATTTATCCTTATGGACAGTTTATCTATTTAAAATGTATTCAGAACAGGGGCGGACTGACAACTCATGGGGCCCCCAGACAATAGGGGATCATGGGACCTGTGTGTCCTTGCCCTAACTCAAAAAAGCCTATGAAAAAGGTACCAGGGGCATCTCATGGGGCCCCTTACTGACCCCGGGCACTCGGGCAGTGCCCGAGTTTCCAAATGGTCAGTCCGCCCCTGATTCAGAACTAGAGTCGATCATTGTGTACTTGCCAAGCTTTTACTATTCCTTTTGCTTTCCCACACATATGTCTCGATATTTGAGTAAGGTTGTCAAACTCTGACTTCTCTGTACCTGATACTCCATGGCATTTTTGTACCTATTTCTATTTGATTGTACTTGAACTTGATCTTCCCAATAAAAAAATAGTTTGTGAACAAATAAGTAACTGGACATTTGGGTGAGTATGATTGTAACCGCTGCTATTTATTGGAACAACCAATTTCTAAAGAGAATGGATAAGGAATTTTATGGCTTCTGGAAATCAGTACATTGATTTAAAAGACAGCTAAATGAGAAATCACTCTCTAGGTTATGCCTTCAATTATTGATTCTGAATTAATTGGCTTTACATGTAATAAAAGTGTTCCCAAGATTAGGAGCAGAATATTATCTATCCAGAATGACCGAACCATGTAAACATGCCTTCACTTTGACACAAGTATCATACAAACTGACACAAATAAAATACTTTCATGAGAATGGTTTATTGCTTTCAGGAGCAAACCTCCAGTGTCTAGATTACCTGTCAGTCAATATGCATTACTTTATTTTAAGTGTCTGTTGATTTGACCAGAACAGGATAGTAGACATGCAATAGGTTGCACTTTATGACAAATATTAACAAGTAACAACCAAAACAATGTTGGGGTATTTGAAACAGGCTCTGCAATGTGCAACTTAATGTAGTTGGATTGTATTTGATATATATCAAAATCTATATCAGGGAACAGGCCTACCTACAGGCTGGTTCTGGAAGAGGGAACCCTTATTGTGTCACCATCTATTAGGAGGTACAGCCTGAGCAGCAGGGAAGGAGCCAGCCCAGCAGAAGGCCTGAAGGCAGCCACCAACCCATAAAGCTATCAGGAAGGACAATGTGAACAACATTACACCTTCTGGGCTGGATAAAAGGAGAAGGTAGCCAGGTTGAGAACCCAACTAGCTCCTTGGCTGGAACTGTTTAATGTTTGGCAGCTTCTGGATTCCCTTGCCCAGGGAATGCCCTTAGTACTGCTGAGTGAAGAGGAGGATTCATCTGGGGTCTGACACTGGAGAGCTGGAGTGCTCTCAAAGAAAATTCATATTTTGCTTCTTTTCTGTAGGCTTGTATATAGTTTGTCTTCACAGTTCACAGTTCATTGGGCATCCCATGCATCCCTCAACCCAATCTAAGTTCCATACCCTTTAATAAAATCACAAAAACAAGCCTAAGGACTGGTTACTGTCTCAGTGTAGTCAAATTCTCCTGCCCATGAGTGAGAAGGACTAAAGGCCACTCTCCTGATTGTATCACATGGGGTGTATGGATAACAAAAGTAGACCAACGGGTATGATAGGCCTTGCTGCTCTCACAGATGACTGGGGTAGTTCAAAAGGCAACTGTGACCAAACAAACAGAGAGCGCACCAGTCTAGTGCATTATCCAAAGGTCAATTTCGTAAAAACTGGATAAAATTATACTCACAAACATTCTGTGAAAGGTCACAAAACAAATTTCACCACATGATGTAAATTCACTGAGACCCAATGGACCCTGTGATGCCTGAAAGGAGCCGTTGAGAACCAGGGCAAAACTGATGCCTTTCAAGGGAATTCCTCCTTCTCAGAGCCTTAAGAGGAATTCCCTTGAAACATGTCAACCTTTGCCCTGGTCCTAAATGGCTACTTTTTGTGAGTAAAATTCTATCCAGTTTTTAATAATTTGATCCTTGGATAGTGCACTAGGCTGGTGCACTCTCTGTTGTTTGCTCACTACTGTCTCAGAGTGCAAACCTGGAGGAAGAAGATGCGTGTTGTCTGGCTGTGCAGGACTGTGGGGGGACCCAAAAACTTAGCGATTCCTAAGGGGGTAGAGCTACATACAATAAATGCAAAAATTGGTGTCAGCCCTGCATAGCTATTTCTAAACTACTGACTCTCTCTCCACAGCATAGGGACTGATTGTTCTATAGTGCAGGATATGAGCTAGGAGTGTTTCCTAAGGTAACACAGAAGGTGGACACTGGATACATGACAGCTCTGAATTTCTTACACGATCAGGTATTTTCAGGTATTTCAGGAATGTTCTTATATTTATTGAACACAGATAACAAAATATTTTACAGATAACAGAGCAAACAATGAAAATTCATTGTTAGGATTTAAGTACACTTTAAGACTTAAAAGATAACTAAACCCAAGAACAACATTGTAATATATTGCAGCTTACAGTCCTTAGATGTGATGACTGTATTAGTTTTCTTTTTCTTTTTTTCAAACTAAGAACATTTTTAGCAAATACAGAAAATATCAATTGATCTTGTCGGATTTTCAGCATCCTTGTCACTTCTTGTGAGTTTCACCAAACAATATCTTAATCCCTAGCTATCTTCTGTAAATGACCAATTGTCCTGTCCCCTGTCATGGAGATGAAGAGATACTGACAGGTTTGTAGTCCATAGATTAGGGGGACAACCATGGCTCCCTCCATGGAGGTTTGACGTAGCTACCATGGGCGGACTGACCATTCGAGCACTCGGGCAGTGCCCGAGGGCCGGGGGTCAGTAGGGGGCCCCATGAAATGCCCCTGGTACCTTTTTATAGGCTTTTTTTGGTGTGCTTTGAGTGTGGACAAGGACACAGGGGCCCCATGATCCCATATTGCCCGAGGGCCCCATGAGTTGTCAGTCCACCCCTGGTAGCTACCCTGGGACAGGAAGCGTGTTATATGCAGGATTACCAGATGAAAACAAAGTTTGAAAAAAGAAAATAATTGAAGCTACTACACCAAGGACTGGTAAGCTGCAGTATATTACTTTTTTGGATTTGGATTTAGATACAAATTTGTAATTCCCACATTTCATATTCCTGATATGTGCCTGCTGTACCATGCATCCTGCTCATTGTATTGCTTCCTTTGTGTGAAATCCCAGGTGTTCCTGCCAGTCCCTCTGCTTTCCTATTAAAAACTGACCACACTAGGCATGGTCAGTTCTCTAGCTGTGCTGGATGCTATTCCAGTGATCAGGCTTGCGCTGTGCATCAATGCACATTAGTGAAGGAGAACAATTACCGGGTAGCAAAATTATGTAATAGAAACAAATAAAACCTTTTTTTTTAAATGTCCTGGATTTTTCCGTTTATAGTGCAAAAAATAAAAACCCCAGTGGTGATTAAATACCACCAAAAGAAAGCTCTATTTGTGTGAAACAAATAATAAAAATTTCATATGGGTACAGTGTTGCATGACTGCGCAATTGTCATTCCAAGTACAACAGCACTGAAAGCCGAAAATTGCCCTGGGCAGGAAGGAGGTGTAAGTGCCCAGTAGGCAAGTACTGGCTGAACACCCTTACCTATAGCCAGTGAAGTAACTGGCCTCAGGTGATACACTGATATGAAACAACTCCTCCTACATAAGTTGTATGTGTTTATTTGCAGCCATTTGTTCTACACTACCTTGTAAAACTCAGAGATGAAAAGGGTT
The DNA here is from genome assembly GCF_062004578.1 of Staurois parvus. Classification (NCBI taxonomy): domain Eukaryota; kingdom Metazoa; phylum Chordata; class Amphibia; order Anura; family Ranidae; genus Staurois; species Staurois parvus. The sequence continues at coordinate 1,103,838 of NW_028317839.1, forward strand.
TTATTTACAGATTAACAAAGCAGGGGTGGGGAGCTGCAGTTACACAGGAGCTCTGAGAGTTGATTGGAGGGAAAGGACACCCCCCCCCCCTTTACACAGCACACAGGAACAGAACGTAGGCTGCCAATCACATATTGATCCCTCCCCTGTCACCTTTATTACCTTTGGTGTCAGGAAAACTTATCAGAAGTGATTAATGCTGATAGCAGAGGAATGAAGCAGCACAGAGAAATTACACTTGGTACTTTTGAGAGAGGTAACTAAACACTAGAGAAATATGTGCTTTGTTTAGATTTCGGGTCCGAGATGTACAACCTCTCAGAAGTCCTCTCAGAATTACTGGAGGGAGGTGATGTGAGTCGTTAATGCAGTAGGGGGTTATCTCTTCCTGTCGATCCTATGATACTTCTACTGGGTATTGTCAATAATATAGAGACTACCTGCTGCAAACAATTGTTTCTTTTTTACATTTCCTTTTATGCCTGAGGGAACATTTTACTAAAATGGAAAGTACGTACCCCACCTACATTCGATGAAAGGAATACAATAGTTAATAAAATCCTCCCCCTTCTCTCACATATTTAGGTAGAAACTGTCCAAAGAAATTTGATAAAATGTGGTCTAGTTGGATAGATGTGCAGGGTATAACTATCTGACTGTTGCCTGATTCTCTGCCTCTCTCTATTCTTGTCATGCCCATGGCTAAATTCCTTTGATGTCTTCCCTATCTCTAAGATTTTGCCTTCTCTTGATAGAAATGTTTAGCTTCTGTCTGACAATATCACATGGCTGAATTCCCATCAGCTTATTTTTATACCCTTTCCCTTTCCATCTCCCTCCATCCTTCAAGAAAAGCAGAAGGCATTCAAAGGGAATAATTTAATCTCTGTGACAGGTAATAAATACTTGTAATTGCTAAACTACCACATTACTTAAATTGTTTGCACCTAAAATTGAGGAATTTCTCAACATCTCAGGAGCTGCCACACACCCTACTATAACTACCTCTTAAGCAGTCAACTGGCACTATAATGTGTTCCCACACTGATTTAATACAGTATATGAATTCAAACAATGCAGTGCTAATTAATAACCTCCTTATATCAATACATTGATTCTCCCTTGCTAATGTCTAATTAAACCATATATAAAAGAACTATCTGCATGCGCCATGGGCAGCAGAGTAGCTAATTGATTAGCAGGTTGTCAGTTTGAATCCCAACCATGGCGCTACTTGCCTGGAGTTTGCATGTTCTCCCTGTTCCTGCATGGGTTTCCTCTAACACTTCAAAGACATGCTGGTAGGTTAATTGGCTCCTGTCTTAATATATGTATGTATGTAATTTAGGGACCTTAGATTGTAAGCTCCTTGAGGGCAGGGACTGATGTGAATGTACAATATATATATACTGTATGTAGTACTACCACCTTAGGCATTGTAATACATTTGAGTCCCCCTATAGTCCTGCACAGCCAGGCAACATGCATGTTCCATTCAGACTTGCAGCCAGGAGACAGTGACCAGTCATTGAGCTTGTTTTGATGTTTTATAAGGGGATAATAAAACTTGGATGGGGTAAGGGGTGTACGGGATGCCCAATGGAACTGGAACCAAGGACAAACTTCCTGAAACTATTACAAGCCTTTACAGCAAAAATCCTCTCCTGATGTACTACCCCAGACCCCATATCCTCCTTAATCCAGCAGCTCTAGGTGAATCCCTAGGCAGGGGATCCAGTGCCTGCCACAACAGTGTGAACAGTCCAGGGTAAAAAGCTAATCCAATTTCCCACCAGAGTGTTCCTTTCCCCTTACTGGCCCAGGGGGTGCAGGTCTACTCACTTTTTCGCCTCACCTGTGCTGCTGGTGGGTCCATGGCTGCTACCAGAACCTCTAGCTGGGCTGCTCCTTCCCTGCCACACTGGTGGTCCTCTCTCAGGGGGCCGATGAAGTCCCATGCTTTCAGCCCTCCAAGGTCTTCTACCTCTCCATCTGAACCCCCTCACAGGCTTCTGCCTCCAGTCTCACATCCTCATCTCTTCCACCCAAACTCCCACCACCACTCTCCTTCTACTGAGCAGGCTCAGTTACTCTTAAAGGTTGTCCTGGCCTTTTACCAAACCTCCTGGTGAGGACTGGCCAGAATCCTTTAAGAGTACAAACCAGCCACTCCTTAGGTCCCTCCCACTGCTTCTAGACCTTTCTCCAAAGTTCTAGAGCAGGGGGAAATTCCCGGCAGAGCCTCTCAGTTCTGACCCAATTTTGACCCCTGCTAGCTATTACTCCCAGGCTGCTACTCAGCCCTAGCTACCAATTGAAGTCTAGGTGCCCCTAGCTAACTAGGAGGGTGCTACATATGTAAAGTGCTGCATAAATTGACGGTGCTATATAAGTACCTGAAATAAAATATTAAATTAACACAGTAAATAACTGCCCATCTGGCTGAAAATTATATAGTTTCTATATTGATCATTCAAATCTTCAAACTTGTGCAATGCACTGTAAATCTTGTAAGCCACTGCAAATAAAGCCTTCTGCTCCACCACATGCACACACACAATTCCATGCCCTCACCTCTGGTTTATGACCTCACAAATATAGTCAACAACTGCCTCTTCCTATTTAAGGGTATCAGTCTTCACCTCTGCCCCCTCCTTCTCCTCATGCTAGGGGATGAGACACAACAACATATACATACTTCTCATGTATCTTTCTGTATCAACTTAAAACCATTTATTAAAAATCTACTAAAAACACATTTTCATGAGCACCTACATCTGGTGCATCCGGAGGTATATGGCTTAATATCTCCCTTTTGAAGTAATGTAGCTATCAGCAATATTACATTTACTGTGCCTGATCACTTCCTGGTTAGCATACTGATGTCATTTGGCTCCTTTGAACACATTGCATCATCAATCACATGACTTCCTCAGGGGTCAACAAGGAGGATTTGATGTACTGATATAAGGAGGTTATTAAGTAGTGCTACAATGTTTCAATTCATATATTTAAAATGAGAGAATGCTTCTGATACTATAATAACCATCTACTTCAATCAATGTCCTGCAAGGAAAGATCATGTATTTGAAATTCTTTTTTAGACGTTGGGAGTGTTTAAAGTAAACATAACTTCCCTTTAACAAACCTAACTAACAGAATTAGGTTAAAGTGGTAATGGGGAATAGGAGAGGAGGCAAGGGGGGGGGAATATCCCCTGGGCCTCTGTCAGGGATCCCCTCGATCCCCGCCGTGATGGTCCCGGCGCAGGCGCAGTGCACCGCCCTGTGCAGGGACACGGGCACTAGGTCCGGGCCGCCCGCGGCTTTCGAGTTCGCGCATGTGCAGTAGAAGCCGCGGCCGCCCGCTGGGCACCAATGGCAGCGCAGGGCAGGATATTTAAATGTCCCTGAGCTGTCATTCAGTGCCTTCTGGTCCTACCTGTATCCTGCGAATCTGAACCTGTGCCTAGTAAGTTATTTGACCCGGATTGCTCTTGACCTGCTGATTTCTCCTGCCCAGACCCTTGCTTTGCCTGACTTCTCTTCTGAATGCCCCTCATTAGATCTGACCTGCTGTTGCTGACCTGGCGTGTGACCCGACGATTCTCTGTCCGCTCCCTTGTACCATACCGTCCTCTACGTTACCAACTCGGCCCGTCTGACTTCGCACTTGCTCAGCCATCCATCCATCCCATCGGGGTCACCCGACCTCCTCACATCTGGCTCTCCCTGGTTGGAGCCCCTGGCAAACACCCCTACCAGTGACAGGTGTGCTCAGTAGTGGCGACCTGGTCCCGGGGTACTCCAAGTCCATCCCCACCATCAGGGGCTCTGGTGAACAAGTACCCTGGGGCTTAGACTCCACGCTCTGGGCACGCCTGACCTGTGGAGTGCTAGTGGTGCCGCTCGGCGGTCCCTCACAGTACCAGAAGGCCATGACTGAGCCTCGAGGAGGACCCTCCCCGATGGAGGAGGTTTGCAGGCACCTGGCTACCCTGACGCAAGCAATAAACGTGTTACAGGACAGATGTTTGCAGATTGAGAATCGGTTCCAGGCCTGCACCATATCTGCTCCTGTTTCACAAGCCCCGGCTCCTGCACCCCCGGTCGCAGCAGCCCATGAGCCGGCTCTCGGGCCTTCCGCATCACTCCCTGTGGCGGAACCCCGAGTACCCTTACCCGAGCGCTTCCACAGGGATCGCACACACTTCCGGTCATTCCGTGACTCCTGCCTGCTCTATTTTGAATTGCAACCACGGACTTTTCTGACAGAATCGGTGAAAGTGGGGTTTGTTATCTCCCTGTTGCAGGGTGAACCCCAAGACTGGGCCCACCGACTAAGGGGAAATAATGATCCCCATCTGGTTTCGGTTGACAATTTTTTTAATGCTATGGCCATCTTATACGATGATCCACAATGGGCAGCCTCGGCCGAGGCCACATTATACGCACTCCGACAAGGTCGGCGAGCGGCTGAGGAATACGCTTCTGACTTTAGGCGTTGGATGGGGGACACTCGCTGGAACGAGTTTGCGCTTTTGCACCAGTTCCGTATGGGCCTATCAGAGGCTCTAAAAGACGAGCTCGTCCGGGTGGAGGTGCCCGAGACATTAGAGGACTTGATTGCACTAACCATTAAAATTGACCGTAGACTACGGGAGCGCAGATTGGAGAGGTCTGGTCAGGGTCGCAGAAATACCTGGGGTCATTCCAAGGATCCAGTGAAACTACTAGGCCAAACATCCAGAACCTGCCATCTGAGGATGCTCCCAAACCCATGCAACTAGGCCTGGCACGGCCTAAGCTACCGCCTGAGGAACGCCAGCGCAGACGCTCCCAGAACCTGTGTCTCTACTGCGGTGAAGCTGGTCACATGGTACGTTCCTGCCCGCAGAAACTGAGTAAGTTCACCTCATCTTCTTTATCTATTGGTAATATGAATCCGTCCCAATACTTAGTTGTGCCCCTCTCCTTTCAGCTTTCAGAAAGGACCGTGGAGGTGACGGCCATAGTTGATTCGGGGGCATGCAGCTGTTTTGTGGATATCAATTTTGCTCACCGGCAGGGTATCCCCCTCCGTCCAAAGGAGAAGGGGTTTCACATCTTTTTGGCTGATGGTTCCTGGATAAAATCAGGGGTGGTTAACCAGGAGACCCCTTCCATTGTCACTTCCATCGCCGGCCAGCACCGGGAGCTCTTCCGCCTGGATGCTATTGCATCACCCCTTTCCCCAGTCATTCTGGGGCTCCCATGGTTGCGGGCCCATAACCCCCAAATTGACTGGGAAACTGGGGTTGTCTCGTTCCCTTCCCCATACTGTCGGGAACTGTGCCGAACTTCGGGCCCGGAGGTCCCCCAGGTCCTCCTGTGCTCTGAAGGGGATGCCAGCCTAAAACAAGTGATTCCTGCAGCCTATAATGAGTTTCTTGATGTGTTCAGTGAACGGGGAGCAGATACTCTACCCCCCCACCGCCCATATGACTGTCCTATTGACCTGTTACCTGGTTCAGAAATTCCCTTTGGGCGAATTTTTCCCCTTTCTGAGCTGGAATTAGGGGCCCTGAAGGACTATATTGAGGACAGCCTCCGGAAGGGATTCATCCGTCCCTCCACTTCTCCAGCAGGTGCAGGGATCTTTTTTGTAGAAAAAAAGGACAAGACTTTGAGGCCATGTATTGACTATCGGGAACTGAATAGGGTCACAATCAAGAATCGTTACCCACTACCACTGGTACCGGAATTATTCCAGAGTTTAAAGGCTGCAGTAGTGTTTACCAAGCTGTTCTTAAGGAGAGCCTACAACTTGGTTTGCATAAGGGAGGGGGATTAGTGGAAATCGGCCTTCCGCACCCGTTTTGGCCATTTCGAATACCTGGTCATGCCTTTCGGGTTGTGCAATGCACCGGCCACCTTCCAGCACTTTGTAAACGACATCTTTAGGGACTTCCTGGATATCTTTGTCATCGTCTACTTAGACGACATTTTGATTTTCTCACCCTCCCTGGGGGAGCACAGGGTACATGTAACAAAGGTGTTGGGGCGGTTGCGGCAGCATGGGTTATACGCTAAAGCAGATGTTGCTTTGAACAGTCGAGCATTACATTTCTGGGCCTGATTATCTCCACCACGGGGGTCGCAATGGACCCTCAGAAAGTCTCTGCGATTCTAGATTGGCCTGAACCCACGGACAGGAAAAGCGTCCAACGTTTTATCGGGTTCGCAAACTTCTACTGGAAGTTCATCAAGAACTGCTCGGGTCTGGTCTCCCCCATCACTCAGTTAACCAAGCTTGGGACACGATTCAGATGGACGCCAGAGGCACAGGAAGCTTTTGAAGCATTAAAGAAGTTATTCACCTCGGCACCCATTCTGGGTCACCCTGACGCCTCCCTGCCCTACATCTTAGAAGTAGATGCGTCAGAGAACGCGGTTGGCTCCATTCTTTCCCAGCGAAAGGGCGCCAAGGAATTACTTCACCCAGTAGCATTCTTCTCACGGAAACTTACCCCTACGGAGAAGAATTACGACATTGGCGATCGAGAACTACTGGCTATCAAGACAGCATTAGAGGAATGGAGGTACCTGCTGGAAGGTGCCTCACACCCCATCCTGATATTCACAGACCACAAGAACCTGGAATATCTGAGGACCGCCAAACGTTTGCGCCCACGACAAGCGAGATGGGCATTGTTTTTCTCGAGGTTCCATTTCCACATCACGTACAGGCCGGGATCAAAAAACACGAAGCCAGACGCATTGTCATGCATGTCAGAGGACTCCAAGGAGATCCCAGTACCTGACACTATTCTGCCTGCAGGAAACTTCTTGGCCCTCCAGACGAACCTTCGCTCCGAGATAATGAGAGCATCCACAGCCATGTCTACCTCCGATGGGGCGCCCCTCCAGAACAAGGGGGGACTCCTATGGAGGGAGGACCGGATTGTGGTGCCGGAGGAAGCCCGAACCCTAGTCTTGGGACATTGCCACGACCACCCGATGGCAGGACATTTTGGCCCGGTCAAGACCCTGGAACTTCTCCGACGTTCCTTCTGGTGGCCAGACATGGCCAAGGATTGTAAGAACTACGTGGGCTCCTGTGTCATCTGCCAGAGGAACAAGCCTTCGAGGAATAAGGCGTGGGGTCTGCTACGTCCGTTACCCATCCCTGAACGGCCTTGGCAGAAGATCTCTATGGACTTCATAGTCGAGCTTCCACCTTCACTTGACCACACAGCAATTCTCGTGGTCGTGGACCGTTTATCCAAAATGGCCCATTTCATACCATTACGGAAGACTCTATCGGCAGCCGAGACGGCACAAGTTTTTATTCGAGAAGTTGTAAGACTGCATGGGGTCCCTGAAGACATCGTCTCGGACCGAGGGGTGCAATTTACCTCGAGATTTTGGAGGGCATTGTGCAAAGCCCTGGATATCAAACTATCCCTTTCCTCGGTATTTCACCCTCAGACCAATGGACAGACCGAAAGGACCAATCAGACCCTGGAGCAATACTTGCGATGTTACACATCATTTACTCAGGACGACTGGGTGCCACTTCTCCCTTTGGCGGAATTCGCATATAACAACGCTTGCCATTCAGCAACAGGGCAGTCCCCGTTCTTCTCCAACTATGGGTTTCACCCTGTCTTCCTCCCGGATTTGGTCCCGGAATGCCCAATTCCAGCAACACAGGATGCACTAACTTTTTTCTCTTCGAACAATAAGAAACTACAGGAAGCCATCAGTCAGGCCCAAGAAGATTACAAAAAGGCTTTTAATAGGAAACGAAGAGGAGATCTGGTGTTGCGGCCCGGAGAGAAGGTTTGGCTGGCTACATCTAACTTGAAGATGCTCTGCCCTTCGAAAAAGTTGGGACCTAAATTTATAGGCCCTTTTTGCATTAAGCGAATGGTCAATGAAGTGGCCTATGAACTTGTTCTCCCTGAGACGCTCAAGATCCACCCAGTAGTCCCTGATGCCTTCCTGGAACGAGAATCCAGGCCCCCGGAAGCCATAACAGTCGAAGAGGAAGAAGAATTTGAGGTGGAAACTATCCTGAAGTGCCGAAGAAGGGGGGGCCAGACCCAATTTCTTATCAAGTGGAAGGGCTACGGCCCTGAGGACAATTCTTGGGAACCAGCCCATAATGTCCATGCACCCAGACTTGTCCGGAGGTTTCTTTGTGACCACCCGTGGTGGAGAGATCGGGTGGGCATCCGGAGGTTGCCCGTAAGGGGGGGGCAATGTCAGGGATCCCCTCGATCCCCGCCGCGATGGTCCCGGCGCAGGCGCAGTGCACCGCCCTGTGCAGGGATGCGGGCACTAGGTCCGGGCCGGCCGCGGCGTTCGAGTTCACGCATGTGAAGTAGAAGCCGCGGCCGCCCGCTGGGCACCAATGGCAGCGCAGGGCGGGATATTTAAATGTCCCTGAGCTGTCATTCAGTGCCTTCTGGTCCTACCTGTATCCTGCGAATCTGAACCTGTGCCTAGTAAGTTATTTGACCCGGATTGCTCTTGACCTGCTGATTTCTCCTGCCCAGACCCTTGCTTTGCCTGACCTCTCTTCTGAATGCCCCTCATTAGATCTGACCTGCTGTTGCTGACCTGGCGTGTGACCCGACGATTCTCTGTCCGCTCCCTTGTACCATACCGTCCTCTACGTTACCAACTCGGCCCGTCTGACTTCGCACTTGCTCAGCCATCCATCCATCCATCCCATCGGGGTCACCCGACCTCCTCACATCTGGCTCTCCCTGGTTGGAGCCCCTGGCGAACACCCCTACCACTGACAGGTGTGCTCAGTAGTGGCGACCTGGTCCCGGGGTACTCCAAGTCCATCCCCACCATCAGGGGCTCTGGTGAACAAGTACCCTGGGGCTTAGACTCCACGCTCTGGGCACGCCTGACCAGTGGAGTGCTAGTGGTGCCGCTCGGCGGTCCCTCACAGCCTCACCATCAAGAAACTACCACCAGTAGTAGGCCCAAACCCCACCAATTGGCAGACCTCAGATCAGACCGTGAGCAGCACAGTAATATTCACACACCACTTACCTCTCCCCACTCCAGCTATTATGCTGACAGTAGCAGTCAAGGGAAAAGTGGGGTAAGTGAGCAGAGCTATACTGGTCACTGAATAATAACACAATTATCATCTACAGTTAAAGTACATGTGAATCCTCACCTTGTGAAACACCCCATTCAGTCTGATATAGAAATGAAAGGCAAAACATTTGTGTATATATATCAAAAACATTATAAATACCTTTTTATCACATACCCTCTGTTCCCAGCTGCATAAGGAGCTCAGAGAGCTAAGGGGGGAGAGAAACAGCATACACTGGTCTTCCTAGTGAATGGATGTGCAGGGGCGAGGCACGTCAACACAAATCTAATCAATGAAGAAGAGTAGGCTTTTCCCAGCACAGCCAGACAACTTACCACACTGTGCTTCCATGTCTAATGTGGTCAGTTTTTATTAGGAAAGTAGAGGAACTGGCAAGAACACCAGGTATTTCACACAAAGGAAGCAATATAAAGAGAACAGGATAATTTTCATACAAGTACATGGTACAGCAGGCACATATCAGGAATATGAAACATTGTGGTAACATATTACTTTAGAGCTGATTCACACATGTACGGTGTGGATTGAAGCTCAGGTTTCACAGATAATTGACACAGTAGTTGTTTAGCGGTTCAGGTCAAGTTTACATCAGGTTCCAGACAGGAATTTATCCTGTTTACACATGTGCAGTTTAGAAACGGTTCCTATAGAAGTCAATAGCCTGTAGACTACACCTGAAGCGGACCGCATTGCTCAGAAATTGAATACGACTCTTTTTCAACACTGAATGCGCACCGCCACTGCACCGGACATACAGTATGTGAACAGGCACCATAGGAAGCTATTTTATTTCACATGTCATGGAGGTTGGATGAGGGTCAAACCCTTTCTAATCCACACTGAATACTTTGATGACTCTTTCAGGGACACCCCTCACTCTCCTTTCTGAATTTCCCTGCAGGAGTCCTGAGCTCACTAGATCCTCGCAATTAGCGGCAGTGTTGTCAGCCTATCGTGTACACTCCTTTGAACTGCTTATCAGGTCTATCAGATAGGTAGTCCAAGGGCCTAATGAAGGAGCTTGCACTTCAAGCTGACAACATCGCTGCCAAAAATAAACCTTACTACTGATGTTCTAGTAAGGCATTCCTTGTTAAGTACTAACTCTTGTACACTTTGCTTCCTTTGCAGGAATCTTCATATTTATCAGAAAATACCCAATGATTCTGCAATCCTTCTTCTTGCCCTCTGACCATGCCAGAAGCAGAGCCGTGCTGGTGTGGTCAGTTTGTGCCCTCAGTTTTCTGATCAGAGCTACAGGACACTGTGCCCATGTACGTTGCGTCTGTCGTCCTGTAGTCAGACTGGCCAACATGCGCACCACTCAGTCCTACTCTTCTAGATCACCAGCTGCTCCAAGCAGGAAACTCACTGTCAAAATGGCAGCATTGTGGATCACAATATAGAAAGATGGGGGACATGCTTTCCAGCCGCTCTCTATATCATTAAGCTGCCCACCTCAGGCAATGCAGACATTCCCTGCAATAGGAAAGAGGGACAGATTTAGAGACTGTGCAGTCCTGTCACAGCTCCATAAAAGTGAAAAAAGAGTTTGTGCATGCTTTTTTTTTTTGTTGTTAGATAAAATAAACATTATTTGACAATTCAAGAGGGTTTTGGAATGTCATATAGTGCTTTGAATTAGAGAACTTCACATTTTTTAGACTCAATTGTGACGGAACGTGACGCCCGACCCTTGCCCCTCGTCACAAAGGACCAGCCAATCTCACACCACGCTGTCACTTGCGTAACAATGCCACTCTCAGCTGCACCCTGCACAAAGATTTTCCAGTTCGCGGGACCACAATCTATGTGTCAGCAGCCTGAGAGCGATTGTTACTAGGTTAGGTTAATTACGTAATTAACCCTTCACACTGCCACCACCACCTTTTTACAGAGAAGGAAACTCACAAATCCTAGCAATAACACTATGATTTTAGTATAAGCGTCTGTAATACACACTGTCACCACAGACAGGTATATTCAGAGGATTATTACATACAGTAACAGTCTTCAAGAGACAGGGATTCTTTAGTTCACATTAAAAGCTGTAGAGACAGTTTCAACACTTTTCAATATAGGGTTTACTACTAAAAAGGTCAAAATGGTGCAATTAAAATATTTACAGAAGATGTTGCAAAGACATACAGAGAATATTAATGCAACAGAAATAAAAGAAAGGAGTTAAGAAGGCAGAATACTTGCAAAGTCCTGGATTAGCAGAGTCCAATCGTCTGAGCAAAAATTATTGCCTTGGCTCTCAAGTCCCTTAAGATGTTTCTTGATTGATGTTAAACAAGAGCTCCCCTTCACCAGGCCTGTCAGTCCTTTTCTATGATATTAAAGGGGTGTCGTCTGAGAACAATTGACCAATCATCTGGTTTAGGAGATGGGTGCTAGGAGGTCACCAAGTTTATGACCAAGTCCCAACTACAATTTCATACTAATATTAATAACCTCCAATATGTGCAGGTGGTATTCTAGCAACTGGCAGATTAATATTCAGAATTAGATTTCAAACCCAGGGATACCAAACACAGTGTACCCTTGTCACCCAGGAGGGAAGAGACTACTTTCTCCCCTTTCCTATGTGCTAACATAGTCATGTAGAACGTTCATTGGTTGGGCATGATATGCTCTATTCAAATATATACCTAATATTAATGTGCCCAGTTCCTGCTGAATTCTATGAATTGTATGCGGAATTGTTACATGTGGAATAGATGTTTTTTGGCACGCTCTGCATTCCTAAAGCTCTAATGGCCTAACAGGTCATGTGTGACTGCTGGACTGAGTGATTGTTTTATTATAGGGCAGAGGAAAGTGTCTTGGCAAAATAGACATCCTGCCAAGACTAATTAGCGGTTTACAGCTCTGGAGCTGGCCTCTATTTGTGTTTTATTTAAGATAAGAGGCTCTTTCTAAGTTCGTTACAACTTACAGCCACAAATTCCATTTTCAAGAGGGAGGAGGGGAGAAAGATGATTGTTCATGAAAAACAAAATGGCTGAGACCTTAACAAAATGGCTGTCACGTACAGCTTCCATGTCTCTATTGCACATAATCGTTACATCAAGTACCCGCTCTTATCCATTAGCTGGCACTGTCTTGTCAATAGACTGTTCTACAAAAAAATAGTAAGTGTGCTTAGACTTCAAATTAAAAAAATTACATGCTCACACATAACACATTTAAACCATTTCACAACTAGTTAAACTCTCTCATACAAAGAATTAATTTAAGCATCTTATTCCCATATCTTAGATTATTGTCTGGGCCAATGAGCAGCTTACTAAATGATTTTTTTTTTTTCAATGAATCAAACATTTATATCACATGCCAGCAATCCCAGCTTTGTTTAAAGACTTCTCTGATCCAACACAGTCTGCACAGACCTTGCATCTTCAGTCCTCAACTTAGTCTGCTGGTCCATGACGACAGAATAGGCCATAGATCTATTTTCTATGGAAAAAGTAAAGCTGAACTCCAGGCAAACAGCTAAATACGCCGATGGCTATGAAATGCAGCCCAGATTGTGGTATTCTCAGGCATTTAGGGGCAGTGATGACTCCAAGTCTCTCTATAACAAGCAGGGCCCTCTGTTTCCTCTTGTAGTAAATTGTATTGTAACTGTAATGTCTACCTTCATTTTGTAAAGTGCTGCGCAAACTGTTGGCTCTGTATAATAATATGTAATCTTCTCTATGTCCCTCCCCCTCCTTGTTTCTCCCCTCTCCATACTATGCTTCTTGACCCTCTACCAGTATGTATGCCCCCTTTTCCCCTCCTCTATGGGTCTCCTTTTTAGACCCACCCCCCCCCCCCCAAGATTCTCATTGGAAAAAATATACCGGTCATGGTGTTACCATACATGCCTTCATTTGACTTTCCACAGGTGACGCACCTCACACTATTTCCCTCCAATTTTGTCCTATATTCTCTTAATGCTTAGAGGCTAGTTGTGTCAATCACTAGAGATTTTCCAGAGATCCTTATAAGCCATCACCCAGAAAATACTGGTCAGCCTTCTATTACACTGTTCAACAAATTTTTATTTTTTGCCAGTTTTGGAAACAAAAGGATCTATTTCTTAATGAATTTCACATTCTGAGTTCAAATATAACAATGAAATTTGTCAATTGGCTCTTGTTTTTCTGTAAACGGAAAGTTTTCTACTATAGGCGTAATGACTACATAATGCACAATAATTATATAGATAGATGTCTTTCCACAAATATAAAGCAAGTGATATTGACTACATAACAAAGCCTAAATGGCATAATATATTGCATAGGATTACCAAGAAAAATGATAGCCATAAGCTAAGTTGAATCATTTTAATACTTAGGATTCTCACTAGTTTTGTCTTCAGTTTGTGTCGGTTTTGCTTCTCTTGGCTTTTCTCTTGTATTCGAGGAAAGGGCTATCTCTTACAACTGCACGTGACTACACGCTTCAGGTTCTTCCTCACTTGACTCAACCACGAAGGATTCTGGTGCTTTAGGAATTGGTAGCCCCTCTCCATGAGGAACTGGACGTATTGCCGATGGAATATTTGGATAGTGCACAGATAACTTTTTCTTCTTATTTAGCCCTTTTACAATTGGAGGCACCATACAAAAGTAACAATTACTAACATGATCTGTTGGCTCTCTCCAAATCATTGGCACAGCGAAAGGCATAGATGCCTTTTTTCCATTCAACCATTGCTCCAGTGCCGTCCCACAAGAATTGCAGCATATATGTGGTGCCCAGCTCTTGTCCTGGTCTCCTATCTTGCAGCCAAAATACAAGTTGTAGGCTTTCTTAATCATTCCTGTTATCCTCCTTTTTTGTGAGATAAAAGTTATTTCACCGCAGATATAGCAGAAATTATCTGCTTTATTCACACAAGTTCGAGGCATTACTGAGTAGCCTATATAAGCATAAAACGAAATGTAAAGACGCTGTCGAACTACAATCAGCTACAGATACTGCAGCTTTTATGCAGTGAAGTGATGCAATTAAAGGCTAATATTGCATCATCTCAGTGTACATGCAATTTTCTATTGGTCACCAGTATCAATTGCGCAATATGCAGCTGAAGTTGCATCATAATTTTGAATGGCTTACGTCATTAGATGGGTGAATATATCATGGAAACTAGAGCCAATCAACATTTTTTAGGGTCATTTTCGTTTTCAGCACCCCAAAATTATGTAAGATTAGCTAATTTTATGCCCAAAACTTTTTACCTGTTGAACAGTGTTATTACTGCTTTTTATGATATTTGCTATGATTGTAAAGTGAGGACAGTATATTGGTCGTGTTTGCATCATGTCCAAAATAAAGAATTTAAATATGCATATATAAGTGGGCAGCACAACCAGGGCCGGTGCTAGACTATTTTGCACCCTAGACAAGACTAGCTGCTTGCGCCCACCCCCTCCCAAAAAAAAATTATTTAAAAACAGTCGCAAATATTGAATCAACAAAACATGAAACTGCTAAATTTCTCTTCATTTCAAAAATAAGTGCCATAAGATGCCACCAGCACCAATATTAAGGACAAAATCAGTTGCATGGATGGACTGTATCTGTGGCTGGCAGCAGCAGGGTGATAGATACAATAAGTGGAGGATGATGGATCCATACTCTGACAGATCCCAGGCTAGAATTCCACTGACAATGGGGGGAGAAAAACGTTGTGACAGCAGGCAGCTGAACTGAGCAATTCCACAGTGACAGATCCAAAACAACACACCACTACTAACACTGGCACAGATCAGCAGGCACTAGAAGAGCAGGTTGTGGGATCGTGATGATGTCATCACTCACTGACCTATTGCACATGTGGTGGATGGCCGGCCGGGTCACACTCAAACAGACAAGAGACATCAGAGTCATACATTAACTTCCTTAGCAGGTGCAGCTTCGCCTCCACTGATGAATGGGAAGAGAAGGTCTGGAACTCCACAGTGATCAGAAGCAGCAGCCAGCCAGGTTGCAGTAAGGGACTGAATCTGAGAGAAACACTGGAAGGAGCGGAAGCTCAGCTCCTACCCTGGCCCCAGACACTCGGCATCTTTCTCTGTCCTTTCTTCCTCCCCTCTGCCATCCCTCCCCTCTGCTGGAGGATCATTCATGACATAGCGGCATCCCACACAGAGAGAGTGCCGGCCTGTGCTGCTCCTAGGTAGCTGCCTAGTTTGCCTAGTATAAGCACAGCGGCTAAGTGGTTAGCACTTCCATCTAGCAGCACTAGGGTCATTGGTTCAAATGCTAACCATGATACTACCTGCCTGAAGTTTGCATGTTCTCCCTGTGCCTGCGTGAGCTTCCTCCGGGTACTCCGATTTCCACCCACACTCCAAAGACATGCTGGTCAGTAAATTGGCCCTAGTATGTGTATGTGTTGGAAGGCAAAATGTTTTTATATCAGACATTTATGGATTTTTACCACCTGGTTAGCAAAGAGCCATGTGGCCTGTTGGAAGTTATCTTGGAATGTCAGTAAAACAAGATTATACAACAGTAGTATTGAGTACAACAGGGTGTGTGCAACAAAAGAGTGCATACCAGAATTCTGATCCTGGAAGGGAGTTTACCCTAGTGGTGGGGCATGGAGATTAGAAAGCCTCAGCTCAGATTTCCTGGTGATACAGAGAATAAATGATTGATTTCATGGCAAGAAGGAAGGGGCCAGATGTCCACTGGAATGCTGACCTGCGTCAAGGAGCCAGATGGCAATGTAGCAGTGCCCAATTGGAGGACAGTACCATACTTTCACCGTACTTTTGAGTAATTTGAAAAGACAGCTCCTTATCAGTTATGGATTGTCGCTCATTGAGCAGAGGACTATATACGAGGGGCAGAGGGCATCAAATGGGTGGTGTTTGTGAGTGCTGCAAGATGCAAGCCTCAGCCATGCTATTTCCTCTATCTTCCTGAACCCCATCCACGATACATAACATAGAGGACAGACTTACGTAACATATCTCTGCTCTTTTCTTCTATATATACTCTGTATTATTCAGGTAGATTTCTATGTTAGTGTTTCACTTTCTTTGTAAATAACTAAGACCTTGGCTTCTTTGATCATTGTGATTGTTATTATAGCTAGTATTGTTATTATAATTATCTTCATTAAGATCATTAGAACTTTGATAGACTAGCTAATTATAGGAACAGACAAGATAGTAAATATTTACAGTAGTGGAAAAAACACCCCAAGTTAGGGATTCTAGATGAAGAGCTCCTTGAGGGCAAGGGACTGTTCTGAATGTACAATATATATGTAAAGCGCTGCGTAAATTGATGGCACTATATAAATACCTGTAATAAATAAATTACTTTTTTAATTGCAGGGGCCTGATCTTCTTCTGTAGCAGTTTTACTTTCACTGCCAGCTCTCCAATTCCACCCTGTGACTGAACATAAAAAGAGAAGCAGCACACTCATGAGCTCATCTCTGCTCTCTCCTGCTATCAGGGATGCTCCTTGCAATCCAGCACATCTAATTGGCTCCTTATGCCACTCCTCCCTTCCCCTGTCTGAGCGCTGGTGTACAGTAGACTTCAAGAGGCAAATTCAAGACAAATACAGGTACTTACACCTTGCATTTACAAAACATTTAATTAAGAACTGAGAGTGCCTTGAAAAAGTATTCATACCCCTTAAAGTTTTCTACATTTTGTCATATTACAACCAAAAATGTAAATGTACTTTATTGGGATTTTATGTGATAGACCAACACAAAGTGGCACATAATTGTGAAGTGGAAGGAAAATGATAAATGGTTTTCAAAAGTTTTTACAAATAAATATCTGCAAAGTGTGGCATTCATTTGTATTCAGCCCCTCTGAGTCAATACTTTGTAGAACCACCTTTCACTGCCATTACAGTTGCAAGTCTTTTTGGGGATGTCTCTACCAGCTTTGCACATCTAGAGAGTGACATTTTTGCCCATTCTTCTTTGCAGAATAGCTCAAGCTTTATCACATTGGATGGAGAGAGTCTGTGAACAGCAATTTTCAAGTTTTGCCACAGATTCTCAATTGGATTTAAGTCTGGACTTTGATTGGGCCATTCAAACACATGAATGTGCTTTGAGCTAAACCATTTCATTGTAGCTCTGGCTGTATGTTTAGGATCGTTGTCCTGCTAAAAGGTGAACCTCCGCCCCAGTCTCAATTCTTTTGCAGACTTGTATTTGGCTTCATCCATCTTGCCATCAACTCTGACCAGCTTCCCTATCCCTGCTGAAGAAAAGCATCCCCCCAGCATGATGCTGCCACCACCATGTTTCACGGTGGGGATGGTGTGTTCAGGGTGATGTGCAGTGGTAGTTTTCTGCCACACATAGTTTACTTTTAGACAAAAAAGTTCCATTTTGGTCTCATCTAAACAGAGCACCTTCTTTCACATGTTTGCTGTGTCCCCCACATGGCTTCTCACAAACTGCAAATGGGACTTCCTATGGCTTTCTTTCAACAATGGCTTTCTTCTTGCTACTCTTTCATAAAGGCCAGATTTGTGGAGTGCATGACTAATAGTTGTCCTGTGGACAGATTCTCCCACCTGAGCTGTGAATAACTGCAGCTCCTCCAGAGTTACCATGGGCCTCTTGGCTGCTTTTCTGATTAGTGCTCTCCTTGCCCGGCCTGTCATTTTAGGTAGACGGCCATGTCTTGGGAGGTTTAAAGTTGTGCCATACTCTTTCCATTTTTGGATGATGAAGTGAACACTTCTCCATGAGATGTTCAAAGCTTGGGATATTTTTTAATAACCTAACCCTGCTTTAAAATTCTCCACAACTTTATCCCTGATCTGTCTGGTTTGTTCCTTGGCCTTCATGATGTTGTTTGTTCACGAATGTTCTCTAACAAACCTCTGAGGGCTTCACAGAACAGCTTTATTTATACTGAGATGATTAAATTACACACAGGTGGACTCTATTTAATAATTAGGTGACTTCTGAAGGCAATTGGTTCCACTAGATTTTAGTTAGGGGTATCAGAGTAAAGGGGGCTGAATACAAATGCATGCCACACTTTTCAGATATTTATTTGTAAAAAATGTTGTAAACCATTTATCATTTTCCTTCCACTTTTTGGTTGTAAGATGACAAAATGTGGGAAATTTCAAGGGGCATAAATACTTTTTCAAGGCACTGTATGATTGCAGAGCCTTGTGTTATGTATATCTGCCCAGAGTTCACCTTTAGGAGAAAATATATATATATATGCAGTTTTAATGATTTGAAATCATTTGACTTGTAAATGTTTGTACTGAATGATCTATTACTATTAGAGATGAGCGAATCGAAGTATCCGAAGTGGAATTCGAGTCGAATATCGGAAAAATTTCGATTCGTGCCGAATCCGAAAAACAGCCTAATTCGGACGCGCGAATCGAAATTTTTCCGAAAATGGCGGCTGACATGTGCGGCGACGGAGCGGGGATGTCGGGGAAGGCGCGCAGACAAGGCGCGCTGCCCCATAATGCATTCCTCAACGACATGTGATCGCATCAGCCAATCAGCAGCCAGCCAGCCAGCACTGTGTAATGGTCGAGGTATATATAGCGGCCATTTTGGAAATCTTCATTTGCCTGCAGTCATTGAACAGAGGCAGACCGCTCTGTACTAGGGACAGGGACAGAGTTAGGGCCACAGAAACGAGAATTGGGGACAGAGAGAAGTTACTTAGGGACAGAGAACCATTACTCAGGGACACAGACTTGTTAATGAGGGCCACAGAATCGTTATTTAGGGACAAAGAAACGCTAGTTAGGGCCACAGAATTCATACTCAGGGACAGACAGAATTGTTACTCAGTGCCAGAGAATTGTTACTTAGGGCCACAGAAACGTTATTAGGGCCACAGAATTTTTACTCAGGGACAGACAGAATTGTTACTGAGTGCCAGAGAATTGTTACTCAGGGACAGACAGAATTGTTACTGAGTGCCAGAGAATTCTTACTCAGGGCCACAGAATTCATTCTCAGGGACAGACAGAATTGTTACTCAGGGACAGACAGAATTGTTACTGAGTGCCAGAGAATTGTTACTCAGGGACAGACAGAATTGTTACTGAGTGCCAGAGAATTGTTACTCAGGGACAGACAGAATTGTTACTGAGTGCCAGAGAATTGTTACTCAGGGACAGACAGAATTGTTACTGAGTGCCAGAGAATTGTTACTCAGGGACAGACAGAATTGTTACTGAGTGCCAGAGAATTGTTACTCAGGGACAGACAGAATTGTTACTGAGTGCCAGAGAATTGTTACTCAGGGACAGACAGAATTGTTACTGAGTGCCAGAGAATTGTTACTCGCACAGACACAAAATTGTTACTTGCACAGACACAGAATTGTTACTCGCGCAGACACAGAATTGTTACTCAGGGCCACAGAATTCATACTCAGGGACAGACAGAATTGTTACTGAGTGCCAGAGAATTGTTACTCAGGGACAGACAGAATTGTTACTGAGTGCCAGAGAATTGTTACTCAGGGACAGACAGAATTGTTACTGAGTGCCAGAGAATTGTTACTCGCACAGACACAAAATTGTTACTTGCACAGACACAGAATTGTTACTCGCACAGACACAGAATTGTTACTCAGGGCCACAGAATTCATACTCAGGGACAGACAGAATTGTTACTGAGCGCCAGAGAATTGTTACTCAGGGACAGACAGAATTGTTACTGAGTGCCAGAGAATTGTTACTCAGGGACAGACAGAATTGTTACTGAGTGCCAGAGAATTGTTACTCAGGGACAGACAGAATTGTTACTGAGTGCCAGAGAATTGTTACTCAGGGACAGACAGAATTGTTACTGAGTGCCAGAGAATTGTTACTCGCACAGACACAAAATTGTTACTTGCACAGACACAGAATTGTTACTCGCACAGACACAGAATTGTTACTCAGGGCCACAGAATTCATACTCAGGGACAGACAGAATTGTTACTGAGTGCCAGAGAATTGTTACTCAGGGACAGACAGAATTGTTACTGAGTGCCAGAGAATTGTTACTCGCACAGACACAAAATTGTTACTTGCACAGACACAGAATTGTTACTCGCACAGACACAGAATTGTTACTCAGGGCCACAGAATTCATACTCAGGGACAGACAGAATTGTTACTGAGTGCCAGAGAATTGTTACTCAGGGACAGACAGAATTGTTACTGAGTGCCAGAGAATTCTTACTCAGGGACAGACAGAATTGTTACTGAGTGCCAGAGAATTGTTACTCTCACAGACACAAAATTGTTACTTGCACAGACACAGAATTGTTACTCGCACAGAGACAGAATTGTTACTCAGGGCCACAGAATTCATACTCAGGGACAGACAGAATTGTTACTGAGTGCCAGAGAATTGTTACTCAGGGACAGACAGAATTGTTACTGAGTGCCAGAGAATTGTTACTCTCACAGACACAAAATTGTTACTTGCACAGACACAGAATTGTTACTTGCACAGACACACAATTGTTACTCAGGGCCACAGAATTCATACTCAGGGACAGACAGAATTGTTACTGAGTGCCAGAGAATTCTTACTCAGGGCCACAGAATTCATACTCAGGGACAGACAGAATTGTTACTCAGGGACAGACAGAATTGTTACTGAGTGCCAGAGAATTGTTACTCAGGGACAGACAGAATTGTTACTGAGTGCCAGAGAATTCTTACTCAGGGACAGACAGAATTGTTACTGAGTGCCAGAGAATTGTTACTCTCACAGACACAAAATTGTTACTTGCACAGACACAGAATTGTTACTCGCACAGACACAGAATTGTTACTCAGGGCCACAGAATTCATACTCAGGGACAGACAGAATTGTTACTGAGTGCCAGAGAATTGTTACTCAGGGACAGACAGAATTGTTACTGAGTGCCAGAGAATTCTTACTCAGGGACAGACAGAATTGTTACTGAGTGCCAGAGAATTGTTACTCTCACAGACACAAAATTGTTACTTGCACAGACACAGAATTGTTACTCGCACAGAGACAGAATTGTTACTCAGGGCCACAGAATTCATACTCAGGGACAGACAGAATTGTTACTGAGTGCCAGAGAATTGTTACTCAGGGACAGACAGAATTGTTACTGAGTGCCAGAGAATTGTTACTCTCACAGACACAAAATTGTTACTTGCACAGACACAGAATTGTTACTTGCACAGACACACAATTGTTACTCAGGGCCACAGAATTCATACTCAGGGACAGACAGAATTGTTACTGAGTGCCAGAGAATTCTTACTCAGGGCCACAGAATTCATACTCAGGGACAGACAGAATTGTTACTCAGGGACAGACAGAATTGTTACTGAGTGCCAGAGAATTGTTACTCAGGGACAGACAGAATTGTTACTGAGTGCCAGAGAATTCTTACTCAGGGACAGACAGAATTGTTACTGAGTGCCAGAGAATTGTTACTCTCACAGACACAAAATTGTTACTTGCACAGACACAGAATTGTTACTCGCACAGAGACAGAATTGTTACTCAGGGCCACAGAATTCATACTCAGGGACAGACAGAATTGTTACTGAGTGCCAGAGAATTGTTACTCAGGGACAGACAGAATTGTTACTGAGTGCCAGAGAATTGTTACTCAGGGACAGACAGAATTGTTACTGAGTGCCAGAGAATTGTTACTCGCACAGACACAAAATTGTTACTTGCACAGACACAGAATTGTTACTCGCACAGACACAGAATTGTTACTCAGGGCCACAGAATTCATACTCAGGGACAGACAGAATTGTTACTGAGTGCCAGAGAATTGTTACTCAGGGACAGACAGAATTGTTACTGAGTGCCAGAGAATTGTTACTCAGGGACAGACAGAATTGTTACTGAGTGCCAGAGAATTGTTACTCAGGGACAGACAGAATTGTTACTGAGTGCCAGAGAATTGTTACTCAGGGACAGACAGAATTGTTACTGAGTGCCAGAGAATTGTTACTCGCACAGACACAAAATTGTTACTTGCACAGACACAGAATTGTTACTCGCACAGACACAGAATTGTTACTCGCACAGACACAGAATTGTTACTCAGGGCCACAGAATTCATACTCAGGGACAGACAGAATTGTTACTGAGTGCCAGAGAATTGTTACTCGCACAGACACAAAATTGTTACTTGCACAGACACAGAATTGTTACTCGCGCAGACACAGAATTGTTACTCAGGGCCACAGAATTCATACTCAGGGACAGACAGAATTGTTACTGAGTGCCAGAGAATTGTTACTCAGGGACAGACAGAATTGTTACTGAGTGCCAGAGAATTGTTACTCAGGGACAGACAGAATTGTTACTGAGTGCCAGAGAATTGTTACTCAGGGACACCTAATCGTTGAATTAAATAGTATGTCAGACAACATGCAGAGGAGTGGCAGAGGAGGCAATGTTTTAGGAGCGAGCAGACGTGGCAGCAGAGGAAGGGGTCGAGGCAGCAGTATTCGCAGCCAGAGGCCAGTGCTCCCGGTGTCATCCAGCGGTCGTGTCTCCACCGACAACCCTGCCGTCATTGATTGGTTGGCTCGGTCGTCTTCCTCTTCCCAGGTCACCTCTGACACCTACAGCCAACGGTCGGTGGGTACGTCAGACACAACCGTTAGTTGGCATGGCCCGGGACCAAGCCCACTGAAATCACGTGTCCTCTACCTGCCCCTGTCCTTTGCTGTTCCCTCACCAAGCGAAGTATCGCATGCTGTGGGCTCAGCCCCACTGTACAGTGAGGAAGAGCTAACAGAGGGCGGTCAGGAACGGGGGGAGACATCGGCCTTTTCAGCAGCCAAGCGAACAAGTACTGGCGAGGAGAGTGGCTCGGTAGCCGGTCTAGAGACAGGTCTGTCTCCTGACCCAGACGCAGCCGAGGGGGCTAGTAGTGAGGCGGAGACCCTACTTGATGATGAGGAGGTTGATCGCACTTGGCAGCCTCGTCGTCATCAGGCAATTTCTTCCGCATCATCAGGAGAAGAGGGTGGCAGCTTGGCAGCGAGCAAAACAGTCGGTGGGTTGCCCAGGAGACAGCAGCAGGGTCGCATCAGTGTCAGTGGAGCCAAACGTCCACGGAGTAGAGCACCAGCTCCACTGCAGCCTACCACCACGGCCAGTAGTGGTGCCGGTGCGCACGGAGGAAGTAGCAGTCAGCCAGTGAAGAGTAGCGGGGGCAAAGTTTCCTACTCGGTGGTGTGGCAATTATTCCTCAAGCCGCCCGAGGAAGTAAACGTAGCCGTATGTCGACTATGTGGCCAGAAATGCAAGCGTGGCCAGGGGGCCCATGTTGGGACTACAGCGTTGCGTCAGCATATGCAGCGTCACCATTCGGTGGCCTGGGAAAACCGTGATAAACATACGGCGGTTCTGCCTGCCCCAGCCCCCGCTCCATCACCCGCTCCGTTACTTGCTCCGTCACCCGACGTCGTCAATCGCCCTCTATCAGCCAGTCAAGGCTCCAACACCTCTGCTGAGGGGAGTTGTCGCTCATTGGCATCTTCCGCTCGTTCAGATGCTCCTTCTCCTGCTACTCCTCTTCTCGGATTCCGTCAACAGTCTTTCTTGGAATCCGTATCCAAGAGACAACAGTTTGCGAGCACGCACCCGACGGTGCAAAAGCTGAACGTCCTCCTGTCCAAGTTGCTGGTGCTGCAGTCCCTCCCTTTCCAACTGGTGGACTCAGCACCTTTCCGAGAAATGATGGCTTGTGCCGCGCCGCGGTGGAGAGTGCCAAGCCGTCATTTCTTTGCCCAAAAGGCAGTGCCAGCCCTGCATTCACATG
The DNA here is from genome assembly GCF_062004578.1 of Staurois parvus. Taxonomy (NCBI): domain Eukaryota; kingdom Metazoa; phylum Chordata; class Amphibia; order Anura; family Ranidae; genus Staurois; species Staurois parvus. The sequence continues at coordinate 1,127,765 of NW_028317839.1, forward strand.
TAGAAGAGATGGTGGGCCACTCTTTGAGCATGTCGGTCTCTGCCAAAGTGCACGGCAGCGCCGACGTGTGGAGCTGTAACTACGGTCAGGGACAGTACATGTCATTTACGGCCCACTGGGTGAACGTGGTGCCGGCACAGCCGCACCAGCAACTTGGACAGGTCACGACGCTTTTGCCTCCACGTTTGCACGTCCTTGGTCCAGCAAGCATGTCCGCCTCTACCACCTCTTTTTCCGCCGTGTCCTCAGCCGCCACCCCCGTGCCAAGTCCCATTACCCGACCGGCATATCACATGTGCAGGGCGCAACGGTGTCACGCTGTGCTGCACCTGGTATGCCTTGGCGAACGTAGTCACACAGGGGAGGAACTGCTGAGTGTAATGAACAGAGAAATCGACAGATGGCTGTCTCCGCGCAAACTAAAAATCGGAACCATGTTGACTGACAACGGAAAGAACATGGTGTCTGCTCTGCGTCAAGGAAGGTTGTGCCATGCGCCATGCATGGCTCACGTGTTCAATCTGGTTGTCAAGCGGTTCCTAAAATCCACCATCCCACTGCAAGACATCCTTAAAATGTCACGTAAACTGTGCATGCATTTCAGCCATTCCTACACCGCAAAGAACACCCTCATTGAGCTGCAGCGGCAGAACGGAATTCCACAGCATCGCCTGATCTGCGACGTTGCAACAAGGTGGAATTCAACCCTACACATGTTAGACCGCCTTTACGAGCAGCGAAAGGCCATCACCGATTTCCTGATGTTACAAGCGGATAAAGGTACTCCCCTGTGTAACTTAGATGTCAGCCATTGGCAGCTCATGCGTGACACCTGCCGCTTGCTCAGGCCCTTTGAGGAGGCCACGCTATTCGTGAGTCGGCAGGACTATGGGATGAACGACGTCATTCCTCTGTTGCACGTCCTGGAACAAATGCTGTTAACAATGGCTGGTCAGGGTGCGGTAGACGTGGCGCACAGATCTCAACGCCACATGACCCCTGTGGGGGCAGGACAGGAAGAAGAGGAGGAGGTAGAGGAGGACATTTGTGCTCAGGAATTATTGAGTGAAATGGGTGGTTTTTCCACTCAGCGGACAGGAGTGGAGGAGCAGGAGCATCTGGTAGAGGAGGAGGAGGAGGAGACAGAGGACCCAGACGCACCGTGGCAGTATGCTGTGGAGATGGAGGCAGGGAGTCCCTCGCATTCCTTGGCACAAATGGCCCATAGCATGCTCGGTTGCTTGCGTAGCGACAGCCGAATAATAACCATCAGACAGAGGGATGACTTTTGGCTGTCCACCTTGTTGGACCCTCGCTACCGGTCCAAAATGGTGGCCTTTTTCACACCTGCTGAGAGGGAGGCCAAAATTACGTACTATAAAAACCACCTATGTAGTCAGTTGGTCTCTGCCTTTGTGCGCCATCGTCCATCCTCAGACACTGTGGGCCCTGTGCGCTCGCGTTCCGCTGGCATGGCAGCAGGGGAGGGGTGGGGTGGTAGGAGCAGTGGCAGCTCCACCAGCAGCGGCTGCCTCAGTCTGCAGTCGATGATGAGTAGCTTTCTTCACCAGCGCAGTGAGGAAACTACTAACCAGCCGCAGCAGCAGCAGCAGCATCAGGTGGACCTGGAGCAGGAGCTCAAACAACAGGCTTGGGCCTACTTGGACAGCACCCTGCCAACCGAGGTAGACAATCCCCTTGACTACTGGGCAACGAAACTTGACCTTTGGCCCCAACTAGCTGAATTTGCCCTTGAAAGGCTGTCATGCCCGGCCAGTAGCGTGGCATCGGAGCGCGTGTTTAGTGCGGCAGGAGGTATTGTAACTCCGCGGAGGACACGACTGTCCACCCAAAGTGTGGAGAGACTCACGTTTGTGAAAATGAATCAGGCGTGGATTAGTCTGGATTTCAAACCACCAGTTCCTGACACAACTGACTAAATCCGCCATGAATCATGCCTCAAACATGTGCCACTTTCAGGTCTCCTCACACTGCTGGTGTGTTGAATTTTTTGACATAGGGTGCTGGCAGATTACGGGCCTCCTATAGCTGCTGCCAGGCCCCTAATCTGCCATAGGCCCCTATATACCACCTCCTCCTGCTGCTGCCAGGTCCAGAGTCTCTCATGGGTCCCTGTACGGCCTCCCATTGCTGCTGTCTCCATCGCCACACTCTGCTGCCATGTGCCACTTTCAGGTCTCTTCACACTGCTGGTGTGTTAAATTTTTTGACATAGGGTGCAGGCAGATTACGGGCCTCACATAGCTGCTGCCAGGCCCCTAATCTGCCATGGGCCCCTATATACCACCTCCTCCTGCTGCTGCCAGGTCCAGAGTCTCTCATGGGTCCCTGTACGGCCTCCCATTGCTGCTGTCTCCATCGCCACACTCTGCTGCCATGTGCCACTTTCAGGTCTCTTCACACTGCTGGTGTGTTAAATTTTTTGACATAGGGTGCTGCAAGATAACGGGCCTCACATAGCTGCTGCCAGGCCCCTAATCAGCCATGGGCCCCTATACCGCCTCCTCCTGCTGCTGCCAGGTCCAGAGTCTCTCATGCCATGTGCCACTTTCAGGTCTCTTCACACTGCTGGTGTGTTTAATTTTTTGACATAGGGTGCAGGCAGATTACGGGCCTCCCATAGCTGCTGCCAGGCCCCTAATCTGCCATGGGCCCCTATATACCGCCTCCTCATGCTGCTGCCAAGTCCAGAGTCTGTCATGGTCCCTGTACGGCCTCCCATTGCTGCTGTCTCCATCGCCACACTCTGCCATGTGCCACTTTCAGGTCTCTTCACACTGCTGGTGTGTTTAATTTTTTGACATAGGGTGCAGGCAGATTACGGGCCTCCCATAGCTGCTGCCAGGCCCCTAATCTGCCATGGGCCCCTATATACCGCCTCCTCATGCTGCTGCCAAGTCCAGAGTCTGTCATGGTCCCTGTACGGCCTCCCATTGCTGCTGTCTCCATCGCCACACTCTGCCATGTGCCACTTTCAGGTCTCTTCACACTGCTGGTGTGTTTAATTTTTTGACATAGGGTGCAGGCAGATTACGGGCCTCACATAGCTGCTGCCAGGCCCCTAATCTGCCATGGGCCCCTATATACCGCCTCCTCATGCTGCTGCCAAGTCCAGAGTCTGTCATGGTCCCTGTACGGCCTCCCATTGCTGCTGTCTCCATCGCCACACTCTGCTGCCATGTGCCACTTTCAGGTCTCTTCACACTGCTGGTGTGTTTAATTTTTTGACATAGGGTGCAGGCAGATTACGGGCCTCACATAGCTGCTGCCAGGCCCCTAATCTGCCATGGGCCCCTATATACCGCCTCCTCATGCTGCTGCCAAGTCCAGAGTCTGTCATGGTCCCTGTACGGCCTCCCATTGCTGCTGTCTCCATCGCCACACTCTGCTGCCATGTGCCACTTTCAGGTCTCTTCACACTGCTGGTGTGTTAAATTTTTTGACATAGGGTGCAGGCAGATTACGGGCCTCACATAGCTGCTGCCAGGCCCCTAATCTGCCATGGGCCCCTATATACCGCCTCCTCATGCTGCTGCCAAGTCCAGAGTCTGTCATGGTCCCTGTACGGCCTCCCATTGCTGCTTTCTCCATCGCCACACTCTGCTGCCATGTGCCACTTTCAGGTCTCTTCACACTGCTGGTGTGTTAAATTTTTTGACATAGGGTGCTGCAAGATAACGGGCCTCACATAGCTGCTGCCAGGCCCCTAATCAGCCATGGGCCCCTATACCGCCTCCTCCTGCTGCTGCCAGGTCCAGAGTCTCTCATGCCATGTGCCACTTTCAGGTCTCTTCACACTGCTGGTGTGTTAAATTTTTTGACATAGGGTGCTGGCAGATTACGGGCCTCCCATAGCTGCTGCCAGGCCCCTAATCTGCCATGGGCCCCTATATACCGCCTCCTCATGCTGCTGCCAAGTCCAGAGTCTGTCATGGTCCCTGTACGGCCTCCCATTGCTGCTGTCTCCATCGCCACACTCTGCCATGTGCCACTTTCAGGTCTCTTCACACTGCTGGTGTGTTTAATTTTTTGACATAGGGTGCAGGCAGATTACGGGCCTCACATAGCTGCTGCCAGGCCCCTAATCTGCCATGGGCCCCTATATACCGCCTCCTCATGCTGCTGCCAAGTCTAGAGTCTCTCATGGGTCCCTGTACGGCCTCCCATTGCTGCTGTCTCCATCGCCACACTCTGCTGCCATGTGCCACTTTCAGGTCTCTTCACACTGCTGGTGTGTTTAATTTTTTGACATAGGGTGCAGGCAGATTACGGGCCTCACATAGCTGCTGCCAGGCCCCTAATCTGCCATGGGCCCCTATATACCGCCTCCTCATGCTGCTGCCAAGTCCAGAGTCTGTCATGGTCCCTGTACGGCCTCCCATTGCTGCTGTCTCCATCGCCACACTCTGCTGCCATGTGCCACTTTCAGGTCTCTTCACACTGCTGGTGTGTTTAATTTTTTGACATAGGGTGCAGGCAGATTACGGGCCTCACATAGCTGCTGCCAGGCCCCTAATCTGCCATGGGCCCCTATATACCGCCTCCTCATGCTGCTGCCAAGTCTAGAGTCTCTCATGGGTCCCTGTACGGCCTCCCATTGCTGCTGTCTCCATCGCCACACTCTGCTGCCATGTGCCACTTTCAGGTCTCTTCACACTGCTGGTGTGTTTAATTTTTTGACATAGGGTGCAGGCAGATTACGGGCCTCACATAGCTGCTGCCAGGCCCCTAATCTGCCATGGGCCCCTATATACCGCCTCCTCATGCTGCTGCCAAGTCCAGAGTCTGTCATGGTCCCTGTACGGCCTCCCATTGCTGCTGTCTCCATCGCCACACTCTGCTGCCATGTGCCACTTTCAGGTCTCTTCACACTGCTGGTGTGTTTAATTTTTTGACATAGGGTGCAGGCAGATTACGGGCCTCACATAGCTGCTGCCAGGCCCCTAATCTGCCATGGGCCCCTATATACCGCCTCCTCATGCTGCTGCCAAGTCTAGAGTCTCTCATGGGTCCCTGTACGGCCTCCCATTGCTGCTGTCTCCATCGCCACACTCTGCTGCCATGTGCCACTTTCAGGTCTCTTCACACTGCTGGTGTGTTTAATTTTTGGACATAGGGTGCAGGCAGATTACGGGCCTCACATAGCTGCTGCCAGGCCCCTAATCTGCCATGGGCCCCTATATACCGCCTCCTCATGCTGCTGCCAAGTCTAGAGTCTCTCATGGGTCCCTGTACGGCCTCCCATTGCTGCTGTCTCCATCGCCACACTCTGCTGCCATGTGCCACTTTCAGGTCTCTTCACACTGCTGGTGTGTTAAATTTTTTGACATAGGGTGCAGGCAGATTACGGGCCTCACATAGCTGCTGCCAGGCCCCTAATCTGCCATGGGCCCCTATATACCGCCTCCTCCTGCTGCTGCCAGGTCCAGAGTCTCTCATGGGTCCCTGTACGGCCTCCCATTGCTGCTGTCTCCATCGCCACACTCTGCTGCCATGTGCCACTTTCAGGTCTCTTCACACTGCTGGTGTGTTAAATTTTTTGACATAGGGTGCTGCAAGATAACGGGCCTCACATAGCTGCTGCCAGGCCCCTAATCAGCCATGGGCCCCTATACCGCCTCCTCCTGCTGCTGCCAGGTCCAGAGTCTCTCATGCCATGTGCCACTTTCAGGTCTCTTCACACTGCTGGTGTGTTAAATTTTTTGACATAGGGTGCTGGCAGATTACGGGCCTCCCATAGCTGCTGCCAGGCCCCTAATCTGCCATGGGCCCCTATATACCGCCTCCTCATGCTGCTGCCAAGTCCAGAGTCTGTCATGGTCCCTGTACGGCCTCCCATTGCTGCTGTCTCCATCGCCACACTCTGCTGCCATGTGCCACTTTCAGGTCTCTTCACACTGCTGGTGTGTTAAATTTTTTGACATAGGGTGCAGGCAGATTACGGGCCTCACATAGCTGCTGCCAGGCCCCTAATCTGCCATGGGCCCCTATATACCGCCTCCTCATGCTGCTGCCAAGTCCAGAGTCTGTCATGGTCCCTGTACGGCCTCCCATTGCTGCTGTCTCCATCGCCACACTCTGCCATGTGCCACTTTCAGGTCTCTTCACACTGCTGGTGTGTTTAATTTTTTGACATAGGGTGCAGGCAGATTACGGGCCTCACATAGCTGCTGCCAGGCCCCTAATCTGCCATAGGCCCCTATATACCGCCTCCTCATGCTGCTGCCAAGTCCAGAGTCTCTCATGGGTCCCTGTACGGCCTCCCATTGCTGCTTTCTCCATCGCCACACTCTGCTGCCATGTGCCACTTTCAGGTCTCTTCACACTGCTGGTGTGTTAAATTTTTTGACATAGGGTGCAGGCAGATTACGGGCCTCACATAGCTGCTGCCAGGCCCCTAATCTGCCATGGGCCCCTATATACCGCCTCCTCATGCTGCTGCCAAGTCCAGAGTCTGTCATGGTCCCTGTACGGCCTCCCATTGCTGCTGTCTCCATCGCCACACTCTGCCATGTGCCACTTTCAGGTCTCTTCACACTGCTGGTGTGTTTAATTTTTTGACATAGGGTGCAGGCAGATTACGGGCCTCACATAGCTGCTGCCAGGCCCCTAATCTGCCATGGGCCCCTATATACCGCCTCCTCATGCTGCTGCCAAGTCCAGAGTCTGTCATGGTCCCTGTACGGCCTCCCATTGCTGCTGTCTCCATCGCCACACTCTGCTGCCATGTGCCACTTTCAGGTCTCTTCACACTGCTGGTGTGTTTAATTTTTTGACATAGGGTGCAGGCAGATTACGGGCCTCACATAGCTGCTGCCAGGCCCCTAATCTGCCATGGGCCCCTATATACCGCCTCCTCATGCTGCTGCCAAGTCTAGAGTCTCTCATGGGTCCCTGTACGGCCTCCCATTGCTGCTGTCTCCATCGCCACACTCTGCTGCCATGTGCCACTTTCAGGTCTCTTCACACTGCTGGTGTGTTAAATTTTTGGACATAGGGTGCAGGCAGATTACGGGCCTCACATAGCTGCTGCCAGGCCCCTAATCTGCCATGGGCCCCTATATACCGCCTCCTCATGCTGCTGCCAAGTCCAGAGTCTGTCATGGTCCCTGTACGGCCTCCCATTGCTGCTGTCTCCATCGCCACACTCTGCCATGTGCCACTTTCAGGTCTCTTCACACTGCTGGTGTGTTTAATTTTTTGACATAGGGTGCAGGCAGATTACGGGCCTCACATAGCTGCTGCCAGGCCCCTAATCTGCCATGGGCCCCTATATACCGCCTCCTCATGCTGCTGCCAAGTCCAGAGTCTGTCATGGTCCCTGTACGGCCTCCCATTGCTGCTGTCTCCATCGCCACACTCTGCTGCCATGTGCCACTTTCAGGTCTCTTCACACTGCTGGTGTGTTAAATTTTTGGACATAGGGTGCAGGCAGATTACGGGCCTCACATAGCTGCTGCCAGGCCCCTAATCTGCCATGGGCCCCTATATACCGCCTCCTCATGCTGCTGCCAAGTCCAGAGTCTGTCATGGTCCCTGTACGGCCTCCCATTGCTGCTGTCTCCATCGCCACACTCTGCCATGTGCCACTTTCAGGTCTCTTCACACTGCTGGTGTGTTTAATTTTTTGACATAGGGTGCAGGCAGATTACGGGCCTCACATAGCTGCTGCCAGGCCCCTAATCTGCCATGGGCCCCTATATACCGCCTCCTCATGCTGCTACCAAGTCCAGAGTCTGTCATGGTCCCTGTACGGCCTCCCATTGCTGCTGTCTCCATCGCCACACTCTGCTGCCATGTGCCACTTTCAGGTCTCTTCACACTGCTGGTGTGTTTAATTTTTTGACATAGGGTGCAGGCAGATTACGGGCCTCACATAGCTGCTGCCAGGCCCCTAATCTGCCATAGGCCCCTATATACCGCCTCCTCATGCTGCTGCCAGGTCCAGAGTCTCTCATGGGTCCCTGTACGGCCTCCCATTGCTGCTTTCTCCATCGCCACACTCTGCCATGTGCCACTTTCAGGTCTCCTCACACACTGCTGGTGTGTTGAATTTTTTGACATAGGGTGCTGGCAGATTACGGGCCTCCCATAGCTGCTGCCAGGCCCCTAATCTGCCATGGGCCCCTATATACCGCCTCCTCATGCTGCTGCCAAGTCCAGAGTCTGTCATGGGTCCCTGTACGGCCTCCCATTGCTGCTGTCTCCATCGCCACACTCTGCCATGTGCCACTTTCAGGTCTCCTCACACACTGCTGGTGTGTAGAATTTTTTGACATAGGGTGCTGGCAGATTACGGGCCTCCCATAGCTGCTGCCAGGCCCCTAATCTGCCATGGGCCCCTATATACCGCCTCCTCATGCTGCTGCCAAGTCCAGAGTCTGTCATGGGTCCCTGTACGGCCTCCCATTGCTGCTGTCTCCATCGCCACACTCTGCCATGTGCCACTTTCAGGTCTCCTCACACTGCTGGTGTGTTGAATTTTTTGACATAGGGTGCTGGCAGATTACGGGCCTCCTATAGCTGCTGCCAGGCCCCTAATCTGCCATGGGCCCCTATATACCGCCTCCTCATGCTGCTGCCAAGTTCAGAGTCTGTCATGGGTCCCTGTACGGCCTCCCATTGCTGCTGTCTCCATCGCCACACTCTGCCATGTGCCACTTTCAGGTCTCCTCACACACTGCTGGTGTGTTGAATTTTTTGACATAGGGTGCTGGCAGATTACGGGCCTCCTATAGCTGCTGCCAGGCCCCTAATCTGCCGTAGGCCCCTATATACCGCCTCCTCATGCTGCTGCCAGGTCCAGAGTCTCTCATGGGTCCCTGTACGGCCTCCCATTGCTGCTGTCTCCATCGCCACACTCTGCCATGTGCCACTTTCAGGTCTCCTCACACTGCTGGTGTGTTCCATTTTTTGTCATAGGGTGCTGGCAGATTATGGGCCTCCCATAACTGCTGCCAGGCCCCTAATCTGCCATGGGCCCCTATACCGACTCCTCATGCTGTGACGTTGCAACAAGGTGGAATTCAACCCTACATATGTTAGACCGCCTTTACGAACAGCAAAAGGCCATCACAGATTTCCTGATGTTAAAAGCAGATAAAGGTACTCCCTGTGTAACTTAGATGTCAGCCATTGGCAGCTCATGCGTGACACCTGCGCTTGCTCAGGCCCTTTGAGGAGGCCACGCTATTCGTGAGTCGGCAGGACTATGGGATGAACGACGTCATTCCTCTGTTGCACGTCCTGGAACAAATGCTGTTAACAATGGCTGGTCAGGGTGCGGTAGACGTGGCGCACAGATCTCAACGCCACATGGCCCCTGTGGGGGCAGGACTGGAAGAAGAGGAGGAGGTAGAGGAGGACATTGGTGCTCAGGAATTATTGAGTGAAATGGGTGGTTTTTCCACTCAGCGGACAGGAGTGGAGGAGCAGGAGCATCTGGTAGAGGAGGAGGAAGAGGAGACAGAGGACCTAGACGCACCGTGGCAGTATGCTGTGGAGATGGAGGCAGGGAGTCCCTCGCATTCCTTGGCACAAATGGCCCATAGCATGCTCGGTTGCTTGCGTAGCGACAGCCGAATAATAACCATCAGACAGAGGGATGACTTTTGGCTGTCCACCTTGTTGGACCCTCGCTACCGTTCAAAAATGGTGGCCTTTTTCACACCTGCTGAGAGGGAGGCCAAAATAACGTACTATAAAAAACACCTATGTAGTCAGCTGGTCTCTGCCTGTCTGCGCCAACGTCCATCCTCAGACACTGTGGGCCCTGTGCGCTCGTGTTCCGCTGCCATGGCAGCAGGGGAGGGGTGGGGTGGTAGGAGCAGTGGCAGCTCCACCAGCAGCGGCTGCCTCAGTCTGCAGTCGATGATGAGTAGCTTTCTTCACCAGCGCAGTGAGGAAACTACTAACCAGCCGCAGCAGCAGCAGCAGCATCAGGTGGACCTGGAGCAGGAGCTCAAACAACAGGCTTAGGCCTACTTGGACAGCACCCTGCCAACCGAGGTAGACAATCCCCTTGACTACTGGGCAACGAAACTTGACCTTTGGCCCCAACTAGCTGAATTTGCCCTTGAAAGGCTGTCATGCCCGGCCAGTAGCGTGGCATCGGAGCGCGTGTTTAGTGCGGCAGGAGGTATTGCAACTCCGCGGAGGACACGACTGTCCACCCAAAGTGTGGAGAGACTCACGTTTGTGAAAATGAATCAGGCGTGGATTAGTCTGGATTTCAAACCACCAGTTCCTGACACAACTGACTAAATCCGCCATGAATCATGCCCCAAACATGTGCCACTTTCAGGTCTCCTCACACTGCTGGTGTGTTCCATTTTTTGTCATAGGGTGCTGGCAGATTACGGGCCTCCCATAGCTGCTGCCAGGCCCCTAATCTGCCATGGGCCCCTATACCGCCTCCTCATGCTGCTGCCAAGTCCAGAGTCTCTCATGGGTCCCTGTACGGCCTCCCATTGCTGCTGCCTCCATCGCCACACTCTGCCATGTGCCACTTTCAGGTCTCCTCACACTGCTGGTGTGTTCCATTTTTTGTCATAGGGTGCTGGCAGATTACGGGCCTCCCATAGCTGCTGCCAGGCCCCTAATCTGCCATGGGCCCCTATACCGCCTCCTCATGCTGCTGCCAGGTCCAGAGTCTCTCATGGGTCCCTGTACGGCCTCCCATTGCTGCTGTCTCCATCGCCACACTCTGCCATGTGCCACTTTCAGGTCTCCTCACACTGCTGGTGGGTTCCATTTTTTGTCATAGGGTGCTGGCAGATTACGGGCCTCCCATAGCTGCTGCCAGGCCCGTAATCTGCCATGGGCCCCCGTACCGACTCCTCATGCTGCTGCCAGGCCCGTAATCTGTCATGGGCCACTGTTGTCGCTTGTTGGCATATTCCGCTCGTTCAGATGCTCCTTCTCCTGCTACTCCTCTTCACGGATTCCGTCAGCAGTCTTTCTTGGAATCCGTTTCCAAGAGACAACAGTTTGCGAGCACGCACCCGACGGTGCAGAAGCTGAACGTCCTCCTGTCCAAGTTGCTGCTGCCAGGCTCGTAATCTGTCATGCGCCCCTGTACCGCCTCCTCATGCTGCTGCCAGGTCCAGAGTGTGTCATGGGCCCCCGTACCGACTCCTCATGCTGCTGCCAGGCCCGTAATCTGTCATGGGCCCCTGTACCGCCTCCCCATGCTGCTGCCAGGTCCAGAGTGTGTCATGGGTCCCTGTACGGCCTCCCATTGCTGCTGCCAGGCCCGTAATCTGCCATGGGCCCCTGTACCGACTCCTCATGCTGCTGCCAGGCCCGTAATCTGTCATGGGCCCCTGTACCGCCTCCTCATGCTGCTGCCAGGTCCAGAGTGTGTCATGGGTCCCTGTACGGCCTCCCATTGCTGCTGTCTCTATCGCCACACTCTGCCATGTGCCACTTTCAGGTCTCCTCACACTGCTGGTGGTTTCCATTTTTGTCATAGGGTGCTGTATGGCCTCCCATTGCTGCTGCCTCCACCGCCACACTGTGGCTCCACACTCTGGTTTTGGCCCCGTGACTGCCCAAATGAGTGAAGTGTGCGGTGATTCTAAGATCGACGGCACTCATCTGCATGTCATACTGACTGACAGTATTATTTCTCTTCCCCAGCAGACTCCAAGGGCATTTAAATTAAAGGTACAGTGTTCTGCACTAATATTAAGTCTCTCTGAAGCCTAGAAACACCCTTTTTTAAGTTAAATTCACAGCGAATTTATTCGACTCGAATCGAATATTGTCCACGAATTCGCCGAATCAGTCGAATCGAATTTTTCATTTCTTCGCTCATCTCTAATTACTATATTTAAGCTGCTGAAACTTGATGGGCTTCACTGAAGTTACTGACCTAGGACTTGTATGTATAACAGAAAAAAATATCTTCTGATTTAGTTAGATAGGCTATAATAAGAGATAAAACATAATGAAAATCCTAAGTTTCAGTTTTAATTATCCCACAATTATCACCACTTTCTTTCTGTGCTTGGCCTCTAATTAAGTGACGGTCTGTCACTTTTCTATTTTGGACATTTTTTTACTCTGAGAAAGTATAAAATTGATCTTAATTATGTCATCAAATGAAAGCTTACAGCTGTGGATTGATTCAAATGAGGATAATGTATGTCTTCAAATTAAGGTAAGGTCTGGACCTGTGTCTCCTTCACCATCAACCTCTTCCTGATCTCAGACTTTAAAGCTGAAATGTATTCATAACATTTGATAAAAATGAATGTTCTTTAGCAAGGAACATACATTCCACATTAATAATTCCTCGCCACCACCCAACGATCGCCAAGTATAACTGACAGGGGAGAGACCTGTGTGTAAACAGATCACAGGTCTCTCTCCTGCCAGCAGTAACATGCTGCTGTGTGTTTCTCTGCACAGCAGAGAAATACACAGCAGCATGTCTCCCTAGTAAAACACACACAGTACACTTAGTAAAACAGCACACAGTTAACCCTTTGATTGCCCCAGAAGTTAACCCCTTCCTGCCCAGTGTCATTAGTACAGTGTCAGTGCTTTTTATTAGCACTGATCACTGTATTAGTGTCATTGGGGATGCCAGTGAGAGTTAGTCAGCCCCCCCCCCAGTGTCAGAATGCCTGCCGCAGTCCTGCTATAAGTCGCTGATCGCCGCCATTACTAGTATAAAAAAAATTCCAGTATATATACTTTTGTATACGCTATAACTTTTATGTAAACCAATTAATTTACATGTACTGGGATTTTTTTTAGCAAAGACATGTAGCAGAATACATTTTGGCCTAAATTTAGGAAGAAATTTGATTTTTAAAAATGTTTTTACTGAATATGTTTTATAGCAAAAAGTCAAAAATACAGGGGGTTTTTTTTTTCAAAATTGTCGGTCGTTTTTTTTGGGCAAAAAATAAAAACCACACAAGTGATCAAATACCACCGAAAGAAAACTCTGTGGGAAAAAAGGACATAAATTTAATTTTGTGGTTGTTGCATGACTGTGCAATTGTCAGTTAAAGTAATGCAGCGCCGTATTGCAAAAAATGGCCTGGTCAGGAAGGGGGATAAATCCTCCAGAGGGCAAGTGGTTAGTCTTTAGCCTGTAAGCAGATCGGCCTCTAAATATTCAGCACAGTGCCTAAAAATGGAGAGCAACTGAGCATGTGCAGATCAGGGTGAGACAGTGTATTAGTGGATTGTAACCACTTGCCGTCCAGCCGCTGTATATAAATGGCAGGACGGTGGCAGTCCAGGGGCGGGTTGCTGTTCATAAACGGCACCCGCCATTATGGACTGTGCGTGCTCCCTGGGAGTGCGCAGCACCGTGATCCGGGTGCCGTTTATGAACACCGATCATTGTACAGGACCTCTGTGCGAGGTCCCGATCATGTGATCACTGATTGGCCTATCAGTGATCACATGCAGAGTAGTAAGCAAGATGTCACTTCTGACATCATTGCTTACTACCTGTGAAATCTGTGAATGATCACAGAGGTCACATGGTACAAGGCTATTCACACTAGCCTTGTACCATGTGACAAGCTGTGACCAATCACAGCTCACACAGTAGTTCTCAATGGCTGCAAGAATGCAGCCAGAGAGAAGGCGAAATGATTGCTTTTACAGCCTTTATGGGTGTAAAAGCAATCAGTGTAAAAAAAATTAAAAAATCTTCATCACCCCCCACAAGTAGTACAGTGTCACCATGGTGACACTGTACTGCTAGGGTAACAGTATGGAGAAAAAAAAAACATAAATAATAATATAAAAAAAATAAAATAAAAATGTAAACTTTTTTTTTTAAATCATAATTTTTGGTTATAAACTAATTTGTTTTTTTTTTTTTTACTAAAACGATAACTGAATACATTTTGGCCAAGATTTATGAAGAAAGATTATTTATTTGCTAAATTTTAAAAGAAAAACTTTTTTTTCAAAATTTTTGGGCTTTTTAATTTATATAGCAAAAAAAAAATCCCAGTGGTGAATAAATACCACCAAAATAAAGCTTTATCTGTCTCAAAAAAAAATGCAAAAAAATTTATATGGGTACAGTGTTGCATGACTGCGCAATTATCATTCAAAGTGTGATAGCACTGAAAGCTGAAAATTGGCCTGGACAGGAAGGGGGTAAACGTGTCCAGACTAGAAGTGGTTAAAAAGTATAGTCACCTATTTTTAACATTTTACATAGCTATACCTGCACAAGGGGCAATCCTGAAGTGGTCTAGCAAGGCTTAATTTTCTATCTAAAGGTCCACTTAAAGTCTCCTAGATGACTGCTGGGAAGAACGGCAAGACCACTGGGAAAAGCAAGGATCAGTTGTAACTAACTTCCCCCTACACACGCACTCACCTACACACCTTTGCAATGCTTCACCTATTGTCTAATTAAATACCTGTTAAATACCTAAATTCTAATTAAATACCTGTGTAAGCTGCAAGCCACCAATGTTTGAGCTTACAATGAGCGATGGACTCCCAATGAAATGGCGAGGAAGTAAAAGAAAATATATAAATGCTGTAAGGGATGGGTGGGTTGAAGAAAATGTGTTGCTTTGCCATAAATTTACGTTAACACCTTGCCGCCTCCACCTCTGGCCCTTTAAGAGAATCTAAATGCCATGAGGTAGAGGCAGGCTTTCCAATCGTGTTATGGCTGTGATTGGCTGTCAAAGCCCATGGATGCATATGTGCGGTGGCTTGGCTTTAAGCCCACCCACTACATATGTGCATACAGCCAGCAGAAACAGATTAATGACAGCTCCTACTGGAGTGTGAGGACATTGCATTTGTAAATAATCAGTTCTCCAGGCACGTGCCTGTAGCTCAGAGGTCCTCAAACTACATGCGGCCTGCCGAGGACATTTATCCGGTCTGGGGCGTATCTGCCACGAGGCAAGGGACTAGGGTTTGGCAGGTCGGGAGAGCTCGGCAGGGCTCGGGCAGAAGGCTGGAGGGCGGGATCAGCAATTCTAGGACAGGGGAAGGTGGGCTTGGCTTATGCACCCGCACCACTCACCTGGCCTCTCTGCAGCCAGCCGGCCATCTATTCTGATCAGTGCATGCAACCGTCACGTACGGAGGGCGGAGCCTAGAGGTGACCATGAAGAGGGGGAGCAAGAGAGGAGACTCCATCGCTGCATGTCGGGTATCACGGCCACGAACCCTAGATAAGTGCAATAGATGATCGATCTCCTCCCTCTTTCTTTCCCCCCTCTCTCCCCCCTCCTCTCTCTCTCTCCCCCTCCCCCCTCTCTCTCTCTCCCCCCCTCCTCTCCACCCCCTTCCTCTCTCTCCCCCCTCTCCCCCCTCCTCTCTCTCCCCCCTCCCCCCTCCTCTCTCTCCCCCCTCCTCTCTCTCTCTCTCTCCCCCCTCTCTCCCCCCTCCTCTCTACCCCCCCTCCTCTCTACCCCCCCTCCTCTCTCCCCCCCTTCTCCCTCTCTCCCTCTCTCTCCCCCCTCCTCTCTCTCTCCCCTCCTTATTTCTCCCCCCTCTCTCTCTCTTTACATTGCACACAGATCCGACCCAACAAGGTGTCCTGCATTTACTGTATATTTCGCTCCATAAGACACACTTGGGGGGAAATGTCTATGTGTCTTATGGAGTGGCCGGCCCAGTATTCACACCACCTTTGTATGTCTTCAGTCTCTGGTCATCTCCTGTACTATGTCCGCAGTCTCTGGTCATCTCCTGTACTGGGTCCACAGTCTCTGGTCATCTCCTGTACTGTGTCCGCAGTCTCTGGTCATCTCCTGTACTATGTCCGCAGTCTCTGGTCATCTCCTGTACTGTGTCCGCAGTCTCTGGTCATCTCCTGTACTATGTCCGCAGTCTCTGGTCATCTCCTGTACTATGTCCGCAGTCTCTGGTCATCTCCTGTACTGTGTCCGCAGTCTCTGGTCATTTCCTGTACTGTGTCCGCAGTCTCTGGTAATCTCCTGTACTGTGTCCGCAGTCTCTGGTCATTTCCTGTACTATGTCCGCAGTCTCTGGTCATCTCCTGTACTGTGTCCGCAGTCTCTGGTCATTTCCTGTACTGTGTCCGCAGTCTCTGGTCATTTCCTGTACTGTGTCCGCAGTCTCTGGTAATCTCCTGTACTGTGTCCGCAGTCTCTGGTCATTTCCTGTACTATGTCCGCAGTCTCTGGTCATCTCCTGTACTGTGTCCGCAGTCTCTGGTCATCTCCTGTACTGTGTCCGCAGTCTGTGGTCATCTCCTGTACTGTGTCCGCAGTCGCTGGTCATCTCCTGTACTGTGTCCGCAGTCGCTGGTCATCTCCTGTACTGTGTCCGCAGTCTCTGGTCATCTCCTGTACTGTGTCCGCAGTCTCTGGTCATCTCCTGTACTGTGTCCGCAGTCTCTGGTCATCTCCTGCACTGTGTCCGCAGTCTCTGGTCATCTCCTGTACTGTGTCCGCAGTCTCTGGTCATCTCCTGTACTGTGTCCGCATTTGTTCATAGTTTTTTTTTAAACTATAGTCCGGCCCTCCAACGGTCTGAGGGACAGTGAACTGGCCCCCTGTTTAAAAATTTTGAGGACCCCTGCTGTAGCTACTGCAATCACCCCATGTTATTTTTGGTCACCCCACAACTGCCTGATATACTGGAGAGTGGAAAGCCCTAGATGATGTGAAATCTGTACTTCTGTTCAGCTTTGCTGTTGTGGAGCTCAAGAGTGCTGTTGCTACAGGGAATATACAGTACCTGGAGAATTGGTGATTGGGAAGCTGTAACAAAAGCCTTTCTACGCCTTCAGAAATGTGGGTCAGACTTTGTTGGTGAGTGCTAATTCTGATGGGTATTTGTGTGTAATTGAAAGTGTGGCTGTTATTGTAAATAATAGGCATCTTTATTCAGCAGCAACAACACACCGAAAACAGAAGACACAGTTAAAGCAAACAGCACAACAAGTTAATCAATTAGTGTGAAATCAAAGTATTGGCATCAGAACATTAACATGTGCAATGTAACAATTCACTTGTATAGGTACAGTATACAGCTTAGATAATTGTAATATAAGTTCTAAACTTGTCCGTTGGTGAGCTCATAAGTCTGCTTTAGGTCCAGAACCATTGCACAGTAACAAATGCCTTCCCAACGCAACAAAGTTACAACTAACGTATTGTTTCTAAGATACTACACACAGAAAGGAATAACAGGCGTGCGGTTCATTTACAGTGATTCACCTTGAAAGATCTCTTCTCAATCAAGTTACTTTATCCAACATATACTACTGTAAGGTCTCTTTCACATGGGCGTTCCATATATCCGTTTTTCATCTGCTCGTTTACGGATGAAAAACGGCCCCCCATGTATTTCTATGGACTTGCGGATGTAAACGGATGAACATCTTTTCACATCCGTTAATGTCCTCATCCATTAACATCTGTTTTTTTGAACGGAAGAAACCCCTATTTTTCTTCTGCAAAAAGAAAAAAAGACTGAACAGACATATAACTGATGTCAATGGATGTAAACAGACCAAAAACGGATGTAGACGGATGAAAACAGATCTAAACGAATGAATAATGGATGTAAACGGATGAAAAATGGATGTAAACTCATTAGTTTTTTCTTTGAAAAAACGTGACTGAACTGAAGAAAAAAAACGGAACTCCCATGTGAAAGGACCCTAAATCCTTTGTCTGTCTTAATCCTCTGTATTGAACTGACAGTCTTTCCTTGACTTTGCAATACAGTCTATCAAACTATCATACTAGCTACTATGGGCTGAACAGATAGCTGAAGATACTGTATGTTACTGCTGTGTTATAGCAATTAAACTTATGTGATTCTAGATGTCTTATGAACAGTCATGGAGGCACAAAGAACTTGTTTGTGAAAACCATGTGGCACTTACAAACCAGCAGTCTCCTTAGATCTTCTACGGAGATGGAAAACCAGATAGAATGTGCTCCAGCTTCTCTGCGCTGCCCTATAGGCACTGAACAACAGGGATCAAACCAGAAGAATCCAGCAGAATGTCTCTCTGAAGACTCTCTCAACTGCAATCTTTCAGAATGTTCTCTCCCCAATCTATTATTTTTTCCCCAGACTGTGTTGCAAAGCATTTCCCTGATGTCACAGACTCTCCAGGCTGTATCATGTTTCCCTACATTTCTGTAGCAATCCAATGAAGTTAAATTGTTGTGGCCATTTTGGGATAGTCCAAAATCCATTGTGTGTAATCTGCTGGCAACATGGAATGAAACACACAAAATTAAAAAACAAACATATAAAAGAACATATAACTACATTTACTGGGCTTGAAAAGGCTGTGGTTTATTATAAAAGGGGTTAATCAGTATAATATTCATAAAACAAATGATAAGCAACCATGATAGATCTAGCTTTAGCAGCTCAGTCCAAACCAGCATATATCATATATATAATCCATCCAGCCCTAAACTCAATAACCACCGCCTTCTTAATAAAACCGCAACAGTCATTAAATTAGGGCAGGAGGGAGGGGAGCTGGAGGATGCTCTGACTCCAAGAGCTGACAGAGATCCATTCATGGGCTATTTAAAGGGGAATCCATGCACAGTCTGTAGAGAAAGCTGAAAGTTATTTTTTCCAAAATTCTGTCTCTTGAATGGGTGGCAAAAATCCAATAGGGTGGCTGTTGCTGTGCACAAATACCATCTCATACACTTGCTGCTGTAATAAAGAATATAGAACAGGTGGTGTGGGTGTATATATACAGTATATATATATATATATATATATACTTTTTTCTGTGAGTCATCACATGTGATCACTTCTCTAGTCACTACATTTCCTTTCATACAACCTCTAGTGGCAGAAAACAGTCTCTACAAAATAATAAATATTCTGTAACAGGTGATTATGTGCATAGTAGATATAGCACCACTCAAGTGCCACTGCAATCATAGCCTGCCGGCTTGGACTGGTACTCTCAGGTGCCGATCCGCTCACAGAGTACATCTCACTCTAAGAACAAATCACCAAGTATTGGAACGAAGCTGCACAGAGCTCTATGGCTAAGCCCTATTCTGGCGAAACGCGTAAGTGGGTATGTCTCATGGGAGGAGATTGAGCTGAATCCAGCCCTTAGATTTCTTTTAAGGTGGTTAATATCAACAGTGTATGGCTTTGTTCCATTAGTAGGTAAATGTTTCTGCTTTGCAAATCAAACCTTGTAATATTGGTACACAATAGGCAGTCTAGCAAATTTCTGTAAACACACACACACTCTCTCTCACTCAGTGGAAGGGTTAAATTGATACAGGCAGTGTTCCCAGTCCAGAAAGCAGTGAGCAGGAATAGACCTGACCAAGTGGTGATTGACAAGCTACAATCCTACAGCATGAGTCCAAAGTGATATTGTTGATAGCCACATCCCCTGAAACACTTTTCATCCCATTGCAGAGCAAGCATGCGCAGACTATAACTAGTAGCAGTGCCCCATCACAGGACCCGAATTATGGTGGCCTTCACTGACAAGATCAACAGGTATTTTTGGTAATTTGCAGAGGGACTAAGAGAACAAGCAGATATAATGAAGTGCTACAGCAGGCTTTTTTTTAAATGTGAGGCCATAGTTCTACTTTAACAATGCAGGCACTAAATCTGCTTTCACAACAACAGAAAAAGGTGAGGTTACTTTTTATTCATCCTTAATGTTAATTTCTGGAGACAGCAGAAAACAGTAATTAGTTTGGGTTCATAAGGCCACATTATCAGAAGCTACAGGACTGCAAGATATTGTTTCATCTACAAACTCAATGTAACCTTTTATGTTCCCGTTTCATGTGCTCAGTAGAACAAAAAAAACACAAAAAGCACTGTAACCCAGTTACAAATGACCTGTGTTTTATTTCTCTACACATCTACACAGAAAAACCATATTAAAATCAACCCTAATTTTCACATTTTATAAACAGTTTATATACCTTTCTTTATTGTATATTATAAGATAAATATACGTTTTCGTATTGCTTTTACATTGAAATAGATATGGGATTTTGTATATTTTACTTTTTTTGTTTAGAAATGTGTAAGCTACATTTTTATTTTGTATATAAAATCTTTATATTACAAATAAGCATTTAGTAAATGGTATTTCCATGACAAAATATTTAAAGAATATACAGGGGTATCCAGGGGCGGACTGACAACTCACGGGGCCCCCGGGCAATAGGGGCCCCTGTATCCTTGCCCAAACTCAAAAAAACCTATGAAAAAAGTACCAGGGGCATCTCATGGGGCCCCCTACTGACCCCGGGTCCTTGGGCAGTGTCCGAGTTTCCAAATGGTCAGTCCGCCCCTAGGGGTATCTAAAAAGATAGCCCATCATCTGCTCACTTGCTGGCTGTCTCTGTCTAACTACAGCAGGAAGTGGGTATCCTAAATCCTTATAATTCAGCTGTGTGTGTGTTCTGAGTATCAGATCTCGGCAAAGTGGTAAAATGGTTTAACAGGGCAGTGGAAAATTGACCTAGTTGTACTGCCTGCAGATGGCAAATATGAAATAGAATGTGTAGCATTTCGTGTTGTTTTTGACTATAAAATATTTTAAAAATCCTGAACATTATAATATATATTCAAAACTCTATACTTTTCCTTTATAAAAGATTAAAAAGAGCAGAGAAAGGGGACAGTGTTAAAATGATCTCTAGCGAAATCACAAAATTGGGTAATAAATATGTGAAATGAAAAACCATTTATCTGAGTTTCTGTTTGAACTTTGGATATTCTGTTTGAAAGAAAAATAAATGTTCTATAGAGAATTTAACCATAGATTTTAAACCTGTTTCAGTCAATGTCCTGCTTCTGAGTGGTTTAGATAAAATAGTAGCCACTATACACAACACCTTAAGTTTAGACACTCTCCATACATTTTGATTAAAAGATGCTGTACCTTTTCTTGACTGCATTTTCCTTTGGCTGATAATATATAAGGAGCATATCTTTTCTTTCGTATAAGGTCATGCTGTCCCATTCTGGGTTTTTTTAAACCTGTAATTGAAAAAAATGTACCTGAAAAGTACATACAGGAATTCTATGTGGGCCTGCCTAGAATGATGGTTGCCTGCCAATCCCTTCTTTATTATTGCCATTTCCAGATGATGTTGATGATAAGGATGATGATGATGAAGCTTAACTTTTGAAGTTCTGAACAAAGGAGGAGGAAAAGAATAGCCCAGCCATGGTTTAGAACTGTGCATCTCTATAGAAGGATGTGAGTTTGGCTTATATACATTGCTCTGAATAATGGGTATGTTGTGTGTCAATTACGAGTAAAATTTCCATTTGGTATATTCCTCATAAAACCCACTTCCACTATCCAAACTCTCATGTCCATTATTTGTCTCTGACACTCTGGGAGCGAGATATGCCAAAATGTCCCTAGTGCAAGAGCTTTCTATATTAGTGACATCTCTACCTCTGAAAAGTTTCTTCTTTTTACAGATGTATGGAAAGGACCAATACCTCTAGCCATGCTCTCCTCTGATGTCTTCTCCTTCTCAACCTGAACTATTCAGTCAACCACTACATAAACATCATTAAATGACCCAGATTAGACACATCTCATGATGTATCATGAGAGCATTCCTAGATAATATCACAGGAGTTATGACATCGTATTGTGCCTTGTCCACCTCCACTCTTAGATTTGTAATGGGCACCAGGTTCTACTACCAATGACAACTTCTCTCCTCATCATCATTTGATGCCTCTGTGTAGCACAGTTACATTGACAATTCCTCATCCCTAAATATCTGATGCTCCCACCCCAAAGACAGATTGACATAGGATGGGGCACAATATGTCCCCATTGCCATGTCCTGGACTTGAAGGAAGTCAGTGCTGTCAAATGTAAAAATGTTGTACCTAAGGCTAAAGTCCAGTAATTTCCAAATGGATTGATGGTACTCATTCTGTTCCAAACTCCTTTCTTGCAAGAAAAGCTGGCTCACAGGCAACACAGTGGATAACTGGGTAGCACTTCTGCCTGCCAGAATTAGGATCATCAGTTCAAATCTGGAGTTTGCATGTTCTCTCTGTGCCTATGTGGGTTTCCTCCCACACTGCAAAGACATGTTGGTAGGTTAATTGGCTCCTGTCCTAATTGGCCCTATTATGTGTATGTATAATTGTGAGATTGGGACCTTAGATTTTGAGCTCCTTGAGGGCAGGAACTGATGTGAATGTGTAATATACAGTATATGTAAAGCGTTTTGTAAATTGTCAGCGCTATATAAATACCTGTAATACACCACAGATATCTTTTTATCCTGTGGAATACTACTATAGAATGCCTTGGTACAGACACACAAGGTGACACATACAAGTTAAAATGGCAATTAACGGTTAATTTAATGTGGATTTTTAAGTTGCAATTAGTGTCTGTGTATAAATACTGAATGAGTTTGTTAGCGCCCACAAGAATGCACTGAGCAGGCTAGATACTGAGCCATGGGGAGCAGAAAAGAACTGTCAACAAGATAATAGAACTTTATAAAGATGAAAAAAGATCTAAAAAGATATCCAAAGCCTTGAATATGCCAGTCAGTACTGTTCAATCACTTAATAAGAAGTAGAAAATTCAGAGATCTCTTGATAGCAAGCCAAGGTAGACCAAGGGGAGTGGCTCACTTCAGTGCTGACAGCTTCACCTGGTCTTCCGTTTTCTGTGTTTCAGCCTTTTCTATTGTCCATCCCAAGATGATGTACCTTCCACACATGCAAAGGATTTTAAAGAATATGTAAACCCAACATTTTCATAGTCCTGATATGTGCCTGCTGTACCATGTACTTGTATGAAAAAGTATCTTGTTCTCTTTGTATTGCTTCTTTTGTGTGAAATCCCTGGTGTTCCTGCCAGTCCCATATATAACAGCTAAATATCAAATTATACATAAAAAAAGTCCCAAACGTAAGTGTGGTACTGCTAATATTAAGTACTCAGAGAAAGGGGCAAAGTTGCATTCATGTTTTAAAAAGAAAAGAATACACTGGTTCACATAACCAATATAGTATCTGTTATATATAAGACATAAGTTACAAAAGATAGCATTGTTTCAAGGGACTGAATATATAGAAATAAAGAATAATATCTCTAGGAAGAGAGCTCTGTAAATATTTCCACTCCATCAGTAAGCAGTATAATAACACCAATGCATGCCTCCCAGTACTCTACAGATGTTAGTGTCTCTTCAAATAGGTCACCTTCACCAAGCTGCCATGATAATGTACACCACAATGTCCTCCAGTGACTAATTTATAACCCTTGTAACGGCCTTGGCCTTTCCTATGTATGTAGTCCTGCTGAAAAACATGGAGGAATAGTATCATCATGCATGTATGCACCACGGTCATGTCAAAAAGTGTCTGTGCTCCAAAAATTTCCTACAGAACCAAACAAAATGCCCCATAAGGCCATTCTTTATCAGACTCCATCCATAAAGAATGGGCTAAAAGGGGACTCCTCACCTGCAAGATAATATGATGTTCCTTTAAGATAATAGAAGGTAATAGAACTTTATAAAGATGGAAAAAAAAGATATCCAAAGCTTTGAATATACCAATCAGTACCAAGGAAATCAAGAAAGATTGCAGCCACAACTGCCAGAGGAGTGGTTCGATATACAAAGAAAAATCCTCAGGCAACCTCAGGAGAAATACAGGCTACTCTGGAAAAAAAATGGTGTGGTTGTTTCAAGGAGAACAATACGATGATACTTGAACAAAAATGAGCTGCATGGTCAAGTTGTCAGAAAGAAGCCTTTACTGCACCAATGCCACAAAAAAATTCAGTTACAATATGTCCAACCCCTTGACATGCCTCACACTTTCATCTGGAATGAACGAACCAAAATAGAGCTTTATGGTCTCAAGCATAAGCGCTTTGTTTGGAGAGGGGTCAAAAAGGCCTATAGTGACAAGAATATCATCCCCACCGTGAAGCATGGTGGTGGCTCACTAATGTTTTTTGGGGGGTGAGCTCTAAAGGCACAGGGAATCTCGTAAAAATTGATAGAAGATTGATGCAGCATGCTATCAGAAAATACTGGCAGACAATTTGTGATAACCGACCCTAAGCAAGAGGCCAAGTTGACCCTCCAGTGGTGAAAGTAGTATACAGTGAAAGTTCGGGAGTGGCCATCACAGTCTCCTGACCTTAATATCATTGAGCCACTCTTGGGAGGTCTCAAAAGTGTGGTTCATGCAAAATGACCAAAGACTTTGCCCTGGAGCATTTTGCCAATGCAGAAATAAAAGAAATGTGTTTTGCCTGCTCACTCATGCTTTCTTTAAAAGTGGTACACACTGTATATTACCAATTCTTCAGGGGTATGCAAACGTTTGAGCACAACTGTATATTTACTGTGTGTGTGTGTATATATATATATATATATATATATTGGACAAAAATATTGAAACACTACATGATTTGCTAAGACGGTAATGCTTTAATTCTATCACGTACCTGGTGATGGAGGCCAGAGTTAAGAGGGCTTCCCTTGCGGCTAAGTTCCGGACTCCCTGAGATTGGGACAGCAGGAGCCTGACCCAAAGTTGCACAGGTCGCCTGTAAGAGTGCTGGTTGGTGGTCCACTCAGAAGCACAGCTGGTGCATGGAGATAGATCTGCAGACAGGAGGCGCCTCTGTGAGGTATGCAAGCCCCTCCGGGATTTGGAAGTTTACTGAGTAGCTGGTTGAAGCCAAGGTCAGGTACCAGGTGGGAATCAGAGCGGTCATAGTCAGATGGGATAGCCGAGGTCATTCACAGAGGAGCGAGAGAGAGAGAGAGAGAGAGAGAGTATCCGTAAGCCAAGCCGAGGTCAGATCAGGGGTACATCAGAGTAGACAGGTCCAGGAGCAAGCCAAGTCGGTAACAGGAAATCACAAGTCAGAATCACACGAAACAGCAAACAGGAACCAGGAACAGGGCACGGGGAGCTAAAGATCATCCAGCAACTAGAGAAAGTGATGAGCCTCCTTATAAAAGCCGTCTGGCACCAGACTGAGGCTGATGTGTACTTCTGCGGCCATGTATAGTACTGGCAGAAATGCCAGATCTTCCAGAACTCCTGCCGTGACAGGACCCTGACAAATTCACACGACTGCTGTTGTTAAATCGTAGTCTGACGAACATGCAGACAAAGTCTTGCACCTTCCCTGGGCGCCAAAGTCACCAGACCTCAATATCATAGAGCCACTATGGTCAATTTCAGAGGTTCAGGCTTGTTTTCCACCTCCGGCATCTCTGTGAGTACTGGAAAAATTGGGCACAGGTGTCCCTAATAACGTCATTTTTAATAAAATGTACATAGGGCAGGACTGCAGATTGTGACGTCACCATGCTTGCGCATCCGCCATCGGGATTCTAGGAATTGTAGTATCGAATTGTGTTTTTCCACCTAGGAGAATGTGAGTGTTTTTAACCATTTTATTAAACCTTTTTCATATGGTTTCACACTATGAGCGTTTGTTACTCCTTTTCTTTATCTATTTCTGAGCATTAATTGGTTAACTGTGAAATTGTCTGAGGAATGCTGAGTGTCCATCTATACCAGGTTCTAGATCAGCAATGGGCAAACTACGGCCCGCGGGACGTATACGGCCCGGCGGACCTTTTAATCCGGCCCGCGGAGCTAGGCTTCCGCTAGGCTCCTCTCACAGTCCGCCCTGAAGACCGGTGTAGCATGAAAATCTGTCTCCTATGAGGATCTGTCCCCCTCGACGTATCTGCGCATGTGCCGGAGATCGCCGATCGGCTGCTAATGCCTGAAACTGGCACATGCGCAGATACGTCGAGGGGGACAGATCCTCATAGGAGACAGATTTTGATGCTACACCGGAGCGGCGCGGGAACACGGCGAGAGGAACGCGCGGAGCAAAGGTAAGTGAATTGACACAGGGGGGACTTGGGGACTTAATATGGGGGATGAATTACTATAGGGGGGATGAATTACTATATGGGGGATGAATTACTATAGGGGGGATGAATTACTATATGGGGGATGAATTACTATGGGGGATGAATTACTATATGGGGGATGAATTACTATATGGGGGATGAATTACTATATGGGGGATGAATTACTATGGGGGATGAATTACTATATGGGGGATGAATTACTATGGGGGATGAATTACTATATGGGGGATGAATTACTATATGGGGGATGAATTACTATGGGGGATGAATTACTATGGGGGATGAATTACTATGGGGGATGAATTACTATATGGGGGATGAATTACTATGGGGGATGAATTACTATATGGGGGATTAATTACTAAGCTTACTATGGGGGAATATTACTATACTTACTATGGATGACACATACACATCATTCATCTACTCTTGGTCCGGCCCCCGGGTCCAATACATGAACCCATTGCGGCCCTCAAGTCAAAAAGTTTGCCCACCCCTGTTCTAGATCATATAACATATAAGGCTGAGAGTCACACATATTAGGGTAAGCACATAGATGTGCCTTGGTGGAAGAAGCACTTGTGTGTTTCACATATGTTGAAGAGCACTATCCTTTAAAGAGGACTTCACATTGGAGAATACAGATTTTTGCATGGGCATTGAGTTAATGTTGGACTTTATTTAACATTGTATATTTATTTGTGTTAGCACGGCATATGATTTATATGGCTTTGTTAATATTAAAATTTGTTTGATGATCTGAATCATTTAGGTGTGACAAATATGCAAAAAAAAATCAGGAAAGGGGCAAATACTTTTTCACAGCACTGTATATACAATATATATACTGTATATTGCAATGTATTCCTATCTGTCTGCCATGGCTGAAAGACCAATTATCACTATTCCATTGAATGCAGATAGTAATTTAAACCCCACATCTAAACCAAAATACAATTGTACTCATAATGGGATTTTGAAGGCAACCTACTACCACGTTTTAATTAAAATATCAATATTTAGTTGTAAAGATTAAAAATGTTACCAAATACATAAAAACAATCTCTCTAATTGACTTATTTTTCCTCCACATGACGATACATCTTCTTTTGGAATAACAATGATAAATTATGGTTATGAAAGTTTTAATACCCAATATGTAATATTGTCAAAATATTGACTTTGTGGAATGGCGATAGTTTTTATGTATTTGGTACCATTTTTAATCTATACCAACAAATATTGATATTTTAATTAAAACATGTGGTAATAGGTTGCCTTCAAAATCCCATTAATAGTGCAATTGTTTATTATTGACACCCTGATTCACACAAATCTATTTCTAATTAAACCCCACATCTATACCATTGTATTCAATGCATTTCTGTTGAACATCAATTTCACAAAAACACAGTACATGTCACATTAAGCCCTGGTTCACACTGATGTGGTGTGTAATTCGCAGCGGTTTCTGTGCGAATTCCTCCCCACATCAGAATCGCACTCCGTTCATGTGAACCACTGCGTGTGTGTATGTTAAGTTAAAAACACCCCGAAAGCGGCCCGCAAAACGAGGTGCGATGTGCAGAATCAGATCGCATAGGTGTGAATACCCATGCAATCCGATTCTAGTGCAGAGCGAAAAAAGGGTCCTGCACGTTTTTGGTGCAGGTGTGGTGCAATTAGAGCCATACAAAATGTATGGCTCCAATCGCACCGCACACAAATCGCATGTGATTTGCACAGGAATGCGGTGCGGTTCCTGTGCAAATCACATGCGATATACTGCACTGCACATATGTGAACCCAGGCTTAAGGACAACCAGGGGCGGACTGACAACTCATGGGGCCCCCGTGCAATAGGGGATCATGGGGCCCCTGTGTCCTTGCCCAAACTCAAAAAAGCCTATGAAAAAGGTACCAGGGCATCTCATGGGGCCCCCTACTGACCCCGGGCAGTGCCCGAGTTTCCAAATGGTCAGTTCGCCCCTGTGGACAACTCTACTTAGCAGCGTAGACCATTTATGTTACATTTATGTTACATTCACACGGCAGTTTACATGCAGCCAGGGGCAGCTGCTGGCAAGATTCAGTAAATGTTTGCCAGTCGTTGTAAATGCTGCCTACACACATTGTGTGCAACCAGCAGCAGCTGTCACATTTGCACTCTGTACAGATCAATGGCAGGCGCCACAGCTGTGCACATTTAACCCATCATCCAAGCAGTTACATGCAAATACCAACTCTGGATGTAGATAGTATGCTTCCAGGGTCAGCGTTTCTTTTTGGTTTTAGCAACAGTTAATCAGTTTGTATGAGGCCATAGCACAGAGTGTTGCTATGCCCAGAGGAGTCGATTATCAGCCTTCAAATGCAGAAACTATCCACAACTGAACTGCTGTGTGAATGTAGCCTTATGCAGACCATAGATGGGTCGAAAATCGGCCGATTTTCAGATCATTAGTGGGTTAATAGGTCGGCCGTTTTTCGGTATTTTGTCAGTTTTTTTATCGGTAAAGTTTGAAAAAAATCGGCCGATTTTGCCGATCGGACGATTTTCGCGGCAATGATGGGCAAATCGGCCGATCTTTTTACCGATAAAAAATCTGCGCATGAGCAGTGACCTGCAAGAGGAAGACAAAAAGAAGAAGAAGAAGAGGAAGAAGAAGAAGGGGGTGAAGAAGAAGAGGATGAAGAAGAAGAGGATGAAGAAGAAGAATTCCAGTCCGGCAAAAAGTGTCCCTGCAGAGAGCTCCGCTATTTCTTTGACAGTTCTTTGACATTTATAGCGGCTGCAACAATGTATCTATTTGTTTCTGAATAAAAACATCTGTATCCGAAATGGATACAAATAGATACAATGTTGCAGCCACTATAAATGTCAAAGAAATAGCGGAGCTCCCTGCAGACACTTTTTGCCGGCTGTAGATGGGATGAAAACCGGACGTTTTTTTTTTACCGTTCCTGGTAACGTCGGCAGATCGAACGACCGATTTTTCGTTTTTTTAAAGAAAAATCGGCCGGTTTTCTCCCCATCTATGGCCTGCATTAGAGTTAAAACAATGTTTTGGTCCACCTGAAAGCTGAGTTGGAATCATGTTTTCAATATCCTGCACTTGCCTGTGTGATGCTTCCTGCACTTAAACTCTGACCACATCTGAAATTACAAACGCGAAGCCATTTACAAGAAAACATTATTAGAAGTCAGTCAGCTGTCAGAAGTCTAACACAACATGAGATATCACATTGCAATGAGGACGATCAAAGAAAAGTACAGACAGGCAAAGATTTGAGAATACAAAATATCACACAAAACATGCCAATGGATATAACAACACTTTTTTTGGGGAGGGAGGACAGATCAAAAAGAATGTTAAAAAAAGAGGGCACCTACCACTACATTATTAATCAGTAATCATTAAATAGTCTGAAAGATCCTCCTTTAATTTATTGTGTTTTAAGCTCAGACATCAAAACCTTGCCACAATTTTGCCTTGCACAACAGACTTTCCAATTTGTTCCAGCCGCTTCGGTACAAACTTTATACAACACAGCAAATTCTTTAACCACTTCAAGTCCGGATACTTTCACCCCCTTCCTGTCCAGGCCAATTTTCAGCTTTCACTGCTGTCACACTTTGAATGACAATTGCACGGTCATGCAAAACTGTACCCATATGAATTTTTTAGCATTTTTTTGAGACAGATAAAACTTTATCTTGGTGGTATTTATTCACCACTGTGATTTTTTTTTTTTTGCTATATAAATGAAAAAGTCCAAAAATTTTGAAAAAAAGTGTTTTTCTTATAAAATTTTGAAAAATAAATAATCTTTCTGTACTACTTGTGGGGGGTTATGAAGATTTTTTTTTTTTTGCACTGATTGCTTTTAAACCCAGGGCTGACAACTCATGGAGCCCCGGGCAATAGGGGATCATGGGGCCCCTGTGTCCTTGCCCAAACTCAAAAAAGCCTATGAAAAAGGTACCAGGGGCATCTCATGGGGCCCTCTACTGACCCCGGGCCCTCGGGCAGTGCCCGAGTTTCCAAATGGTCAGTCCACCCCTGTTTACACCCATAAAGGCTGTAAAAGCAATCATTTCTCTTTCTCTCTGGCTGCATTCTTGCAGCCAATGAGAAATACTGTGTGAGCCGTGATTGGTCACAGCTTGACACATGGTACAAGTTTGCTGTGAATAGCCTTGTACCATGTGACCGCTGTGGTCATTCACAGATTTCACACGTAGTAAGCAATGATGTCAGAAGTGTCATCTTGCTTACTACTCTTCATGTGATCACTGATTGGCCAATCAGTGATCACATGATCGGGACCTCACACAGAGGTCCCGTACAACGATCGGTGTTCCACTGTGTCTGAAGGACACAGCAGGCACCAGATCACAGTACCGCGCACTCCCAGGGAGCGCACACAAGCAGGGGGCGAGGAGGCCATTTGTAAACGGCCACCCACCCCTGCACTGCTCCCGTCCGGCCGTTTATATACATGGGCCAGACGGGAAGTGGTTAATCAATGTGCAGACGGTACCAGTGTCCTTCCTTTGTGACTGTTGCTGTTTATTAAAAAAAAGTAAGAATAAAGTGAAGGCAGCTTTTAATAGATAATAAGCTTGACCCAAACCAAACTGATTGCACTGAATGAAAAGATAAATTGTCCACAATATTACCTTGCTTTGTCGCATCATAGGATTCCATCCTGCAATTTGTAAGCCCATGCTGCTGCAAATCTTTTCTTAGGCTACATTCACACATTGGCACGCATAATTGTGTTTGCAATAATGTGCTGAATATGTCAATGATTTTTCATTTTCAGTGGCACACCAATGGGCATACATGGAGTAAAAAAACACTCTTGCCACAGCACACATGCACAGGCCAGTAAAAGTAACTGCTTTATGTACGTCAGGGGTCTTCAAACTATGGACTTCAAGGTGTTGAGGAACGGCAAGTCCCATGAGGCCTTACAAGACTCTGACAGCCACAGGCAAGACTCCCAGAAGCAGAGGAATGATGGGACTTATAGTACTTCAACAGCTGGAGGGCCATAGTTTGGAGACCCCTGGTGTACATATTTCTAGCTTGCCACAAGGTAATGAGTGTATTTCTTTTTGCTGCCTTTTTATTTCCTTGTGGTGAACTAGACAAAAATTAGGCAGAAATATTTTTGGGCTTGTGGGTGCACGTTAAGAGGCAACTGAAAATGAATGACCTGGCTCAACCCAACATGTGTTGTCCTTTGAAAATGTTAGCTTCCTGGCTATTTTGCTGATCCAAAGGCTTTAATCTTTTTTGACTCTCTGATTTGAAACAATTTGTATTTCTTTAGAAAAGGATTA
The DNA here is from genome assembly GCF_062004578.1 of Staurois parvus. NCBI lineage: Eukaryota > Metazoa > Chordata > Amphibia > Anura > Ranidae > Staurois > Staurois parvus. The sequence goes on from NW_028317839.1 coordinate 1,159,061, forward strand.
CTTTATTGCCGGTGTAGATATCACCATGATTGCAAAGACATATACGAATAGTGTGCACATCTGCAACACGTATCACTGCCTGGATAGAATTGTTATTTCATGACATGGTAAGGTTTCTACAATGGCAAGTGTAATTTTATCTAGTTCGGAGGCTTTTGTCAAAGAGATATATTTTTATTAATTCAGAATTGTTTTTGTACAACAGTGTACTGTCATTGGCGGTGGTGTTCGGCTGGATAACAATGAGATCACATTTCCATGCATATCCATTGAAGCATATCCATGCAGGCATTCGGGAATTTGCAAAAGACAATGTAATCAAAGCTACGAATCCGGCTTTTCAGAAATATTGGTATTCTGTTATTGAAAGTCTGTAAAAATGCAGACCAGCCAAATGGAGAGCTTTGAGATGTGTGCAGGGTACAAACCCTCTTTAATACTTTCAATCAGATACTCCACTCCCCCTTTTCTTTAAAAGCACCTGCTTGTAAATGTTAAAGTAAACCAAAAGCCATTGGTAAGCCACAGGCAATAATAACCCACCTCCCTACTCCCCATGCCAGCCTTTAGCACCTGCCCCCTCCCCGGCATAAACTGTGTTTTTGCTGCAGCAGTCTGTGACCAGTACAACTGTTTCTGAGACACTGAAAAGCATTGGCTTACCTCTGTTCCCCTGGACTCTTCACCATACTCAAGGTGCTAATATATTACCCCCAGGAAAGAATACACAAAACCATATACAGTGAAGGAAATACGTATTTTATCCCCTGCTGATTTTGAATGTTTGCCCACTCACAAAGAAATGATCAGTCTAAAAATCAAATGGTAGGTGTATTATAACACTGAGAGACAGAATAGCAACAAAAAATTTAAAAAAAATGCAGACTTGTTTATGAGACTGCTTCTAATCTCAGCTTTTTACCTGTATGAAAGACACCTGGTAGCCAGAAATCCTGCTGAGTGATAGGGGATCAAATACTTATTTCCCTCATGAACATGCAAATCAGAGCATAATTTGTTAGACATGCATTTCTTTTGAATTTTTTGTTGCTATTCTGTCTCTCAGTGTTACAATACACCTACCATTCGATTTTTAGACTGATCATTTCTTTGGGGGTGGGAAAACATTCAAAATCAGCAGGGGAGCAAATACTTATTTCCTTCACTGTATATAAAATCACAAATTTTATGACAAAGTCAAGTGTTAAAAAAGGCAAGTTAGACAATCACTACAGAAGAAAAAAAAACAAGTCTGGATGAGCCTTTATTCACACATGGTAAGTGAACCCCATACACCTTCCCTTTAGATATAGTAATACTCATATACATATTACACGTAAACACACTGTCATGTTGGAAATAAAATTATAGGGAGTTGTAGTACCCAATGTGTTTTGCAAGTTGAGCTTCGCCCGGCATAGATCATACCGATTTGGGTGGTATGGTCTATTCCCCCTTTATCATCTCCGTGCCCTTTAACTGGTACTATTGGGAGATCCCCCTATCTGGTTTGTTGCTGTTCCCTCCTGTGTTTGGATTCCCGATGGGTCTTCACCTGTATATGCAATTTTCATGTTTTGGATGATATACACTGCTCCAAAAAAATTAAAGGAACACTTTTTAAGCAGAGAATAGCATCAAGTCAATTAAACTCCTGGGATATTGATTTGGTCAGTTAAGTAGCAGAGGGGGTTGTAAAACAGTTTCAACAGCTTTGGTGTTAATGAAATTAACAACAGGTGCACTAGATGGGCAACAATGAGATGAACCCCAAAACAGGAATGGTTTTACAGGTGGAGGCCACTGCCATTTTTTTCCCCTACTCATCTTTTCTGAATGTTTTTCACTAGTTTTGCAGTAGGGTCAGTGTCACTACTGGTAGCATGAGGCGATACCTAGACACTTCAGAGGCTGCACAGGTAGTCCAACTCCTCCAAGATGGGACATCAATACGTGCCATTGCCAAAAGGTTTGCTGTGTCTCCCAGCATAATCTCAAGACCATGGAGGAGATTCCAGGAGACAGGCAGTTACTCTAGGAGAGCTGAACAGGACCAGGGGCGGACTGACAACTTATGGGGCCCCCGGGCAATAGGGGATCATGGGGCCCCTGTGTCCTCACCCACACCCAAAAAAGCCTATGAAAAAGCCAATGAAAGGTACCATTGGCATCTCATGTGGCCCCCTACTGACCCCGGGCCCTTGGGCAGTGCCTGAGTGCTTGAATGGTCAGTCCATCCCTGAACAGGACCATAGAAGGTCCTTAACCCACCAGCAGGACCTGCTCCTTTGTGCAAGGAGGAACAGGATGAGCACTGCCAGAGCCCTACAAAATGACCTCCAGCAGGCCACTGGTGTGTATGTCTCTGACCAAACAATCAGAAACAGACTTTATGAGGGTGGCCTGAGGTCCTGACGTCCTCTAGTGGGACCTGTGCTCACTGCTCGGCACCATAGAGCTCCATTGGCATTTGCCATTGAACACCAGAATTGGTAGGTCCGTGACTGGTGCCCTGTGCTTTTCACATATGAGAGCAGGTTCACCCTGAGCACATGTGACAGACATAAAAAAGGGTCTGGAGAAGCTGTGGAGAACGTTATGCTTCCTGTAACATTGTTCAGCATCACTGTTTTGGTGGTGGGTCAGTGATGGTCTGGGGAGGCATATCAATGGAGGGATGCACAGACCTCTAAAGGCTAGACAATGGCACCCTGACTGCTATTAGTTATTGGAATTAAATCCTTGGACCCATTGTAAGACCCTACACCAGTGCAGTGGGTTCTGAGTTCCTCCTGGTGCACAAAAATGCCTGGTCTCATGTGGTAAGAGTATGCAGGCAGTTCCTGGAGGACAAAGGAATTGATACCATTGAATGTCCCCCACGCTCGCCTGACCTAAATCCAATAGAACACCAATGGGATATCATGTTTCGGTCCATCCGACGCCACCAGGTTGCACCTCAGACTGTCCAGGAGCTCAGTGATGCCCTGGTACAGATCTGGGAGGAAATACCCCAGGACACTATCCATCATCTCATTAGGATCATGCCCCAATGTTGTCAGGCATGCATATAAGCATGTGGGGGCCATACAAACTACGGAGTACCATTTTGAGTTGCTGCAATGACATTTCAGAAAAATGGACTAGGCTGCTGCATAATTTTTTCACTTTGATTTTTGGGGTGTCTTTGAATTCAGTCCTTTTTAGGTTGATAATTTTCATTTCCATCAAAAGATGGGGAATCTATATGTTCCTAACACATTACACAGTCCATATCAGTATAGATATCCAGCATGATATTTTCCCTATTGAGATCTGATGTGTTTTCAAAGTGTTTCTTTAATTTTTTTGAGCAGTGTATGTTATATAAAGTACTGCATTAGTTGGGTTTGCTTGGCCTGATAATAGGCCGGGTTATTTGCAGTCAGTCCTTGCCTGCAGTGTTATTGGGGTGAAGTAAGAGATATTGTGCATAATTGCCCAAGACCCAATAACACATTACACAGTGCATATCAGTATAGATATCCAGCATGATATTTTGCCCCATTGAGATCTGATGTGTTTTCAGTGTTCCTTTAATTTTTTTGAGTAGTGTACATTGTTGTAAGTAAATGATTATCCTATTGTAGCTGTATTATATGTATATGTATAACCATTTTCTGTTTTTAGTACATACAAGTTTGCTTTGTTGTATCAGCTGCATCCCCTGAACTCCTGAAGACGTGTGTTTAACATTGACATACTTCATATTTCCTTATTAATGTTGGCCTAACAACAATTTAATAAAGCCTCTAGTATCCTGGTTATTCTGGTTACCTTAGCTGACTATAGGAATGTCAGTGTAAACTGACTATATGGACAAGCCAGCCGACTAATCTCATTTCAGGACCGTGTGATTGCAAAAGTCCTTAAAAGGTCATATTGTTGCTTACAAGGGGAGTTGGCCAGGGGTTGTCCATTCCTTACATACAAATCTATATACTAGAGTTATAACTTGGAACATTCAGTCTCGAACCAGAGCTTGCAATCATGTATGTGTCTGTAATTACCTGTACCATGCTGCACATGCAGGCGGGACTCCGTGGCGGAAACAGCATCTTTAGTTAAGTATCCTTATACTGTATTTTGTAATATTTTCTGTCATTACATTTTAATTACTGTTATACTTATAAGTATTTGTGTGATCTGTATTTGCACATATTAAATATAACCTCAAAGAACGTAAACTATTACGTGACAGTGACAAAATAAATATGTATATAAGTATTACTATATCTAAAGGGAAGGAGTATGTGGCTTGTTGACCATGTATGAATTAAGGCTCACCCAGACTTGTTTTGTAAGGAACAGGGCCCTCCTATCCCTCTTGTATTGAACTGTATTGTTGCTGTATTGTCTCCCGTTATATTGTAAAGCGGTAAGCAAACTGTTGGCGCTATATAAATCCTGTATAATAATAATATCTTCTATGGAGGTTGTCTAGCCGGCCTTTTTTAACATGACTTTGTAATTAAATTTGTGATTTTATATATATATAGCTTTGTGTATTCTTTCCTGAGGGTAATGTATTAGCACCTTGAAAGTCCTATTTACCCCTTTTTGTTTTTTGTACCATGTTATAGTTGGGATGTGGTGCTGGAGGTTATCAATTATACCTACTTTTACAATACTTGGGGTACTGCAGCTCTGGTTCTTCTCCCCCCTTCGCCTATTCCCTGGTCGAGGACTACAATTAGCAGTATTTTGTATTTCAATGTTTTTATTAATTTATAAACAGTTTAAGACAGGAGCAACAAAACACGCCCGTGCAGGGGCTATCAATTGCACATTAAAAAAAATTAGATAACAGAGCTCTAACACCAACAGAGCAAAAGGTGCACCCATGCAGGGGCTATCAATGGCACATACAGTGAAGGAAATAATCATTTGATCCCCTGCTGATTTTGAATGTTTGCCCACTCACAAAGAAATGATCAGTCTAAAAATCGAATGGTAGGTGTATTGTAACACTGAGGGATAGAATAGCAACAGAAAATTCAAAAGAAATGCATGTCTAACAAATTATGCACTGATTTGCATGTTCATGAGGGAAATAAGTATTCACAAAACATGACTTAGAACTTGGTGGCAAATCCCTTGTTGGCAATCACAGAGGTCAGACGTTTCCTGTAGTTGGCCACCAGGTTTTCACACATCTCAGGAGGGATTTTGGCCCACTCCTCTTGGCAGATCCTCTCCAAGTCATTAAGGTTTGGTGGCTGACTTTCAGCTCCCTTTACAGATTTTCAATGGGATTAAGGTCTGGAGACTGGCTAGGCCACTCCAGGACCTTAATTTGCTTCTTCTTGAGCCACTCTGTTGTCTTGGCCTTGTGTTTTGGGCCATTGTCATGCTGGAACACCCATCCACGACCCATTTTCAATGCCCTGGCTGAGGGAAGAAGGTTCTCAGCCAAGATTTGAGGGTACATTGCCCCGTCCATCGTCCCTTTGATGCGGTGCAGTTGTCATGTCCCCTTAGCAGAAAAACACCCCCAAAGCAGAATGTTTCCACCATCATGTTTGACAGTTGGGATGGTGTTCTTTGGGTCATAGGCAGCATTCCTCCTCCTCCAAACACAGCGAGTTGAGTTGATGCCAAAGAGCTTGATTTTGGTCTCATCTGACCACAACACATTCAACCAGTCCTCCTCTGCATCATTCAGATGTTCAGTGGCAAACTTCAGATGGGTCTGGACATGTGCTTTCTTGAGCAGAGGGACCTGCAGGATTTCAATCCTTGTTGGCATAGTGTTACCAATTGTTTTCTTGGCTACAAGATCCTCACATGTAGTTCTGGGATGATGCCTCACTGTTCTCATGATCATTGACACTCAACGAGGTGAGATCTTGCATGGTGCACCAGACCTAGGGAGACTGACAGTTGTTTTGTGTTTCTTCCATTTGCGAATGATTGCACCAACTGTTGTCATCTTCTCACCAAGCTGCTTGGCGATAGTTTGGTCACCCAGTCCAGCCTTGTGTAGGTCTACAATCTTGTCCCTGACATCCTTGGACAGCTCTTTGGTCTTTGCCATGGTGGAGAGTTTAGAATCTGATTGTTCCTGTGGACAGGTGTATTTTATACAGGTAACAAAATGAGATTAACAGCATTCCCTTTAAGAGAATGCTTCTAATCTCAGCTTGTTACCTGTATGAAAGACACCTGGTAGCCAGAAATACTGCTGAATGATAGGGGATCAAATACTTATTTCCCTCAAGAACATGCAAATCAGTGCAAAATTTCTTAGACATGCATTTCTTTAGAATTTTTGTTGCTATTCTGTCTCTCAGTGTTACAATACACCTACCATTCGATTTTTAGACTGATCATTTCTTTGTGAGTGGGCAAATGTTCAAAATCAGCAGGGGATCAAATAATATTTCCTTCACTGTAAATGACAAAAACATTAGTATAACACAGACAGTAACTCAAACTAAAGGCAGCTATCCATTGCTACACCAAACACAAACAGAAAAAGAAAAGGACAGAGGAGTACAAAAGGAAAAAGATAACAAGACCAAGAGCAGGGGTCCCAGAACGCCAATACAGCGCAACATCACAACCCCAGATTAGCCAGGGGGAGCATGGGAAAGGCATATTGCAACCACGGCTTCCATATTTTCAAGAATTTCCATCGAGAGTCGTTACAGATACTCAACTTCTGTTCATTGAGCATCATAGTGGTCATATGGTCCCGCACACCCTGAAGAGGCCTGAGCAATTGTTCTAGTGGCCAACAAAAACAAATAGGAAGCCAAGTTCTGCTGGTGAGCCAAGATGCCCGGTATGGGACAATGAAGCAAAGACAATTAGCTGTATTTTACCCTGGCCTACTGGAAGAGGAGAGGAGCCAGAGCTGCAGTACTCTGAATGCAGGGTGTCCAGGGAGGGAGATCTCAATTTATTTTCTCTTCTGGTCAAATGTTCTTAATCTCTAGTGCTAGGCTATTTTCTATATTGGTTGAAAGTATTTTTTTTTCTCTTAGGATCAAATGTTAGGTAATGTTACAGTGCATCCAGAAAGTATTCACAGCTCTTAACTTATGCCACATTTTGGTATGTTACAGCCTTATTCCAAAATGGATTAAATTCATTTTGTCCCTCAACATTCTACAAACAATGCCCCATAACAACATGACATCATGAAAGAAGTTCATTTTGAAATCTTTGCAATTTATTACAAATAAGAAGAGGAAAAAACCAAATGTACATAAATATTCACATCCTTTGCTCAATACTTTGTTGAAGCACCTTTAACACCAATTACAGCCTAAAGTCGTTATGAGTATAATGCTACACGCTTGGCATACCTATTTTTGGGCAATTTCAACCATTCTTCTTTGTAGTACCTCTCAAGCTCCATCAGGTTGAAAGGGGAGCGTCGGTGCACAGCCATTTTCATATCTCTCCAGAGATGTTCAATCGGGATCAAGTCTGGGCTCTGGCTGGGCCACTCCAGGACATTCACCGAGTTGGCTGTAGCCACTCCTGTGTTATGTGGGCTGTGTGCTTAGGGTTGTTGCCCTGTTGAAATATGAACCATTGCCCCAGTCTAAAGCTCAGAGCGCTCTGCAACAGGTTTTTTTCAAGGATATCGCTGTACATTGCTGAATTCATCTTTCCTTCAATCCCGACTAGTCTCCCAGTTCCTGCCACTGAAAAATATCCCACCACCATTCTTCACTGTAGGGATGGTATTGGCCAGGTGGCGAGCGGTGCCTGGTTTCCTTCAGACATGATGCTTGGCATTCAGGCCAAAGTGTTCAATCTGTGTTTCACCAGAGAGTTTTGTTTCTCATGGTTTGAGAGTCCCTCAGGTGCTTTTTGGCAAACTCCAGGCAGGATGTCATTTGCCTTTTACTGAGGAGTGGCTTCCGTCTAGCCACTCTACCATATAGGCCTGATTGGTGGAGTACTTCAGAGATGGTTGTTCTTCAGGAAGGTTCTCCTCTTTCCACAGAGAAGCACTGGAGCTCTTTCGGAGTGACCATCGGGTGCTTGATTACCTCGCTGGCTAAGTCCCTTCTCCGTTGTTCGCTCATTTTGACCGGTTGGCCCTCTCTAGGAAGATTTCTGGTGGTTCCAAACTTCTTGCATTTCCAGATGATGGAGGTCACTGTGTTCATTGGGATCTTCAATGCTGTAGAATTTTTTTTCTGAACCCTTCCCCAAATCTGTGCATTGATACAATCCTGTCTCGGAGGTCTACAGACAATTCCTTGGACTTCATGGCTTGGTTTGTGCTCTGAAATGCACTGCTAACTGTGAGACCTTATGCAGACAGGTTTATGCCTTTCCTAATCATGTCCAATCAACTGGATTTCCCACAGGTGGACTCCAAACAAGTTGTGGAAACATCTCAAGGATGATTAGTGGAAACAGGATGCACCAGAGCTCAATTTTGAGTGTCATGGCAAAGGCTGTAAATACTTATGCATATGTGTTTTGTTTTTTTTTGTTTTTTTAATAAATTGCAAAGATTTCAAAATCTTATTTCACGTTGTCATTATGGGGTATTGTTTGTAGAATGTTGAGGGGGAAAAAAGGAGTTTAATCCATTTTGGAACTAGGCTGTAACATAACAAAATGTGGCAAAAGTTAAGCGCTGTGAATACTTTCTGGATGCACTGTACACTTGCCCTGTTAAAGGCAATAGAAACTGACATTTTAGACATATTACAAAGATTATGGATATTATTTATGACTATGGGGTGAAAGCTAAGACATTCGAAAAGCAACTTTTTTTTACATATGAACTCCTGAGAGTAAAAATGAAGACGATAATAAAAAGCATCTTTTTACTGTTTGTGAAATTGTTATTTTCCATTTAAATTGAACCTCTAAATGCTTATGACCATCATATAGCAATAAGGAAAACCCGCAGCCTGTCCACTTTTTTAGTGGAAGTAGCTGTTATTCCAGATTTCACAGCATGACCATTTACTTGTAAACCTAAGACAATGTCTATGAATTTTCTATACTAGACAAGGATAGACTTTAGTTATAATGTACACTAGGAGAATGTGGGGGATGAATCCTTTGTGCTAATACACATAGGGCTGAGACGCTGATAAGAGATATCCAGTTAAACTGAAAAGTGAACCTTTAAAGGGAATGTATATTGTTTTGTATTCATTTATTAAGCTCAGGACTTTAAATTTAAATTTTAGGAAGATTTATTTCCTTTGCAGTCAGATAATTATATGTTTATATATCTCTTGCTGCAGCTAGCAGGTAGCAAACTGTAAACTATGACTTCTGTCATCCTGGAGGCTGGTTAACTGCTGTCCTGTGAATATTGAATGCGGTAAACTGACCAGGCAAAATCCATTGGAATAAGTTCATTGTGAATAGGCTGACAAACAGTATAGACGAGGTGCTTTTTTCTGGAGTCTGTAATTTTTAAAGAAAACTAAATAAAAACAAAAAATAAACCATTATACTTTCTATTTAAAATGTTCAATTGGTTAACATATACTGATAAAGTATCAAGATATATTTTAAAGCAGAACTCTAGCCAACAATAACAAGATAAAAATGAATAGTCCATTAAGAGGTAAAAATAACAAAACCAATATATACATTCAGCACAGAGAGTTCCCCCTCAGTACTTTTTTTTGCCAGTAGATGTCATCATTCTGATGACCAGTATCATTCAACCCACTTCCTCTGAGCTCAAGTCATCTTGGACTCCCCAGCCTGTGACTGGACAGTGAAAGGAGAAGCAGTACAGTGACAAGCTCATCTCTCTGCTATATCTAAATATCAGCATGTTTCATGTCAGAACCTTGCCTCTTGTTCTCATACCTAGCTCTACTACATGAACTGGTGAAAGATCAAATTGAGATATTTACACTGTTGAATCTAAAAATACATTTAATCATCTATTAATGATTAAATAGCTGCATCAGTTTGTGTATTTTATGTCTGCCTAGAGTTCAGCTTCAATAGTAGCTTCTGAATTTTTGACATGCATTCTGACTGCTCACCAGTGTTCTTATTATGTAATGCAATAACATTGTAATACTATTTATATATATAGTAGCTCTTTGGCTATTTTGACATTTACAGTACAATGTGGTCCAGCACAATGGAGTCTCTATAAGGCCTGCCATTAACACTGTCATTTCCAAAGCCAACAGTTATGTCTCCAGTGTTCCAATTTTTGTTGTATCAGGGTGTGGATTTCACACACTGCAGTGAGTTATCTCTTTGTAATGCAAGAGCTGAATTGCCATAAATGTCTAGCTAGCAGAAATAATGTAGTTTTTACAATCTATTGCTGAGTTCCCATCCTCTCATCCGCCTCTTGTTAAAATGCAGCAATCACATCACTCACTTTAAAGGTGCTGTGTCCTTCAGCTAGCAAGCTTAAGAACTGATCATTATTCTATCCAATCATGTATTTCTTTCCAAACAGAAATAAATGCTTGCAATCATACTATAGGAATTGGGAACAACAGGTTATAATGCAGCAGTTTATATGTTGGTAGAAAGGAGAAGGTTACTTTATGGCTTTTAATGTATGCTGAAAAGACAAATGTCAGGACTTGGAATTATTGGAGTGTTTCAACTGCAGAAGACGTGTTACAGTACAACAAATGTTACTTTTTGTATGAAGAACAGGCTATTACAATGTGACGAGCTCTTAGGACATACATATACAAACATCACCTTGACATTTTTGTGCTTTGAGTCATTCACGTATAATAGTATAGACCTATCCCTAATCTGTATCTATATGGTACAGCCAAATTACAGCGGAGGTCTCTAAATTACTATCATTACAATAAATATATCTGTCTTAGATGTGCAGCCAGGTAATGGGCTATGACAGTATGGAGAAAGACATTGCTCTTCATTTACTTTCCCACCCCCTTTTTCTTTGTGATAACATAGTATAGTACATCCCTTTTTTGGCCAGCAGGGGGAGCTCCATGTCTAGTGATTGCATACACTTCAATGCAGAGTGCATAGAATCCTGGGAGCTGTAGTCCAAAGCTGCAGCCATGTATTGGTACAACTGACTGTCTGAACTACAGGTCCCAATTGGCTCTGTGTGAGTAGGAGGAGCCAGAGAGAGCTTTTGTTGAATTGCCTGGGAAAAGCCCACTCTCTTAGTGCTGCGGGAGTCCATGCATCCAGACCTGTTTGTGTGGTCAGGAGACAGAACCAGCCCAAAAAAACCTGAGGCTAAGAGTGAGATAACTGGGTAACAAGCAGCACAATTAGCCTTATTGACCCTGCAGGATTGCCAAAGAGGGACTGGAGTGTTCACCAAATTCTCCCATTTGAGCTGCAGTCGCAGAACCAAAAGCTCCCCTTCCACCACAAGAGCTTACCGCCACCTCTAGGAGTCCGTGAAAGGGCCGCTGGACCGCTTTGTACTGTTAGCAGTAGCCAAGCCTCTGACAGCAGGATAATTAGAGCACCCAATCAAACCCAATGCAGGTTTAAAGGATTATTATAAGTGCACTAATACTCATTTAAAGGGCCCAACAATAGCTGGCAAAAGACTGCCCTTATCACCCGTCTTGCAAGTTTACTTCATATCTCTGCCAAAACTCCCCAGGATCCCTAATTTAATTTGTTGCCCTTCTTCCTCCACTCCTCTCTCCTATGTCACTCAGTGGGAACGAGACTTGGCAACTGAGATAGACTTGGCAGACTGGAACAGGACCTGGTCTTATGTAGCTAGATGCTCATTTAACACAGCCACCTTGGAGGCAGCATATAAGGTGCTTTTGCGTTGGTATTGGGTCCCTGCCAGTATTGCCCATGCAAATCGGTCCCACGGTGACTGCTGTTTCGGGGGGGGTGGCCATCGGGGTGATATGTCCTAGATTTTGGTCCCATGTATTTGGCCTTGTATTTACCCTCTTCCACCTGCCCATACATAGGGAGGCCAAGTTTGCCTTAATACAGTGCCCCATTCCAGGTTTGTTTGCTCATTAGTGGAATATTGCTTCCTATCTTTTCCTGTCAGCTAAAAGAATGACTGCCCAAGCCTGGAGAAAAAAAATGTCAGTCCCCTTCCAGGGGGTGAGAGATCATATGGCTGTGTTGATGCTCACCGAACAGATGTCCAGCATCCGCAATGACTCCCATGCTAAGTTCCTTACAATCTGGGAACTATGGCTGACATATGACTTCCCTCCCTCAAGCCAGCTTTGGTTTACTGTGATGGGCAGTCCCAAAGCTCCTGAGCCCTTGTCACCCCTTCTTCCTGGCCTTTGGCCCCCAGGTCTTTTTTCCCCCCTTCTCCTTGCCTTCCCTCTCACTCTTCACTTTACAGATGCCAAATCTTTTTCCAGCAGCACCACCTTCTTGTCTAATTTCTCTCATGTTTCTGGTCTATTCTCCTGCTCTTCTGTATTCACACAAGTCGCATATTGCAATTTCGCATGGGTATTGGTGGGCCCAGGGGATGCACCGCTGTTGTGGGGAACCTCTCCAGGGCCCTTTGACTTTTAACACGTACAAGTTTTGCTTAGTTACTGCTGCAGCTGAGTTAGCGTACAGTTATCTTTCACTGCCTCATTTTTGTCTTCCTTTGTCATTGTGTAAGCCAACTTCTGTTACAAATGTGGAAGCTAGCCCCTGCGTGGGTGGAACTGCTGCATGTTTATTCCTTGTCAAAACTGAATAAACACTATTGAGACAGAAAGTAGTATAAGAGGATTTTATTTAGCATCTAGTGAAGCTATATTGGGTTATATTTCAATAAAATAAGTTACAGTATTTCAGTGTATGCATATAAAGCATATTTTATTTGGTAAGAAATCCTACTGTATCAAGTAACAACTTAATTTTTAACTGCTTCAGTGAACTCATTCAGCATTGTTACAAATAGCTAAAAGAAAGTCAACATATATAATTTTTTTCTAGTATAATATATTATTTAGAGAACTATATTCATTCTCCTTTTGATGCTGGAAAGACACACAACCAAGTTCATGCTCTTTGTAAGAGCATTGGTAACATTTTAGGGTTCTTTGATAGTTATATTCATAGTTAGTCTGGTTTAAAAAAGACAAAAGTCCATCCAGTTCAACCATTAAAAAAGTTATAATCCTATACCCACAGTCGATCCAAAGGAAGGCAAAAAAAAACCCAGCAAAGCATGATCCAATTTGCTCCTGCAGGGAAAATAATTCCTCCCTGATCCTCTGAGAGACAATCGGATATTCCCTGGATCAGCTTTACCTATAAATGTTAGTATCCAGTTATATTCTGTGTATCCAAGAATGAATCCAGGCCTTTTTTAAAGCAATCTACTGAGCTGGCCAGAACCAACTCTTGAGGGAGTCTATTCCACATTTTCACAGCTCTCATTGTGTAGAAACCTTTCCGTGTTTGGAGATTAAATTTCTTTTCCTCCAGACATAAAGAGTGCCCCCTTGTCCTCTGTGATGACCTCAGGGTGAATAACTCTACACCAAGTTTACTATATGAACCACTGATGTATTTATACATTATGATCATATTGCCCCTTAATCTCCTCTTCTCAAGAGAGAAAAAATTCAGTTCCTAAAATCTTTCCTCATAGCTGAACTCCTCCATGCCTCTTATCAATTTGGATGCCCTTCTCTGTACTTTCTCCAGTTCCCCAATGTTCTTTTTGTGAATTGGTGCCCAAAATTGAACTGCATATTCCAGATGAGGTATTGCTAATGATTTGTACAGGGGTAATATGATATCTCTCTCTCTGGAGTCTATACCTCTTTTAATACAAGAGAGGATTTTGCTCGCTTTAGAAACAACAGCTTGGCATTGCATGCCATTATTAAGCTTGTGATCTACTTCATGCTGTACTTTTCTGTTGTGGTGTGCTACCACATGCCGTTAAAGGGCAAAATTTTGCATAGTAGAACAATGATCTTGCATTAAAAAAACAAAAAACAAAAAATATATATATAGAGAGAGAGAATACTGTATATACGTATACATATATGTGCAGCAACACTCAATTATAAGTGCATCTGCATTTACAGTTTTCCCTTAGTCCCCCTACTAAGCCCCCAGCTGTAGATCATGCCATCCAATGCAGTTTTCTATGATGGTTTGACTACAATGCTGCCCTGCTACTGAATTTAGAGCAGCCTTGCCACCCGTATGTAGGCTGCGTTCCCCCATGTTCCCACTGAAAAAAAGCCCTGTTGTTAGACCTACTATACTTTGAGGTCCAAACTTTTGGTAAGCAGTTTTAGTGTCACTGGTGGTGTGGTACACAGTGGTGATTAGGAAGAGGAATTTCTTGTTCAGGATCCTGTATATATATATATATATATATATATATATATATATATATATACACAGTCTATTATGCATTAGTATCTGGAGTGTGAGTAATGGTGAGTGCAGCTGGCAGCACTAGTTTTCTCTGGTTGATTCATTACTGTTTGTGTGATCTAATTTTTGGCACTTTTTAGCAGCAGATTTTTGCTGTTTATACCTATGTAGTTGTGCACTGGAATGTCATACTAAAGGAACATCACTGCAATGCAGCGCACAAAGTGTTGTGTGTTACCCACATTATTCTGTGCATTACCACAGCATAAAATGTCTTCACAGTAATCTGCAACATCACTAATTACATTTTGTATGAACTAGTTATTCAAATAAATTTGCATTTCATATACACTAATTGTATTAAAATATGCTCACACTTTTGATATTTATCTTTTTCACTATCATTTAAATGATCAGCTGATATCTTCAATGTACTAGGAAATGTTTGTTATGCTTCTTCAAAAAGATTACATTTCTGTTGAGCAATCCTGTCAGAATGCATCTTCCTGATTTCCACAAATATTTAGAATAGAGCAAAGACCACACAAGTTTGTATGATCATGTCTAGGATTGCATTTACTGTATATAAAATATTTCTGGAGACAAATGGTAAACTGTACTACAATCATATTGGCATTCTAGATTGTAAACTCGAAAGAGCAGGGCCCTCAATCCCCTCATGTTTTGCATTGTATTGGTATTGTTCTGTCACATGTTCTGTTCCCCTTTGTAATGTACAGCGCTGAGCGAACTATTGGCGCTTTACAAATACTGTATAATAATAATAATAATAATGTTACCCCCGAGAGAGAATATGAAAGCTGCCTGTGCCGGCCTTTCATTTTGACAGTGCTAGATGCTTGACTGTTATGTATATTCAGAGCAGGGCCGGATTTGCATCTCAGGAGCCTATAGGCAGAGAATTCTGAAGCGCTACCCCCCCTCCCCCCAAAAAAAAAAGATAGCAAGACCTTTTTTTCATGGTAAAATGTTTATAAATAAATATTTGAATATGTGTAAAAGACAATGCTGCAGACTTTGATGTAAAGGGGAACTCTGATGTAAGGGGGACACTGCGGACCGTGATGTAAAGGGGAACTCTGATGTAAGGGGGGAACTGCGGACTGTGATGTAAAGGGGAACTCTGATGTAAGGGGGACACTGCGGACCGTGATGTAAAGGGGAACACTGATGTAAGGGGGACACTGCGGACTGTGATGTAAAGGGGAACTCTGATGTAAAGGGGACACTGCGGACCGTGATGTAAAGGGGAACTCTGATGTAAGGGGGACACTGCGGACCGTGATGTAAAGGGGAACTCTGATGTAAGGGGGACACTGCGGACCGTGATGTAAAGGGGAACTCTGATGTTAGGGACACTGTGGACCGTGATGTAAAGGGGAACTCTGACGTAAGGTGGTCTCTGGTCACCAGAAGCCATTTGATGCTCAGCAAGTAATATGGCACACATCCCGCAGCATCTCTGTGCATGAGTAAAATCTCAAAACTGCCTTCTGAGATGTCTATGTCATACATCCCAAGAGGCAGTTTGCAAGATCTTACCCATGTGCAGACATCCCATGTGGTCTCTGCCTGTTCTGAGCATGTGCAGAGAGCTTAGCACATGTGAGGACTTGCCACAGGACCAGCATTGCGTCTGCGCATGCAACAGATTTCAGTTCAAGTTGGCAAAGAGCTGTTTAGAGAGAACCTTGCCTGCAAGCAAAACAGTGCTGGACTCCACCAACTAGTAAGTATGTGTTTATGATTAAACAATTATACCAAACTGGTGCTAACAATCAACAAGATAACATTTTGGTAAAAAACAAATCATTATATAAAACATAATCGAAACTGCCCTCCTCAAACTCTCCAACGACCTGCTAACCGCCAAAGCTAATGGCCACTATTCAGTGCTCCTACTCCTTGACCTCTCTGCGGCCTTCGACACAGTCGACCACCCCCTCCTCCACAAAAAACTACACTCCCTTGGCCTCAGAGATTCTGCTCTCTCCTGGCTCTTATCCTACCTGTCACAACGCTCTTTCAGCGTTACCTATAACGCTACCACCTCACCCTCACTCCCCCTCTCTGTTGGGGTCCCTCAAGGCTCCGTCCTCGGGCCCCTTCTCTTCTCCATCTACACCTCCTCCCTTGGCCAACTCATACACTCTCACTACCACTACCACTATTCAACTACCACCTATATGCCGACGACACACAAATCTATCTCTCAACCCCCCACCTCACCACCTCAGTCTCCGCCCGAATCACACACCTTCTGAGCGACATATCTGACTGGATGTCGCTCCACTTCCTTAAACTGAACCTCTCCAAAACCGGGTTTCTTGTCTTCCCCCCAGCCCGGACACCACCCCCCATTGACTTCTCCATCACATCCAACAACGCCACCATCAAACCCGCCCCGCAGGCCAGAGTACTTGGTGTCATTCTGGACTCCAACCTATCCTTCCAGCCCCAAGTCCAATCTTTAACAAACTCGTGCAGACTCCACCTCCGCAACATCGCCAAAATACGCACGTTCCTAACCCCAGAAACCACTAAACAGCTCATGCACTCCCTCATCATATCACAACTCGACTACTGCAACTCCCTCCTCACTGGCCTGCCTCGCTGTTAGCTATCCCCACTTCAGTCGATCCTGAATACGGCTGCCAGACTCATTCACCTTTCCAACCGCTCCGTTTCCGCCACCCCCCTCTGCCAATCCCTCCACTGGCTTCCGATTGCGCAACGGATCAAATTCAAAATCCTACCGCTGACGTACAAAGCTGTCCACCATACTGCCCCAAACTACATCACTGACCTAATATCCAAGTACCACCCAGCACGCACACTCCGCTCCTCACAAGACCTCCTTCTCTCTAGTTCCCTGGTCTCCTCCTCCCATGCCCACCTCCAGGACTTCTCCAGGGTGTCACCCATCCTCTGGAACTCCCTGCCCCAACCCATCAGATTATCACCTACTCTCCTCTCCTTTAGGTGCACCCTGAAAACCCATCTCTTCAGGGAAGCCTACCCCACCCCCTGCTAACTTGCCGACCTCCTCCACTCTTTCTACCACTCCATCCCCCACAGCTATCTCCTCCTGTGCCATCATCCCCTCCCTCCTAGATTGTAAGCTCAAAAGAGCAGGGCCCTCAATCCCCTCATGTTTTGCATTGTATTGTTATTGTTCTGTCACATGTTCTGTCCCCCTTTGTAATGTACAGCGCTGAGCGAACTATTGGCGCTTTATAAATACTGTATAATTAATAATAACAATAATAATAATCAGCTGTGTAGGAGCTTTGTGAGGAAAAGCCATGCTCTCCTAATAAGTTTAGGGTCACTGACGACAGTTCGATGAAAACAAATCTTGCACAATGTCAAGATAGAGTACAGTGACAAAACACCTGGTGTCTTCTTGCATCAACAAGATTTCTCAGGCCAAATATTTCAATATGATCCTGGACACCACAGTCTAGAAAAGTTTGTTCAGTAGTGGTCTTATAGAGGACTTGCAGCTAAAAAGCCATATCTCCAATGTGAATACAAGGCAAAGCGACTAGCCTATGAACACAAACCAAGAACTGGCATGTGGAGAATTGGCAGCAGGTGCTCCAGAGCCCATTTTAAAATATTTAGCTGTAACTGAAGACAGTTTGTTGACTAAAGGCCTGGAGAATGGTACAAGGATGAGTGTGTGCAGGCAACAGTTAAGTATGATGGAGGTTCCTTGCAGGTTTGGGTCACATGGAGATGGGACTTGGTCAGAATTAATGGTCTTCTCAAAGCTAAAAAGGTGTCTGATCATTCCTAAACTCATTCTATAGCAGGACAATGACCCCAAACATACAGCCAAAGTCATAAAGAACAATTTTCAGTGAAAAGAACAGGGAGTCCTGGAATTGATAATATAGCCCTGATCCCAACATTGAGTCTGTCTGGAATTACATGAAAAAACAGAAGTAATAGGGTCAGCCTAAATCCAGAGAAGAAGTGTGCAGGGGCGGACTGACCATTTGGAAACTCGGGCACTGCCCGAGGGCCCGGGGTCAGTAGGGGGCCCCATGAGATGCCCCTGGTACCTTTTTCATAGGCTTTTTTAAGTTTGGGCAAGGACACAGGGGCCCCATGATCCCCTATTGCCTGGGGGCCCCATGAGTTGTCAGTCCGCCCCTGGAAGTGTGGTTAGTTCTCCAAGATGTTTAAAACAATTTGCATGCCAAGTTCTTTAAAAAAATGATGTGCAAGTGTACCCAGCAAAATTGATTCCCTTTTTTAAAGGCAAAGGGGTGGACACATAAAGCTCCCTAAACATACAAAAAAGCTAAAGTTCTTTGCCAATTGGCAGACATGGTGCATGGCATCATAGTGAAAATCCAAAATCTATCCATATGGATCCCTGTTGGGGCGATTGGAATTGATATATCCTATAAATTGAAACCAAGTGGATCCATTGGCTGCATGCAAATATGTCCCCAGGTTAAAATGATGCCATTAGTTTTAAGTCTTGTTCTTAAGCTATTGGCATTTGCATATTATACAATGATATGTGACAAAGATTTGGCCATTATATCCCAATTGGTTGCTTTATACATTAAAAATATTTGTTTTACATAAGAAATTTGATGAATCATTATTATAATAAGAAATTGCCGTAACAAATTGTTACACTAAATTGTGTTGTGTTCTGCTATATTTGGTTAGCAGGAGGGTGTTCCCGGTTCTACTACGCCCACTCTCCAGTTATACCCAGCATCTACAGGTGAGCTCCTCTCACCTTGTGACACAGGAAATCTGTTGTGTCATCTTAGGTTGGGGAGTGTCACTTTAACATAGCCCAATCATCTCTTTCATGGCTGGGTGTGTTTGTTGAGGAGATTCTCCACCTATTAGACTGGTATGGTATTAGTATGGTTCAGAGTTTTGGTGGCTGGCTCCCGAAATCGGAAATGGCGTGATGACACTCTATGTTGTGTCTTCATAATGTATTATTGCATCATAACATCATCTCGCCATTGTTTTCAGTGGGAGGAGTTCCAGAAGCAGGAGGGGCCCAGGCCAATCTTGGGGGTTAAATAGTGCACTTCATTCTTCTTTTGGCGGCTTGGGGATTATGTTAGATCTGATGAAACAGTGATAGGCATTCACATTTGCGGGGGTAAGATATGAGCATATAATCAAAAATCAATTGAGTTGTACTAGTATTTGGCTTTTGTTTAACTACATTCTGGCAATTGTATAATGATGTGGTCTATCTGGGAATAATAGATATGGTGTTATGGTTGGGTCACTCAGGAATTGGGCATGATATATTGACCTTATACCTCATTTGGGTCATGGCAATATAATGTCATGATGCATATGATGTACGTCATGACGTCACCCTGACACATTTATTTGGCAGAAGAAACCCTGGAACTGGTAAACATTGAGGACACTTACAGTATATGGGTTCCATATAGTACATTTATAGTTAATATAATGTCACTATATCATTTTTATTGTGGTGGTCTAGTAATTCTGCTGGCTTTAAGAAATTTGTATTGGAATATAAGCATGTTATCTATAATGTGGATAACCTATTGGTCCTTATGTATACAATTTATGATAAGCCCCTATCACCTCTGTAAAATGTTTTAATATTGTATTCTACAGCTAGGTTCTAAGTACATCATATGTTGTTTCAAAATCGTATTAACCTCCCTGGCGGTATTCCCGAGTGTAGCTCGGGGTAAAGTTTCAGTACCACAAGCGGTAACCCCCGAGCTACACTTGGGCTTACCATGCGGCGCTGCTCCGTGATCCCTCGATCACTTACCTTGTCCTTCGCTCCCGCGATGTCCCTCCTGCAGTGTCCCCGGCAATGTAATCCGGCGGATGCCGGCATCTGTCATCTGGGTTCCGTCCCCTGAGAGCGTCAGGACGTACGGGGGACGGAACGGCGGGAAATTTGAAAATGACAAAAAGTGACATTCACTAAAATCACATAGTAAAACATTACTGCATCAAACCATTTCACATACATTTTGTCCCGAGTGCTTTGTCCTGTGCCCCGCCTGCATTTTTACTGTTCTTTCTGCCTGGAAACTGAGAAATGTCCATGGTGTCCAAAAAGCGTCCCTTTAGGTCAAAAGTGGTTTTAGACCAGCTAGAGAACAGCAATAGTAAATCAGAACCACTTGCAGAATTGAGTGATAATGATTCGTGGGGAAATTCGTCATCAGACACTGAAAACGATTTTGCGACCTTGCTCAGTGATGTACGAACTTGGCGCTATATTTAAAATTTCAGTGTTTTTGGTTTGATTATATGATTTAAATAAATTTATTATTATATTATTCTTTATGATTATTTATTAAATTATAATTTATGATTCCGTGTTTAAAGTTTTATCCTACCCGGGATGTTTACTAGACTCTTGTTCGGACAGATTTCAGTGAGTTATTCCTAAAAATTACAGGCCTACAATAAAAAAACTACATATTTCCATGCAAAAAAATGTACTGCTTTGACCACAGAAATATGGACATAATCAGACCGCTAGGGAGGTTAACAACAAACCTGTGAACCATATGTTTTTGAATTTTCTTTTACATGTGTAGATCTATTGTCTCTGGTTTCTACTACCCCATAGGGAGTGATTATTGCCTAGATAATCATGTATATACTAAGCTATTTTATAATATCTATTTTTACTTTAGTGTTTAATAAAACCAGCTTTAACTGGCTCTGCTGCCCGATCAGCTGGAATATGAAGCCCCCCTCCTGTGGTTAAAACTGGATAGCTGGATACAGCTACTACTGGTAATGCCACCTTGTCCTTTTAATATTGTACGGCTGTGTTTATTGATGTTTAGCAGAAGCCCCATCTGTAAAACTACATGATATGTTTAAGGATGTTTAATATAACATATTGTTAACTTTATTACAGATAACTATTCCCCCATCTTTTCCTGAAGAAGCAGACATTGACTGGAGAAACAAGTTGAAATTGTTCTTATTCCAATACAATGTTATGGAAATATGAATTAAGTATGAATTTGTACATTTACATTTGATGACTCTGGAATATCTGGTGTGCAATATTGTATCTTGAATATGGATGTATAATGAACAGCATTTTATTTTGAATTTTTAAATGGAAAAAAAGTGAATTTGTTTTGTTTCTATATTTAGTTTGTGACCTGGTACCTTTAAAGTCCTTTAGCTTTTCTGTATGGCTAGGGAGCTTAAAATGTTTAATGTTTAGGATGTGGTACCTTTAATTATTTCTATAGTTGTAGCATGCCTTCCCTTGTTTTTGTGAAGGAGATGGGTACACCAAATATTGATTTCGATTTTAATTTTTCTTTTGTTATGCACCATGTAGGCTGTATGGTTACATTGTAAAAGAAAGCTAATTATTGCATTTATTTTAAAGCACCCTCAATTTACAGAATATTTTCACACATGCCTAAACATTTTGCAGTGTTATATACAATGTATACGAATAGGCATATTCATTCTCCAATATAATATTCTCCAACTCTATTTGTTCATACTGTGAACTGCTAATTATAATGTAATTAATCGCTGTATAATCTGGATTAAGAACCAGTTGGAATCTACTTCTCTATGCTGCCCAGAGCTGATTTAGCACAGAAAATGGCATTGCATCCTTTTCTAGCTGGCTGGCCTGCAATAAGGATCCTTCTGATAGGGAGAAGAAACATTCTCACAAGCTTTAAACAAGACCAATTAAGGAAGACAGGGTAGAGCTACAGAGGGATTTTTACAGTAGAATTTTAATGGCTTCTTTTTTTGCAGGGACACAGACTTTGTAATCATTTCTGATACCCTGCAGCTAAAGACACAGTGGACTGAGCCTGTTTTTATTCCAACTATGCAGATAGATTGACAGCTGTATACAGTGATCATACTAAAATGCTTTTAAAGGGTGATATCATAAATGTTTGCATCACTGGTATAAAAGATGAATGCATTACCACTTAAGGGAAAATAGTATATTTTCAGTGTGCACATATTTTGTATAAAGAAAACTTCAGCTTTTACTTATCCACTTCCTCTCCGGCCATTGCATATAAATGGCCAGACGGTAGCAGTGCAGGGGTGGGTTGCCGTTCATAAACGGTGCCCTCCATTTTGGACTGTGCGCGCTCTCTGGGAGCGCATGGCACCATGATCCGGTACCCGCTATGTCCGGAGGAGAACACCGATCGCTGTATGGGACCTCTGTGTGAGGTCCTGATCATGTGATCACTGATTGGCCAATCAGTGATCACATGAATAGATGTAAGCAAGATGTCTTTTCTGACATCATTGCTTACTATGTGTGAAATCTGTGAATGATCACAGAGATCACATGGTACAAGGCTATTCAGAACAGCCTTGTACTATGTGACAAGCTGTGACCAATCACAGATCACACAGTATTTTTCAATGGCTGCAAGAATGCAGCCAGAGAGAAGGAGAAATTATTGTTTTTACAGCCTTTATGGGTGTAAAAGCAATCAGTGAAAAAAAAAAAAAAAAATCCTCATCACCCCCCACAAGTAGTAAAGTGTCACTATGGTGACACCGTACTGCTAGGGTGACAGTATGTTAAAAAAAATAAATAATAATATAAAAAAATAAAATAAAAACGTAAAAAAAATTTTTTTCTTAAATTATAATTTTTGGTTATAAACTAGTTTGGGTTATTTTTTTTTTGAATGATCACAGAGATCACATGGTACAAGGCTATTCACAACAGCCTTGTACTATGTGACAAGCTGTGACCAATCACAGCTCACACAGTATTTTTCAATGGCTGCAAGAATGCAGCCAGAGAGAAGGAGAAATTATTGTTTTTACAGCCTTTATGGGTTAAAAAGATAACTGAATTCATTTTGGGTAAGATTTATGAAGAAAGATTATTTATTTGCAACATTTTATAAGAAAAACACTGTTTTTCAAAATTTTTGGACTTTTTCATTTATATAGCAAAAAAAAAAAATACAAGTGGTGAATAAATACCACCAAAATAAAGCTTTATCTGACTCAAAACAAATGCAAACAAATCCATATGGGTACAGTGTTGCAATTGTCATTCAAAGTGTGATAGCACTGAAAGCTGAAAATTGGCCTGGACAGGAAGGGGGTAAAAGTGTCCGGACTTGAAGTGGTTAAAGAAAACCTATAATGTTTTTTGTCATGTATATTTTAGTTTTATGTGTTTTTGAACTGTTGTTTATATCTGTTTTTTCTCAATATCTATACATATTCTTTGTTTTTAAATAAACATTTAAATATGTGAAAAAGAGGGTCCCCAGAGTAATTTGGGTTAGTAAAACAGATATCACAGCATAGCAGCTGGCCTTGTAGCTCTCTTTGTCTGATGGAAACCTCTGATTCAGACAGCTGGCATGGGATTGGTCACTGTACTGATGGCTCATTGAAGTTTTGTAACTGGCTTCTTTCAGCACAGGTAAAAAGAAATCATCTTAATAAAGCAAAAAGAAAACTAAAGCTCCACCTGCTGGTTGAATTTAAGACTACAGAACATTAATATTTCTCATTTCATATCTACTTCATTTAAAACGAGAAATAATATGTTTTAAATTGTTCTCTTTAACCCTTATCATACCAAAGGAAATGAATATACAAAACAACTATGCTTTTCATAAATAATATTTATGTGTCTTTCAAATTCTCATGCTAGCTTTTAGCCACCAGAGTGAACAATAGCTCAGTTTGCAATCGCTCAGCACTTAGCACTCAGCATAAGAGATAGGATATCAATTAGACAGGGAATATGTTGTGAATGAGCTGGCTGATGGTGCTGTAAGAAGAAGCAGTCATTCTGTAGCCATGTGTGGAACTGAAAAGTAGAAACAGATTTTACATATATATAAAACATATGCATATGTAAAGTACTTACACAGATAATATTTTTTCATTAAATGTTAAAATAAAAATGAAAAGTTTCCTTTCCGTTTCAGTTTGTGGTAGCTGAAATTTTCAAAAACTGACAAAAACGTACAATGGTCACTTTAACCATGAGTAGATCCATTCAGCCTGAATCTCATTTTCTGCTTTGGCAATGTTTAGGCATCTCATGCAATAGACTTTTCACATTTGGTGAGATAGGACCATGTCACACTAGCAATCCTGAAGCTGCCAACAACTCACCAGTGACAGGATCATTATACAGAGCTAAAGAGGGTAGAGAAATACTCACCTGTTTGCATGCGTCACCCCCTCAATGGCTGGATAAACAAGATGTTGTTTCCTCGCTCCTCTGGCCAACCAGCAAACAACACCTGGATTTCTCTCTGCATTTTTTAGTGACCTTGTTACTGGTGACTTGATGTGAGCCAAAGGATTCCATGACAGTTTCCCAGCACAGACATGCTCCTTTCTGAGCATTGGTGCTCTGTACTCCAGCCCAGAGCTGGTCCTAATTACTGCCAGTTTCCTAATCTGAGAACTAGCGGTCATTTTTTTTTTTTTAATTCTGTTGCAGCCATAGTGATAGGTTTTTAAAGTGGCAACAGTAAGAACTGCTTGAATTTCTTGCCACATTGGTACTGTTACCAAAGACTTGTCTGAATTAGTCATTTTAAAGGGACCTACCACCAGAAAAGTGTCCCAGTGAGACTTTCGCAGGTGGTTATAATAAAGGCTGACCCATCTATTCGGAATTCTGAAAAAGATATGGTGAGACAAACAGCAATTTTTTTTCACAACAGAAAGTGGTATCTGTAACAAAATGTGCTATATTTACGGCAATGTATACAGAAAATATACAATCAGAGGCCACTTTATTAGGTACACCTTGCTAGTGCCAAGAAAATATCCCCCATACCATTACACCACCAGCCTGAACTTTTGATTCAAGGCAGGATGGATCCATGCTTTCATGTTGTTTACGCTAAATTCTGACCCTACCATCTGAATGTTGCAGCAACCAGTCTGCCCATTCTCCTCTGACCTCATCAAGGCATTTTTGTCCACACAACTGCCACTCACTGGATATTCTCTCTTTTGTAGACCATTCTCTGTATACCCAAGAGATGGTTGTGCGTGAAAATCCCAGATCAGCAGTTTTTTAAATAATCAGACCAGCCTGTCTGGCACCAACAATCATGCCACATTCAAAGTCACTTAAATCCCATTTTTTCCCCATTCTGATGCTCGGTTTGAACCCTCAGCAAGTTGTTTTCACCATGTCTACTTGTCTAAATGCATTGAGTTGCTGCCATGTGATTGGCTGATTAGCAGTTTGTGTTATCAAGCAAGAGCTCATCCACTCCCTCATCATATCACGACTCGACTACTGCAACTCCCTCCTCACTGGCCTGCCTCGCCACTGGCTATCCCCGCTTCAGTCGATCCTGAATACGGCTGCCAGATTCATTCACTTTTCTAACTGCTCCGTCTCGGCCACTCCCCTCTGCCAATCCCTCCACTGGCTTCTGATTGCGCAACGGATCAAATTCAAAATCCTAACGCTGACGTACAAAGCTGTCCACCATACTGCCCCAAACTACATCACTGACCTAATATCCAAGTACCACCCAGCACGCACACTCCGCTCCTCACAAGACCTCCTTCTCTCTAGTTCCCTGGTCTCCTCCTCCCATGCCCGCCTCCAGGACTTCTCCAGGGTGTCACCCATCCTCTGGAACTCCCTGCCCCAACCCATCAGATTATCATCTACTCTCCTCTCCTTTCGGCGCACCCTGAAAACCCATCTCTTCAGGGAAGCCTACCCCACCCCCTGCTAACTTGCCGACCTCCTCCACTCTTCCTACCACTCCATCCCCCACAGCTATCTCCTCCTGTGCCACCATCCCCTCCCTCCTAGATTGTAAGCTTGAAAGAGCAGGGCCCTCGATCCCCTCATGTTTTGCATTGTATTGGTATTGTTCCCCCTTTGTAATGTACAGCGCTGAGCGAACTATTGGCGCTTTATAAATACTGTATAATAATAATAATAATAATAATTGAACAAGTGTACCTAATAAATGACCAGTGAGTGTATAATAAAATATTCCCATGCAGTGCCCTCCCTACCCCACCCACACTTCATAGTTTAAACACTTTGTTTTTTTAGGGCACAATGAATAAGGTGAATTACTTAACTTATTCCTTGCCCCCCAGTGCTCCTTTCCTCCCTCAAGCATTCCTTTATTTTAAATAGAGTTATAACATATTATGTAGTAATGGTGGATATTTTTCAGAATGTCAATCCTGACTCCAAATACAGTGCCATATAATTATATACTTTTATTTAACTGTCACAAGTTAGCCTGCAGTTTCTTGTTGGTGTTCTTACCTTCTTGCTGCAGTCCTGTTCCTGATCCCTTTCACATGTGTGTTTGTCTGTGCTCATCTATGGGCGCCGTCTGCTGTTCTTTGGGTTTATTTCCATCCCTTCCATCACTTCCTGTCCCGCCTCCTTGTTTGCCTGTCTATATAAGACATGCTCAGTCTAGCCCACTTTGCCTGAGAAATTTCCTAGTTGTTGGAGCTCCCGTGTGTGGCTGCTGGCTGAATCCTACATTGGCTACTCGTGTACCGACCCCAGCTACGTTCTCTGACCTTGCTTGTTTTTCACCTGTCCTGACCTCGGCTTGCCTATCGGATTACGTTTGTCTCCTCCCTTTATACTCTGCTCCCGCAAACGGTCTCCTCAACCTCAGCTGGGTGTACCTGGGGGCCGCGACCTGGTCCCAGCTTGCTGCAAGTCCATCCCCACCATCAGGGGCTCTGGTGAACAATTATTTGCCAATGAACAATTCTGTCAGCCTAAAAGTCAATATTCCTATATAAAGACATAATTTGCCAAATTACATCATGGTATGTGGTATGTGTGTCTAGGTATGGGATTAAGTAGAGTATCTGGGAGTTAGACTTCTATACCCATATTCCACAATAGCCTCCCAGCCCTAACTGTGCTGTTACATTACTGTCAAACAGCATTATGACGCCAACGCCAGTGATATTGCCTGAAAAGTGATACAGAAATGTATGCAAAAGCTACACTAACAAAATGTTTACAGTATAAGGACAAAAACCTCTGACATGAAAAATAAACAAAGCATATTTTTTTTATAACGTACTAACCTCAATCCAAAGCACCTAGTATGATTTCTGTCTGCTGTCTTGTTCCTTTGCTATCTGCAGGAGTAATTTCTGACAGGTTGTGCCAGCTTTGAGAAATCATGGGAGGTGGGGCTTGCAGCACACAGCCTGTGATTGATAGTCTGGGATTGGATACGTGGTGCATGTTCCTTTCCTTCACTTGGGTCTCAGATTACACTCAGCTCTCCTCTCTGAGTTGTGCAGTGTGTTACATTAGATCCCCTTCCTCAGCCTCTGAAAGGTCAGAAAAGTTCACAACTTATTGTGTAAGAGGATTTGTTTCATCTCTGTGTAGCAGGCTAGACACCTAACTAGGTATATGAAGGGGTTACAACCACAAAAGCTGGACTGCAGTTATCATCCCAAATGTCAGTCTGGTTTACTCATTTCAGAAGAACACATTACATTTCATGGTAATTTCATTGTGGCACTTTATCAATGTCCTTCAATGTTGGAACTCTGAGAGAACCTTTCATGTGCAAAATTTAACAGTTCAGCAAGTCCTTTATTAGGATTTCCACATGTAATCATTGATATAATAATATACAAATCACATTATGTAAGGCAGCTCTTTGCTGTGGTGCAGCATTTAGTTGGAAGCCCAGGCATGATTTATACTGATAAAGTGGCCCTATGGGGTTGGGCTCAGAGTGTTCTTGATGTGCAAAAAACATCGCTGCTATTGCTCAGGGTACCAAGGCCATCCAAGGAGCCAGAAGAGGGATCAATGTGAGTTTCTTTTTAAATAAAACTTTCCCTTGTGCTCAGGTTTATGCGTGTCTGTAACTGAGAAGTATTTTGTGATACAAGGAATGTGGCATACATGTGCCGTGAATATACAAGTAGGTTCAGACTCTATTACACCATGCCCAATATTCAGCCCATTTGAAAGACCTTTCTGGATAATCCTCTTAAATATATATATATATATATATTTCTTAACCATGCACCACTGGCAATAAACCTTCTAGTGGTCAGGGAGACATAATCAGTATATTCTGACAGCAGAGGAATCCAGCTGTCAGAATCAAAATGCAATGGTATGCCAGGGAGCATTCTTTCATCTACCTTGCATGTGTGGATGGGAAAATCTATTTGTTTTTCTGTTTTTTTTTCATCAGCCCTCTGGCTAATCAAAAAAAAAAAAGGTGAGGTATTTATGGAAAGCCTTAAGGCCCTTTCACATGGGTGGTCCGTCTGTCAGGCGGACCCGGTCGGACCACCCATTGTTCTCTATGAGGAGGAAGATGTAAACAGATATGTGTTTACATCTGCCTGTATCTGGTCCGATAGGATGACAGTCTGATGTAAACAGAGAGAACAACAGGTTGTGTTCGCTCTACATAAGCGGAGCTGACATGGACCTGTCATCCGCCTGCTCAGTGGGGATCAGGGGACAGATTTCCCCTCTGAGCAGGTGGATCCACTTGGCGGAGTCCGGCTGTGTAAAAGGGCCCTTACTTTTTTCTCTACAGTAGTCCAGGAGGTGACAACATCGTGACTTTCCATCATAGCTGTTATTTAACTTGTCACTAGATCCTACTCCAGATGTGGTGGTGACAAACTTTCATTCATTGCTGTAGCCTCATTGCTCTATATTTGTTTGAAAAGTTTTCATAAAGCTTTATTCTTTAAAGAAAATATTTAGAGTGAAAATAAAATCAATCATATTAATTATAATTTAAATAGTTATTATTATTATACAAGATTTATATAGGCTTCCCTGAAGAGATAGGATTTCAGAGCTCGCCTAAAAGTGGGCAAAGTAGGCAATAGTCTGATAGATTGGGTTATAGAGTTCCAGAGGATGGGGGAAGCTCTGGAGAAGCCCTGGAGATGAGCATGGGAGGAGGAGACAAGGGAGCTAGAGAGCAGGAGGTTTGGAACAATGTGCCGTATATACAGTCTGTCTTACCGTGGACACATGAACATCAAGGCTTTTGGAGATACTTTTGTTACCCTTTCCAGCTTCATGCAAGTCAACAATTCTTGATCGTAGGTCTTCTGAGAGCTCTTTTCTGCGAGGCATGGTTCACATCAGACAGTGCTTCTTGAGGGGCAGGAAAGCTGTCAGCAACACATCCAATATCATCACACTGATTGGAGTCAAGGTTGGCTCACTCCTGGCTCCAATTAGCTCTGGGAGAAGTCATTAAGCTAGGGCCTCACATACTTCACTGCACTGTGAATGTTTACATGTTATGTGCAATTAAACCATGGCAACATCTAATGTTTGTGTAGTATTATGTTCAGCAGACTGTGTTCTTCTATTTTTGTGACTTAGATGACGTTCAGAGCACA
Source organism: Staurois parvus (assembly GCF_062004578.1). NCBI lineage: Eukaryota > Metazoa > Chordata > Amphibia > Anura > Ranidae > Staurois > Staurois parvus. The sequence goes on from NW_028317839.1 coordinate 1,188,833, forward strand.
TTTTATGCCCAATTCATGCAAAACTCCACGTAATCCCAAGGGGTTCACATACTTTTTCTTGCAACTGTACATGCCAGTAAATTGCTGGATACAAAATGTACAAAGAAAAACAAAATGCAAACACACAGTTTATAAGCATTTATTCAAATAAGCCGCAGCAGTACTACACATTCGATCATGGCCACTAAAATTTCCCCATATAAAAATATAAATTGTTTTATGTAGAAATGTTCAAACACAGGAAACAGAATGGGGAGGAGAAAGCAGCTGCCATGAATTGACTAAAAACATTGCATAATGGGCCACTTTTATTGGGACATTTCTGGAATGGTTATCATTTCTGCAGTTTAGTTTGGATAAATGTTTATACATCATAAAAAACACATGCCTTGGCCTCCTGTCTGGTTTCCAATGTAATGTACACGGCTTTTAGACTAACATTTTTTCAGGCACTGAAAACTGGAAGAGAAGGTGTTTAGGTATCTGACAGAAGATGTACAAGTGATGCAATGGTGTGCTCATAGTCCAATGTGCATGCAGGTGAGGAAGAAGAAAACTTACTGATACTTCACCGTTCACAATATTGCCACCTCCTAAATGCCTTTTCTTTGACAAATGAATGAGTTTTTAAATGGAAGTACTGTGCCGCAAGTGATTGACTTGCAGTTACAGCTCAGCCCCTTTCAGTACTACTGTCAACCGTGAAAGGGGTATCATTTTTTCCAGGCCATATACAACCCTGTCCTGTTGTGCTATGTTAAGGGGGTGGTAAAACCACAGCTGAACCACCTACTGTATAACGCATCTGAGTGGGTCCTAAATACAAATTCTGCAGGTAATTTATTGGTCACACAGCAGGTCATTAATTAAATTCCACAACCAAAGCTTCATAAGGCCTTAGGTAAACCAGATCACCTAACCAAGTTCTGTATTGTTTTGGCATAGTTGGTCGCAGTGGCGTCCCTAGGTGGGGAGTTTTAAAGCAAACCGATGATCCCCGCAAGATGGATCGGATCTGCGGTAACATGTGGTGTCACCCCTCCAGAGGTGGGCGGTCCCTGTCGTGCACACACAGCCTGGATCTTGCCCTCCCTGTGTCCCCATCGCATCCCCCAGACCGGTGTTGCAAGATCAGTTAACCCCATATAGGTTGCAAGCCAACGATCCCCGCAAGATGGATCGGATCTGCAGATTGTGAAGCATAATGGATCAGAGTCCGATCTATGTGTGCACAACAGGGACCGCCCACCTCTGGAGGGGTGACACCATGCGTTACTGCACCAGGTGACACCAACCCTAGGGACGCCCCTAGTAACCTGTACAGTCTTTACTGGCTATATACTCAGCCAATGTTCACTGCAGCTGGTAAATGGTGATGTGCAGAGGGATGTATTTTGGCCCATTCTTTCATGTAGTAGCATGTAGTAGCATCTTGTAGTGATCAATCATAGATGAATGGAGCATTGTGCGATAGCACAAAATTGATCACTAGTGCATGCTACCTGTAGAGTTTACTCCATAAGGAGCTATTTTGAAAAAAATGTAAATTGCTAGTTATTGCTAGTACTCTTATAAAGCTGCTCAAAATCTTCTGGGTAGCTGTACCCTACTCAGGAGATTACCAACAGGTAATTCAATGTGGAAGTACAAGGGATTATAATCACCCATGGAGTTTAATCCTTACCCTAAACAGCCATGGTTAGCTGTGTGCCTGCTGGTGACCTGTGTGTCTCTATAGACAAATACAGAGTGAGACTGCCTGCATGTGCATGCATGGGATACTTGTGCATCTTGTAGGGGTAAAGACAATCCTTTGAATGTGTATAGCAGGGTTTCTCAACCAGGGTTCCATGGAACTCTAGGGTTCCTCAAGAGGTTACTAGAGGTTCCTCGAGCAATTATCAATTTCTGCTTCTCAGATAAATTCTCACTGATCTTTTTAGCTATCTGTAAGGGGGTAATTCTTCCCAATGACCACAAGTGTAAGGAGCATTCTTCCCACCGACAATCACACTGATGTATCATGAGTTGTAGATATAGTCATTATTATCAGGGGTTCCCTGAGACCAGAAAGTTATTTCAAAGGTTCCTCTGTGTTGAAAAAGTTGAGAAAGGCTGTTGTATACGGATCACTACGCCCATTTGTATGAGGCCTTACAGAAAATTTGTCCTGAGAGAAATTTGGAGACTGTCATTGCTGAGCTATCCTTCTGAAAATACTAACTGCATGGACATCATGCTGATCTCAATGCTTTTTTGTTTCTTGAATCATTGATCCAGAACAAGTATTTGGCAGGTGTTGATCTGGTTTCACTGTTTGTATATTTGTGATATGAGCAATTATTAACCACTTCCAGTGCGGACACTTTTACCCCCTTCCTAACCAGGGCAATTTTCAGCTTTCAGCGCTATCACACTTTGAATGACAATTGCGTGGTCATGCAACACTGTACCCATATGAATTTTTTACCATTTTTTTGAGACAGATAAAGCTTTATTTTGGTGGTATTTATTCACCGCTGGGATTTTTATTTTTTTTGCTATGTAAATGAAATATCCAAAAATTTGTAAAAAAAAGTGTTTTTCTTATAAAATTTTGCAAATAAATAATATTTCATCATAAATCTTGGCCAAAATTTATTCCGTTATCTTATTAGTAAAAAAAAAAAAATAAGCCAAATTAGTTTATTACCAAAAATTATAATTTTTTAAAATCTTTTTTACATTTTAATTTTATTTTTTATATTATTATTTATGTTTTTTTTTTTACATACTGTCACTCTAGCAGTACAGTGTCACCATGGTGACACTGTGCTACTTGTGGGGGGTGATGGAGATTTAATTTTTTTTTTTTTCCCACACTGATTGCTTTTACACCCATATAGGATGTAAAAGTAATCATTTCTCTTTCTCTCTTTCTGCATTCTTGCAGCCATTGAGAACTACTGAGTGAGCTGTGATTGGTCACAGCTTGTCACATGGTACAAGGCTGTTGTGAATAGCCTTTTACCATGTGACCTCTGTGATCATTCACAGATTGCACACGTAGTAAGCAATGATGTCACAAGTGACATCTTGCTTACTACTTTGCATGTGATCACGGATTGGCCAATCAGTGATCACATGAACGGGACCTCGTACAGAGGTCCCGTCCGATGATCGGTGTTTCACTGTGTCCGGAGGACACAGCGGGCACCGGATCGCGGTGCTGCGCGCTCCCAGGGAGCACGCACAAGCAGGGTGCGGGGAGGCCGTTTATAAATGGCCACCCAACCCTGCAGTGCAGACCTTATGTACAGTGTGTTTGTATATAAACGGCCGGACGGAGGTGGTTAACTGTTTGCCGACTGCTTCATGTAGGAGTACGATGGCAGATCGGCTCTCCTGTGCCGAATTATGTATCCAGTGCATGATCCGGCACTTCTGGGCAGGGAGCGTGGTGGCTCTGCAGTGATTAGTCACAGGACAAGCCCATCAGCGGGTGCCAGCCAATGATTGACCACCGGCACCCGCTGATCAGCAAGGAGGAAGACAGATCAGAACTCTGTCAATGGAAACAATACAGGGCACTGTCAGTGGGGATGTTACGGATTTTGTTTCCTTGCAGAGCAGGGCACAGTGGCTAAATGGTTAGCATTTCTGCCTGGCAGTACTAGGGTCATTGGTTTGAATCCCAGCCACAGCAGCACCTGCCTGGAGTTTGCATGTTCTCCCTGTGCCTACATAGGTTTCCTCCCACACTCCAAAGACATGCTGGTAGGTGAATTAGCTCCTGTCTAAATTGGCCCTAGTATGTATATGTATGAATGTGAGTTAGGGACCTTAGATTGTACACCCCTTGAGGGTTAGGGACTGATGTGAATGCACAATATATATGTAAAGCGCTGCTTAAATTGACAGCAGGGGGTAAAAACCAGCACATCTCTTAATGAAAGCACCTCACAGTACACACATAAACACTGCTTAGGCACACATTTAACCTTTTGATCCCACTAGATCTTTAACCCCTTCCCAGCCAGTGTCAGTAGTACAGTGACAGTGTATATTTTTAGCACTGATCACTGTATTTGTGTCACTGGTTCCCACAAAGTGTCAAAAGTGTCAGATAGCTTGCCATACTCTCTTAGTCTACCTGACCTTGGCTTGGTGTCAAGAGATCCCCGAACTTTCCACTTCTTAATAGGTGATTTAACAGTACTGATTGGCATAGTCAAGGCTTTGGACATCTTTTTATGTCCTTTTCCATCTTTATAAAGTTCCATTACCTTGTTACGTAGGTCTTTTCTGATCCCCATGGCTCAGTATCTAGCCCAGTCAGTGCTTCCACGTAAGAGCTAACAAACTCATTGACTATTTATACCAGGCATGTCCAAAGTCCGGCCCGCGGGCCATTTACGGCCCGGGGGTCGGTTTAATATGGCCCTCCAACAGCCCTCCCTGCTCTGTGTAATGTGGCCCTCCCACGGCCCTCCCTTCTATGGCAGACAGTCTTCTGCTTGAGAGCAGAGGGCAGTGCGCATGCCTGACTGCGGCGCGTTCTCCCTGGTCTGTGTAAATGCGGCTGTCGCACGACCCTCCCTTCTGTGGCAGACAGTCTTCTGCTTGAGAGCAGTGCGCATACGTGACTGCGCAGCGCTGGGAGCGACAGAGGGCGGTGACGTCAGGGCCGGGCTTCCAGCGTGAAGTGTGTTTCTCTTCCCCTCCCGGCTGCTGAGCAGAGACTTCAGCTCCAGCTACCTTTTTCACCCTTCACATTACTGCAGGTAAGTTTTTTTTAAATTTATTTTCAATACATTGTGAAAACTCAGCTGTCAGTTGATCTTAACGTTATGAAATGAAAAGTATGTCGTTTGCAATTAACTTGGCATAAAATAATTTATTTGCATTTAATTGTAATGGTTCAAAGAATGTTCGGAAAAATGTTCGGCCCTCCACCATGTTCACTTCATCCAATCTGGCCCTCTTTGAAAAAAGTTTGGACACCCCTGATTTATACACTGACACTAATTGCCATTTAAAAAGCCACAGATGTGGGACATTAACCTCTAATTGGCATCTTAACCCGTGTGTGTCACCTTGTGTGTCTGTACCAAGGCCAAACATTCCAGGGTATGTAAACTTTTGACCACGACCATTTGGGTGATTTCTGTTATCATTATGATTTAAAAAGGAGCCAAACAACTATTGGATATAAATGGCTTCATATGATCATCATCCTTCAATAAAAGAACATTTTTTGGCATGATCAGTCATATTTGCAATATCAATGCCAAAAGTTCACAATTTCTACCAGGGTATGTAAACTTTTGCGCACAACTGTACCATAGTTTGTAGACGCTGTACCTTTCGCGCAAACCAAGCAATATACGCTTATTGGGATTTTTTCCCAAATATGTAGCAGAATATGTATCAGGCCTAAATTTATGAAGAAATTAGATTTTTTTACTTGATATGTTTTATAGCAGAAAGTAAAAAATATTGTGGGGTTTAATTTTATTTTCCTTCCAGTGAAGGAAAATACTGTATTTTCCGGCATATAAGGCGACTGGGTGTATAAGACGACCCCCTAATTTTCCAGTTAGAACATAGGTTTTGGGCTATACTCGCCGTATAAGACTACCCCCCTTCCGAGGCAACACCATTTAAAAACATCAGATTTTTTAATTGAAATGGTTATGACTTACCGGTACTTAAAATCCTTCAAAATCCTCATGTTCATCCTCTGACATCATAAATTCATGAATGACATCTTGTGATACATTTGTAAGACAGTCATCATATGGATCAAATTCCAAATCAGATGGTTACCGCTGGATGTGCGGCAATACGGTAGCTTCGGCTACATACAGTATATATATACAGCCCGCTGGATGTGCAGTAATGTACATACAGTATGCCGCGATGAGCCAAGCTGGCTCAAAACAAATGTCCCCATGACAGATTAATCTGTCAGCCCGCTGGATGTGCGGTATATACAGTATACTGAGCCAAGCTGTTTCAAAACGTACCGGTATGTCCCTACTGTAATCAGACCGTTGGATGCGTGTATGTACGGTAGCTGAGGCTACATACAGTATACGCTGGGCCAATCACGGCGAGCGATGTATTCTACTAATGAATACAAAGCCTGCTCGGATTGGCTGAGTTTGTGACATCATCAGCCCACCTCTCTGACTCAGCCAATCCGAGCAGGCTTTGTATTCATTAGTAGGATACATCACTCGCCGTGATTGGTCCAGTGTATACTGTATGTAGCCTCAGCTACCGTACATACACGCATCCAGCGGTCTGATTACAGTAGGGACGTACCAGTACGTTTTGAAAATGCTTGGCTCAGCGCAGTATACTGTATATACCGCACATCCAGCAGGCTGACAGATTAATCTGTCATAGGGACATTTGTTTTGAGCCAGTTTGGCTCAGCACGGTATACTGTATGTACAGTATTACCACACATCCAGCCAGCTTGACCCAAACAAACTCAAGGTTCACATTTTATACCCCGCGTATAAGACGACCCCCAATTTTTTGGGTATATTTTTAAGTATAAAAAGTAGTCTTATACGCCAGAAAATACTGTAATTGTTTTCTTTTCATTGACACCACCGATGCAGGGACATTTTTTTCTTCTTTCAGTGACACCACCGATGCAGGGACATTTTTTACTTCTTTCAGTGACACCACCAATGCAGGAACATTTTTTCTTTGTCACTGTTCGCCTCATATTTGTTCACCAATTTTAACTGCAGTGGTACCAGTTTGTGCATGCCACAAACATTCTGGCATGCTCTGCTATTGGCTCCCTTCTCCAACCAACAGAGGGGAGTGTCCAATAGACAGGGGGTGGAGTTCCAAGGGCATCTTCGTCCTGGGTATTGGATGACCTTGTCCTGGCATTGATCATCACCCTAGAACAGTAATGGTCATTTCACATGGGCTTCGTCAGTTCTGTAAAGCAGGAGATCCATGAACAGAGCCCTTGCTGAATCAAAGCTGCATGGGACAGATGTCAGTTGTGTCCACATTTTGACAGTAGACTCTGGTTGACCGTGATGACTGTATGGGCAGCTGATTGTAAATGGACTTTACCTCCAATTTGTCATGTTTAGGTAATTTTTTTTTTTTTGGAGCTGGAGTGATTCAAGGTAGGACACAAGTCTGTTTACATCTGCCTGCCCATAGAGCTGCATGGAGCTTCCAATTAGGTCTGCAAAGCAGGTGGACCTGATGGGAAAGTCTGTTGAAGGCGGCCTAAGTGAATTCATTTATTACATTTTTGTTTTTAGATTTAGCTATGCTTTAAGCATTTAAAAAAAAAAACATTACTGAAACAAGTGTTAACTGAAATGGTTCCCCTGACTAATATATAATATATAATGTGTTGGGTATGAATAGTGTCTCTAGAACAAGACTTGGTAAAGTTTCTAAAAAATAATCATTGAGCGCCACCTCATGGACACAATATATGCTGCTATTACCGCCTGATTCTATTTCATACTGTCCTGGGAAATAGTTCTATGCTATGCTACTATGTTATCTATATCTAGAATTGATTTCCAGTTAAAATCCTTCGTTTTATCCCGGGCTTTGTTTCTAAATTCAAATGACCCAGTTTTCTGTAAATCTCTCTTTGTTTGCAGATTGGAAGCAACTTAACAATCTATTAATGTTCTTTTGGGCTAATACTTGTGCCAAGAGGTGCTTGAAAAGTAGGAAAAATAAATATTCCAGTTTATTGAATGTTCCCATCTGGGAATTTTGTGCCAGAGAGACCTTTAGCAACAACAGCAATAGCTTGAGACACAAATATCATTTTTTATTAATATGTTTCCATTTAAAAAATAGGTGCTGTAAATTCCAGCATATTATACATGCCCTATAAGATGTACAACGGATTACATGCCAGAGTAAGCACAGGAGACACTTACTGTATATGCAGGGTTGGCCTGGCCAATTGGAAGAAAGGAGGATCTTCTGGAGGTTCCTGCTATGTGCTGGTGGACTATCTACTTAATTTCCTGTGCAAGGATGAACTGCTCCCGTGCCACCCTATAGCAGAAATTCTGCTACAGGGCAGCACAGTGCGCAAAATCTTGTATATAACATAATTTTGCAGCTGCGGGTAGGGGGTGTGCTCCCTACCCCTGCTGCCATTTGCGGCCCTGGCTGTCAACCACAATGTCCCAGCCAGTGATTCCCCACCGGCACCCAGCGATCGCCGGGTATGAACGACACAGATCTCTCCCCTGTCAGCTACTGCACACTGCTTTGTATGGCTCGGCATAGCAGAGCCATACAAAGCAGTGTGCTTACACACACAGCACACAGTAAAACAGCACACAGTTAACCCTTTGATTGCCCCAGATGTTAACCCCTTCCTGCCCAGTGTAATTAGTACAGTGTAAGTGCGTTTTATTAGCATTGATCACTGTATTGGTGGCACTGGGGATGTCAGTGACACCAAGTCAGTTCCCCTCCACTGTCAGATTGCCCCCCGCAGTTGCACTAGAAGTCGCTGATTGCCGCCATTACTAGTAAAAAAAATTCCAGTATATATACCACCATATGTAAATGCAATAACTTTCATATAAACCAATTCATTTACATGTATTGGTATTTTTTTTTTTTTTGCAAAGACATGTAGCAGAATATATTTTGGCGTAAATTTTTGATGAAATTAGATTTTTTACATTTTTTTACTGGACACGTTTAATAGCAAAAAGTCAAACATATTGTGTTTTTTTTTCAAAATTGTTGGTCTTTTTTTGTTTATAGCGCAAAAAAAAAGCATAGGTGATTAAATACCATGGAAAGAAAGCTCTATTTGTGGGGGAAAAAGGCTGTACATTTCAATTGGGTGCAGTGTGGCATGACGGCGCAATTGTCAGATAAAGTAATGCAGCGCCATATCGCAAAAAAATGGCCTGGTCAGGAAGCCCCGGGGGTAAAACCTCCAGAGGGCAAGTGGTTAAAAGATAAAAATCCAGCTCTCAGATTAGATGCTCATATCAGAGTGAGCCTTTCCATTTTTCACACATAATGTGATCTGGATAAGAAAAAGGCAAGGCTTGTCTTCACCTCCTTCCTTGCCAGGCGGTGGGTGGTGGGTCTTGTCCACACACTGTACCAAAAATGTCTGAAATGTAGAGATTTATACAGTACATACATCCTGTACACCCTAGGATGTGAGATAGAGTGACCAATGGCCCAGGCAAATGCAAAAAGTTCATGGAATTTTTGTTTTTCCCAGGCTATTGATGTAGTTTAGGAGGAAGGCAGAGACCAAGAGGCTCACAAGTGGCCTGCTGTCTAGTTGGCACTCCAGAATCTGCCAAGGGGAAAAAAATGTGTTGATTCCCTGGCCACCACTTCATTTCATGGTTTTCCTTGAGGCTGGAAAACCACAAATGGTTTGATAAAGTAGAACATGCTGTTGGCGAGAGAAATATCTATCAATGGCTGAAGAAGTCCTCATATTTGGATCTAAGAACTAGGTCAAAAACTCTTTAATATAACTAAAAGCAAAACATTTTTGTTTGTTTTAGGTAGAGAGAGATTAGAACACATCTGGTTTTTATTGGTGTTTGTGCCCCCCGTTGGGAAGATTCACCCTCTCTATTTGTCCTGTGACCATTATTACTAGGTACGAGCTTGATGTTCGAGTTGAATTGCCCATTCACGTGTTCACCAATCACATGAACAGTAAGGGAGTTCAGTGGGCTATTCGCTTGCCAAACGCCCCACAATGCACTGCGCTCTCATAGTGCATTGTGAGAGCCATGACTTGACCAAAGCAATGACTAACCAAAGGAATGCACCTGACCGCAGGTCAGGTGCAATGCTTTGGCCAATCACAGCACAATTAGGCGAAGCTAGCGGTGATGTCACAAATTACTCCACCCAATTGTTTACATATGAACAGCAAATGGAGGAATAGTGCTCCATCATTGGTATTAGTGGAAGGAATAGTGCCCCATTGCTGGAATCAATGGGAGGAATAGTGCCCCATCATTGGGATCAGTGGGAGGAATAGTGTCCCATCATTGGGATCAGTGGGAGCAATAGTGTCCCATCATTGGCATCAGTGGGAGGAATAGTGCCCCATCATTGGGATCAGTGGGAGGAATAGTGCTCCATCATTGGTATTAGTGGAAGGAATAGTGCCCCATTGCTGGAATCAGTGGGAGGAATAGTGCCCCATCATTGGGATCAGTGGGAGCAATAGTGTCCCATCATTGGCATCAGTGGGAGGAATAGTGCCCCATCATTGGGATCAGTGGGAGGAATAGTGCTCCATCATTGGGATCAGTGGAAGGAATAGTGCCCCATCATTGGGATCAGTGGGAGGAATAGTGTCCCATCATTGGGATCAGTGGGAGGAATAGTGTCCCATCATTGGCATCAGTGGGAGGAATAGTGCTCCATTGCTGGAATCAGAAGGAGGAATAGTGCCCCATCGCTGGGATCAGTGGGAGGAATAGTGCCCCATCGCTGGGATCAGTGGGAGGAATAGTGCCCCATCATTGGTATCAGTGGGAGTAATAGTGCCCCATCATTGGTATCAGTGGGAGTAATAGTGCCCCATCATTGGCATCAGAGGGAGGAATAGTGCGCCATCATTGGAATTAGTGGAAGGAATAGTGCTCCATTGCTGGAATCAGTGGGAGGAATAGTGCCCCATCGTTGGGATCAGTGGGAGGAATAGTGCCCCATCATTGGTATTAGTGGAAGGAATAGTGCCCCATCCTTAGGATCAGTGGAATAGTGCCCCATCCTTGGGATCAGTGGGAGGAATAGTGCCCCATTCTTGGGATCAGTGGGAGGAATAGTGCTCCATCATTGGGATCAGTTGGAGGAATAGTGCCTCATTTCAGTAGGGGAGAAAATGTCCCAAGAGCCAGATAGAGGAAAGCAAAGGGCCACATCTGACCCTTGGGCCACAGTTTGGAGACCACTGCACTACACTATCACCACAATATTTGGAAGTGCATGTTCCCAGGTCCCGTTTGAAACACATTTGATCTCAAACAACAATTAAGGACATCACCATATAACCACTTAGGAGGTTATTTACTAAAACTGGAGAGTGCAAAATCTGGTGCAGTTGTGCACAGAAACCAATCAGCTTCCAGGTTTAACTGCCAAACTGAACAAGCTGAAGTTAGAAGCTGATTGACTACCATGCACAGCTGCACCAGATTCTCAATGCTCCAGTTTTATTAAATCTCCCAGAGTTTCCCCCCCATCACATTAAAGCAGATTTTGAAATCGTGTGAGTTACAGTGAAGTTGCACGATTTCAAAATCGGGTGACCTGCTGATTTCATTGCGATTTGCAAGACATCTGACACAGATGTGTATGCAAATCGCACCAAACGTAGTGCATGTACTACTTTAGAAATTGGTGCGATATGACCGCTCTAATAGTGGATAATAGGGTGTGACTTGGCATACGATTTACAAGTCGCATTGCATGCAAATCGCATGCCAAGTCGCACCCGATGTGACTAGGGGCTTACTGCACTTGTGAAAGCGAAAATCTCAGGCGGCTTTGATAAGTGGCTTTGTGGGGGAATATACTACAGGTTCAGGAACAGGTAAGTGAAAAACCTCAGGGGAGGCAATAGACTCAACAAGGGCTTTTGCCATACATAAAAAACATTTCTCCCTGTATATGCTGTGTTCTTACAGCACTATAGATTGTTGATCCTGAAAATATTCAATGGCCTTGGGGGTGCAGGAAGAACTTTATCCATGTTGGAGAAAATTGGATCATAATATATCATGATCTTTTGCCTTCTCTGGATCAACAATGGGTTTAAGGTTTTCATTTCAAGTATTTATCGGTTGAACTCACGTGTCATCTATCAACCTAAACTATGCAAACAATTGCTTTATCAATATAGAGTTCAAACTTATGCCATGGACTTTTTTTTTACATGAATTAAAAATTGTAGCTATTGGCATTTTTTCAGCTACATTATAAACATGTTGTAATAAGATCTGTTGCTGTAAGATTTAATATTTCAACCAGCTGGTTGTATATTCCTATACTGCCATCTACTGGCCAAATATATATACACAACCTTTCACTGATTATGTTCCTCCTGCAAAATATAACCTACCAAATTATTTTACTCTTTAACCTCCCTATCAGTCTGATTATGTCCATATTTCTGTGCTCAAAGCGGTACATTTTTTTGCATGGAAATATGCATTTTTTTTATTGTGAGCCTGCAGCTTTTAGGAATAGCTCACTGAAATCTGTCCGAACAACGGCGGGAAATTTGAAAATGACAAACAGTGACATTCACTAAAATCACTAAAATCACATAGTAAAACATTACTGTATCAACCCATTTCACATACATTTTGTCCCGAGTGCTTTGTCCTGTGCCCTGCCTACATTTTTACTGTTCTTTCTGCCTGGAAACTGAGAAATGTCCATGGTGTCCAAAAAGTGTCCCTTTAGGTCAAAAGCAGTTTTAGACCAGCTAGAGAACAGCGATAGTAAATTAGAACCACTTGCAGAATTGAGTGATAATGATTCGTGGGGAAATTCATCATCAGACACTGAAAACAATTTTGCAACTTTGCTCATTAATGTGCGAACTTGGCGCTATATTTCAAATTTCAGTGTTTTTGGTTTGATTATATTATTGAATTAAATTTATTATTGTATTATTATTTATTAAATTATAATTTATGATTTCGTGTTTCAAGTTTTATCCTACCCAGGATGTTTACTAGACTCTTGTTCAGACAGATTTCAGTGAGTTATTCCTAAAAATTACAGGCCTACAATAAAAAAAACTACATATTTCCATGCAAAAAAAGTACCGCTGTGAGCACAGAAATATGGACATAATCAGACCGCTAGGGAGGTTAAAGTATATGTAAAGTCCAAATGAATGGCATTTAAAGCAGAACTAAACTCTCATAATCAACTATTTATATTTACTTGTTTCAAACTTTTTTTTTTTATGTCTTCAGGTGCTTCCTGGTTTCTGACCTTGGCTAAAATGATGTCATACAACCCAGGAGTCTTCATTTGCATTTTTTTCCAACTGGAGGAGGGGCTTTCTCAGCTAAGCATACCCTCCTGCCTGCATGCCTGAGCTAAGGAAGAACCATCCATAAATTTACATAAAGCTAGTAAATTTCAACTGATTTACAGAGTGTATGTAAATGTCCGTTATGGACAGTGGCAGTCCGTAAAAAATAAGGCCGTGGGCCGGCTTCAGACCTACGAAGCTAGCCAGGCTCGGCAGCACTTAGAAGGGCTCTGGGCCTCGTACGGTAAGGGGGGGCGGGCCGAGTGTACAGTGATTTTGGCATGTTTTAGAAGTCACTGGGGAGACCCGGAACCCCACACAGGACTCTGGAATATCACACACTGGGACAGCACAGGAATGCATGTGGGAATTGGAATCGAGATGTCAGGAAAGTTAGTATTATATATTATGTTATATTAACCTGATCTTTATTTAAGGTATAACAAAAGGCATGAAAACATTTCTTCTTTTAAACACATTGCTAATAGCACTAGCTGCAAATTTGTAGCTTAAATATTGATAGTTGCATGTATTTATACTGAAAACAGTAATTTTACATACTTTTCTGAAGTGTCAGTAAAAAAATTGGTGCAGTTTGTAAATTTTGGGTGTCCTGTTAGTAAATTTTACTTGTGGGGGTTGCGGGTATGCAATTCTGAACATGTGCCGTGCTGACTATGGAAATGCACGCTCCATCAAGCTGAAAGGACCTGAGTGATGAGCCTTCTTATAAAGGCTTGCTGGTGTGGGACAACAATGCCCAGCAAGACCTCAAAATTGCATTATAGGATATAAATACATTAAAAATCCATCATATCGTATAAACACATTAAACATCCGGTATAATTAACAACTCTAAAAACTATAAATAAATCACATATCAACATATATGTGCACTAGATAAATAAATGAATGAATGCATAAAATCTAATTGAGAAACAGTTCATACAAAACATATATATATATATATATATATATATATATATATATATATATATATATATATATATATGGGTGAAACTCGAAAAATTTGAATATTGTGCAAAAGTTCATTTATTTCAGTAATGCAACTTAAATGGTGAAACTAATTAATGAGATAGACTCATTACATGCAAAGCAAGATAGTTCAAGCCGTGATTTGTCATAATTGTGATGATTATGGCTTACAGCTCATGAAAACCCCAAATCCACAATCTCAGAAAATTAGAATATTGTGAAAAGGTGCAATATTCTGGGCTCAAAGTGTCCCACTCTAATCAGCTAATTAAGCCATAACACCTGCAAAGGGTTCCTGAGCCTTTAAATGGTCTCTCAGTCTGGTTCAGTAGGAATCACAATCATGGGAAAGACTGCTGACCTGACAGTTGTGCAGAAAACCATCATTGACACCTTCCATAAGGACGAAAAGCCTCAAAAGGTAATTGCAAAAGAAGATGGATGTTCCCAAAGTGCTGTATCAAAGCACATTAATAGAAAGTTATGTGGAAGGGAAAAGTGTGGAAGAAAAAGGTGCACAAGCAGCAGGGGTGACCGCAGCCTGGCGAGGATTGTCAGGAAAAGGCCATTCAAAAGTGTTGGGGACTTTCACAAGGAGTGGACTGAGGCTGGAGTCCGTGCATCAAGAGCCACCACACACAGACGGATCCTGGACTTGGGCTTCAAATGTCGTATTCCTCTTGTCAAGCCGCTCCTGAACAACAAACAATGTCAGAAGCGTCTTACCTGGGCTAAAGAAAAACAGACCTGGTCTGTTGCTCAGTGGTCCAAAGTCCTCTTTTCTGATGAGAGCAACTTTTGCATCTCATTTGGAAACCAAGGACCCAGAGTATGGAGGAAGAATGGAGAGGCACACACTGCAAGATGCTTGAAGTCCAGTGTGAAGTTTCCACAGTCTGTGTTGATTTGGGGAGCCATGTCATCTGCTGGTGTTGGTCCACTGTGCTTCATTAAGTCCAAGGTCAACGCAGCCATCTACCAGGAGATTTTGGAGCACTTCATGCTTCCTTCCGCAGACGAGCTTTATGGGGATGCTGACTTCATTTTCCAGCAGGACTTGGCACCTGCCCACACTGCCAAAAGCACCAAAACCTGGTTCAATGACCGTGGGATTACTGTGCTTGATTGGCCAGAAACTCACCTGACCTGAACCCCATAGAGAATCTATGGGGCATTGCCAAGAGAAAGATGAGAGACATGAGACCAAACAATGCAGAAGAGCTGAAGGCCGCTATTGAAGCATCCTGGCCTTCCATAACACCTCAGCAGTGCCACAGGCTGATAGCTTCCATGCCACACCGCAATGAGGCAGTAATTGCTGCAAAAGGGACCCAAACCAAGTACTGAGTACATATGCATGCTTATACTTTTCAGAGGTCCGATATTGTTCTATGTACAATCCTTGTTGTATTGATTGCATGTAATATTCTAATCTTCTGAGATTGTGGATTCGGGGTTTTCATGAGCTGTAAGCCACAATCATGACAAATCACGGCTTGAACTATTTTGCTTTGCATGTAATGAGTCTCATATATTAGTTTCACCTTTTAAGTTGCATTACTGAAATAAATGAACTTTTGCACGATATTCTAATTTTTTGAGTTTCACCTGTGTATATATATATATATATATATTTATATATATATATAAAAAACGCATACATATATAATTTACATATACATTTTTTTTTTCTATAAAAAAACAATGACCATAAAATAAACATGAAATAATGCAATAAATAAAGCAATTATGTGTCAAGTGTAGTGTACTTACTATTGATCTGTGAGTTAAGTCTAACCACAGTAAAATATTGTAAAGGAAAAAAGGGGGTACTTGCATATAATCGTATAAAAGATGATTATTCATTCTTCCGTACATGACATTTATAAATTATAAACTCTAATAGAGATAAAGGGTGTCAAAGGGGAGCTTAAAGAGTGGTAGCCACCTTTAACTCCTCATTAAGGTAGTCAGGGGAAAGGATATTGCGGAAACAGATTGAAATAGTCTCCCTCTGTCAGAGCTTATGGAAACACTCTGCGTCGAAGAGGTTCCTGGTCATGCCCTCAATCACCCACACTTGCAATCCACGAGTAGATTTTTGGTGAAACTAATAAGTGATGCAGTACACTGTATCTTTTCCATCCTCATTTAGATGGCGATGCTCACCAAATCTTTTTCTCAATGGCCTAATGGTCTGACAAACATATAATAACCCACATGGACAACTGAGACTGTATACAACATACTCTGATGAACAATTATAGAAATCGTTTGTTGATTGTGTATGTTTAACCTTTAGCAACAAATTCCTTTTGTCCATGTTGGACAAAGGAGCTAGTTTTGCATAGGGTCTTGCGACATTGGTACATACCCTTTAAAGGAAGGAGAGACAATGGTCTTTCAGGGGCTAGTGGTTTAAGTTTTCAAGGGGCTACTTTGTTTTTAAGATTAGGAGCCTTCTTGTATGTAACAATAGGTTTATTCTTAATAGTAGACTGTCTGGATTCTGCTGCAGGATGCACCAATGTTTGGCCAGGATCCCCTCCATCTTACAATGTTTATTGTGGAAGCGGGTAGTAAACCTGATCACTTGCTCTTCCTCATTTTTAGCCAGTTTTTGTGGTTTCCCCTCCAGATTAAAAAAAAATTCAAAAAGGCTGAACTCTTAGCATCTCATACAAAGATAAATGATAAATCAAAGGAGTTATCATTTACCTTTGTATGCCGGCGCCAGTTTCAAATGAATTTTCAGATAAATAGCAGCTACCCAACATCCCTGTCTGTCAGCCCAGCACCCTATGATGATGTGCATCGCACGAAACGTGTCAGGGGGGCTACAGTTCTTGGACGTCTGACCACCGCTGGTGGCCATCCTGAATCACACATGGTCAGTGTTTTTATCTTCACCACTTTCCTGTATATTGATCTGTTACTCCTTTAAGCAATAAACTCAGTGTCTACAGTATTACGCTATGTGGTGTCCCTTATTAGGCTCTCTTCACTGAGAGTCCCCACTTGCAGAACCTACTTAAAGGGACCCTTGACGGTGATATGCGATAAGGCTATTGGAGTACCTATCCTAGAGAAGATTCGATGGTGTATGGCCTAACCCTGTTTTGGCAGTAGATGACCAATACCCAATGAGACAGGAAAATCTCATATGCGCATGTTTGACGCACTTCTGGTGATGCGCATTCTTTATATTATGTCCACTGTGTGGCATCTACTGGATCCCCACGTGGGCAATTTTTCAGCTATTTGGGACATTTATCCACTTAAGTTCACCACAATGTGATTGACTATTTTGCACTTGATTATATTGCTACCATACACTCTATGTTTATATTTTATTTTATTCTATTTTGTCTAATTTTTACACATATCTAGCGCTGCACCTCTTATTTATTGATATTTTATGATTGGAAGGTTTGTTCTTGGTTGCCTTTTTGGTGTTCTAGCGGCTTATTATCTGAACCTTGGATAGCGCTCGCTTACTATTTATTTTTTACAGTGATATGCTAATAGTTTAGCTTTTTTGGATCTTGAGATGAGTCATGAAAACAATAGGATATTTGCCTAGAACCACACAAAACCCACTGCTGGCAATTATTTTTTCACATAAACGTTGTCACCATCCACAGTGGATTAAAATTATTCCAAAAGGCCAGTTCTACCGCCTTCTACAGAACTGCACTCAAGACGTTGACTATATTTCCCAGAGTACTTACCTAAAAAACACATTTTTGGATAAGGGTCACCCAGATATTTTAGTAGATCAAGAATATTATTTTTATCTGGAGGGGAAACCACAAAAATCGACCAGAAATGAGGAAGGACAAGTGATCAGGTTTACTACCCACTTCCACAATAAACATCAAAAGATGGAGGGCATCCTGACCGAACATTGCAGCATCCACACAGTCTATGATGCAGAATAAACCCATAACTACTGTACATACACAGCAAGGCTCCTAATCTTAAAAACAGAATAATCCCCAGCAAACTTAAGCCGCTAGCCCCTGGAAGACCATTTTCTTTCCTTGCTTCCTTTAAAGGGTATGCACCAATGTCGCAAGACCCTTTGCAAAACTTTCTCCTTTGTCCAACATGGACAAAAGGAATTTGTTTCTAAAAATAAAACATACACAATCAACGATTCATATAATTGTTCATCAGAGTATGTTGTATGCAGTTGTCCATATAGGTTATCAAATGTTGGTCGTACCATCAGGCCATTGAGAAAAATATTTGGTGAGCATCACTGTCTAAGGATGGAAAAGATAAACACAGTGTACCGCGTCACTTTTTAGACTTTCACCAGAAACAATTGAGTACTGTCCGTGATACTTTTTTTATTTGCACTAACATACAATTTTGAGGACAAGCTTTCGGGGTATGTCCCCTTCTTCAAAGTCCAAGCAGTACTATACAAATCACAAAGTTTCAGCAGAATGTTAGAAGAGATGAAGGAAAAAAAAAAAAAAAAAGAGAGGCTAGAGATAAGATACAGCAAAAGCGAGGGGGGTACTCATCCTTTAGATGTATTTTGACACATTTTAGTTTCATCAAGTTTGAAAAATTAATTTAAAAAAAATGCTGACCATTACATGTTGATAAATAAAGCTTAATATATATATATATATATATATATATATATTAATATTAGTTCCTATCCTCAAGTGCTGACTCTTAGAAGCATTATAGCATACCAAAGCAGTCAAAACCTATCCCTAGGTTTGATTTTTATCAGATTGAATTCATACTGATCACCCTGTGAGTTTCAGTTAACGTGTCCTGCCACAAAAAAAAAAAAATCACCCTCACTTCCTGAGTAAATGTCTAACAAAGCCCAATAAAAACCTTACTCTATCCACAATTAGAAAATGTTTTATATATGTATATTTAAAGTAATTTTTTTCCCATTTTGGATAGAGTAGGGAAATCCTGCCAGATTTTTTTTTCTGCAATCGAGTCTATTGGAAAAATGGCTCTTATTTGAACCTGGAACAAGTGTCCCCTTTAGACATTCTCCCTCTACTTCTGTTCTCCCGGACTTCCCATCACTTTCAGTCCGTGTGAGTGTACAAACAATAACATTATGACAGGGACTGTAACATTCCCTCCCCCCCCCCCCCCCCCGCAAAAAAAAAAAAAAAAAAGGTTTGGCTTTACATTTACTTGATTTACTTTAGGAATAAGAAATTGCTAAGAGGAGAGAACAATCAAAAAGAGTGCACACAGGATTTCAGCAAAAAAAAAAAAAAAAGTGAAACCACTGATTTTATTACACAAAGATATTTTATTAAATTAAAATTAAATACAAATAGTTTTGTAACACTGTAAATAAAACTGGATTAAAATGAATGTTTTCTCTCCTGCTGTCTGCAAATCCTTTAGACCTATTAGGGTCAATTCACTACAGCCAAAAAGGCTGCTCACTTTACAAAGAAGCTTTCCATTAGCTTGATGTGATAGGGGAAAAAAAAAAAAAAAAGTATTTTACCCATGATTTGATGATGGAAGTCATCAGAGTTTTACCTCATTCACCAAGTTAGGGGGAAATATCCTTGGTATGTTTAAATTACCTTGCAAAGTGCAGTCAAAATGAAGCCACACCACTGTACAATGCCACTTTCAGATAGACTGCAAGTGTCGGAGAGTAAATACAATTAATGGTTTCCTAGTATTTACAAGTTCATTTTTATATGTGACCATTGCTCTGCATATGACATCACTTAAAAGCAACCTTACATTTTTTTTTTTTTTTAACTATAATGCATTGTGGGCACTACAGTAGCTAAGTGGTTAGCACTTCCGCCTAGCAGCACTAGGGTCTTTAGTTCGAATTCCAACCGTGGCACTACCTGCCAGGAGTTTGCACACAGCTTTCCTCCCACACTCCAAAGTCATGCTGGTACGTTAATTGGCCCTAGTATGTTTATGAATGTGTTAGGGACCTTAGATTGTTAGCTCCTTGAGGGCAGAAATTGACATGAATGTACAATATAAATTGATGGTAATATATAAGTACCTGTAATAAATAACTCTCTAACCCGTAATTAACTCTAATCAGCTCTAATTAACATCTTCCTCCCATTATTAAGGAGCAGGGCCCTCCTAACCCTCTTGTATTGAACTGTATCATTGTTGTATTGTATCCCTTTATATTGTAAAGCACTGAGCAAACTGTTGGTGCTATATAAATCCTGTATAATAATAATAATAATTATATTTTTCTCCGCTTCTTATTTTTACTATATTTTTCATTCATTACACTTTTCCAGGATTGCATAACAAGAACATGCAAAATTGAAGAAAAAAAAAAAAGTTTTTCATACACCTTTGCCATGCTTTGTACTGGAAACATAATTTTAGTGGCACTTTAATAGACAATTTATAGAATAAAATGTATACTTTTTACATTAAAACTACTTTTTTTTTTTAAACACCGGTCATATTTTTGTCTATACCTTCCAAAAAATATAAAATGTTTTTTTGCAAGCCTGTAATACAATGATAAAGCCTAGTTTGACCCCAGAAAGGCAATGTATGAATCACCTTGCTATTTAATTCCCCGTACACACCATCAGATTTTTTTTGTTCAACAGTGGTGACAGATCAATGTACTAACACAAGCAGTGCCCCAACAACCCCCCACCAGTACACACCAGTAAGTGTTCTCATCCACTGGCTGAGAGCGGTGATCAGATGATCAGAAGCTGATCAGCAGACTTTTTTCAGTCATGCCCCTTCGACAGGCTTCTGTACCATAGAATAATTTTTATTGTACCATACAGAACTAGGGATTACTAGTATGGGGTTTCCATTTTGCATATTTTTCTTGCATTGATTGCATATTTAAAAAAAAAAAAAAAAAAAAACTTTTTATAAAATCCTTGTTTTTTTGTTGGCCAGCACCTTAAGTAGTGCCGAACATCAACTTGTGAGTATAGATACCATACAGAGAAAGAGTCTGAAAGCAAAAAGATTCTGTTGAGCTCTCTCTATTATTTATAAACAGAGATGATTTGAATAAAACAATTGGTCTAAAAATGTACACTTAAGCCCCTTTCACATAGCAGTTCTCAGTTCTGGAGACTTCGGAGGAAACAGATGTGCTGGATTGGGGCCATGAGAAGACTCCATCACCAGGAAACCCAAGTTAAGTAGCTGATTATTATACTTATGCATGTCACATACATTGTACATGCTTATGTGCTAGAGAGGATAATTCGCTTTTGCATTTTGTAGGCATGTTTTGTAATACTTTGTATGCTATGAATTGTTTTCTTGCAGTTGTATGTGGAGTTTCTGTACAGTAAAGCACATTATTACACTACAGAGGTTTAATTGCTTCCTTGGCTTATACTGCAAAAGAACCTTAACAGACACCAAGTAAACCGGCGCCTTAAAAAATAAAATCTTCCAGAAACCCATCAGTTTCCTTTAAGTTTAGGTTATGTGCTTTCAGAACTGAATTATCGTTAAAAAGTTTTAAAAAGTACTTTACTACCACAAGTCCTGTGGGCTTCAAGGCCTCGTTCACATCAGTGTTGCAGTTTTTCATGTCCTGATTTTTATGTGCGCTGCCATTAAATTCTATTAGAATGTGCATGGTCATGAAAGCATAATTTTTAATAGCAATGCACCAAAAGAAAAAATGTGTAAAAACTGGCATAAAAATGTAAAGTGGAAAACCCGCACCACACTGATGTGAACCCGGCCTTTAGAAATGAGGACTTTCCATGTGTGCATGGCATGACATGACCCTAGAATTTAGAACAGCAATATATAAACAACATTAGTAATCAGCATAAGAAGCACTCTAAGATACTGCATGCAACATTTTTGGTACCACAATGGTTCATATATTAACGTTCAGTCTTGGTTCACATTGCAGCGGTGCGGGTAATCCCATGTGATACGCACAGGAAACACACCGCATTTCTGTACAAATCACATGCAATTTGTATGTGGTGCGATTAGAGCCATACATTTTGTATGGCTCTATTTGCACCACACCAAAAGCGTGCACGACCCTTTTTGTTCCACACTAGAATCAGATAGCATAGGTATTCACACCTATGTGATCCGATTCTGCACATCACACCGCATTTTGCGGATTGATATGGGGGTGTTGTTAACTTAACATACACACCCGCATCAGTGTGAACAGGATGTGATTGTGATGCAGTGCGGAATTCGCACTAAAAACGCTGCAAATTCCACACCGCATCAGGGAACAAGGGCTCCGACACCTGTAGCTTGAAGTCTTAGGGCCAGTTCACAACACAAAACGCACTCTGGATGCATTCCAGATATGTTTTTGCTTACAGTTAACACCACACTCCATTCTGGTGCAGTTTGCTATGTTTCAGAACAGTTCAGTGCAGAATAAAATGCAGCATGTTCTACTTTTTGTTTTTCTGCACCGGAAACTGACTGCACTGGTGTGAACTAGGGTCATTGTATTACATGGAAAACATTATGCATGTATTTTTGATGCACTGGACTGCATCTGGTTACACTGGCCCTTAGGGATAGTTCACACTACATGCAGTCCAGTGCATTTTTTTTCTGGCTTTTTGACCCCATAGATTTCAATGGGAAAGCCTGTAAAAGTGCGATATGCACGTTTGTACCCCTGAAGAATTCCTCTCTTCCTATAAAACTGCTAGTCTCCCTTGCCCCCTTTGATTCTATAACATGCCATCATGTTATAGGAACAGCCAGATTATAAATATGTAATTTTGTAAAATGTGCATGATACATGAAAGTTTATTTTTTACTTTGTAATGGGAATTTTCTCTCAGGGAACTTGCCAAATGTAAAGAGACAGCAAAGCCCCATTTTCAGTTTTGAATAGCATTAAGAAGGGTCAGGCCTTATGCCATTTGTTCGCTTAGTATTTATTCCTTTAACCAGGACAAGAAATTGGGGACTTGGTGAGTCACTGCCCCAGGACAGGAAGGCCAAACTGCAATAAAAAGGACACAGAGCTTCCAACTCATTGTTGGTAAAAATCTTTTTCTGTTGCTGTCCCCACTGGAGAAATTTCACTCCCCGTCTCTCCGACCTCCTGCCACAGACAAAAAGCGAGGAAAAATTGCACCAATGGAGACACAGGCAGCTATAGAAACATAACAAAGGTTCTACTCCTTCCCCACTATCAAAAACAAAAGAAAAAAGATGTTAATGCAGAACTTCACCTGCTCAGTCAATCCTTTTTCTGCCAGCATTAGTAAATAGATTGGGAAGTTTATCAGATTTTCTCATTTTAAACTTTCTTTTTTTTTTTACATTTCTTCAGTTACTTTCTGGTTTCCATGCTAGGCAAATGTCATACATCCCGGGAGTCTTCAGGAAGGAAGGAGTGGTTTTCTTAGCTAAGCAAACCTTCCTGGCTGTATGCCTGAGGTAAGGACAGATACATTCCAGGAAGTAAATGTTACATGAATCTTCTGCCCTTACTCAAGATGGCCACGGCCAGAAATGCTAGATGATTTTCAAAGTGATTTCTTAGCAAAACAAAGCATGTAAACATGGATGGATGGGGAGTTTGCTTTGAATACTAAAAATTAATTAAATAGCCTTTTTGGTTTGTGCTGCTCAGATGCAGTGAAGTCCCGCTGTACGTTTTAAATAAACTCTGAGAGATCATGAAAAATGCAAAGAAATAATTTTAAAAGTTGCAAAAACATTCTGTACAATTTGTTTCTTAAAGGAGCATTTTTGTGTGTAAAACACTGAGACAAAACAGAAAGCATGGTTTAATTGTTATTTTATTAAATACCTTCTTCCAAGGTTTCAATATAACAAAGCTATGAAGATCTACCAACATTCAGAACAAACAAACACAGGGTAATTGTTTTATTTTCTATTATCATGCAAAGATTCTGCATCAAATGCCTTTCCAAGTCCTGTTTAAAACGTGATATTTATAATATATATTATATATATGCTTACATTAGCCCCATAAGATAACAGTAACAATGCTAGAAGTGGTTTGTCAGATAATGACCATACCAAGCTAAGTTTTTTTTTTTAATTAACTTAAAAAGAAAAAAAATCCCCAAAGACAGTGCAAAAGAAAAGAAAAAAAAATAACAGAAAAAATATAAAGTTTTTTGTTTTTATTGTTCTTAGAAAGATGCACTAAATACAGAGCGATTCTCATATTAATAATCAAGTAAACAGACAGTGACGGAGCAGACCTAAAGAAGACATGCATAACTTTTCTTAACTGCATATATTTTTGTTTGGTTTTCCCTTTTAACGTAAAAAGCAAAAAGCTTTTCTTCCCAGCTTGTTAAGATTTAGTGCTGTTTAAATAAAAACTAAAAAAAAAAAAAGAAAAAAAAATCTCCCTGAAAACCATGAAAAAAGCACCCCCTTCCCTTCCCATCCCCCCACCCCCACCCCGTGTGCTCTTATAAATTTCACACAAGCATTCCAAACTGATTTGTATTAACCCCATTCTCATAGTCGTCTACGTCAATATCTGATTTAATACTTAGCCATCTAATAATTTCTTTCCATTACATCTTGCACTGGTCATCTCAGGAATTCTGGAGAACATGCTTAGGCCATGTGCAAATTTTCACAAATACAAATGTCTTCTGTAAGCCCAACATACTATTAATTTTATCACAAGTGGGGTTGACATACCATGACATGCACCTATCAAAACATTAAAAAAAAAAAAAAGTCCAAATTGTGCAACAATGGCAATTTAACAATTTCTAACAGTAAACCTTTAAAGAGCCTTCTTTTTCCTATTAGCTGGACTCACATCTGAGGTTTTTTCTTGACGTGTTTTCCATTGAAATCAATGTAACGCATCAAAATGCATGCTTCAAGATGCATATTGATGCATCAATGCACAACGGTGTGTTATGACACACACACACTGACATTCAATAGAAAGTGCATTGAAACGCACACTGAAAACACAAAGAATGTACATTAACACGCACCAATAAGCCTTCACGTGTTTTGATGCGCTTTCCAATTTCCATAGAAAACGCATCGGGGGGGGGGGGAGAACATGTAGGTATGAATTTCAGTCTTATTATATTTTTCTTTTCTATTTTGTGCGAGTAATTAAGGCGACCAAAGAAATTCAAAACTCCTAAAAACAGACTTTTTGTTGCAGTTCTACATCAGCGTGTATAAAAGTGGATGGCTGTTTATTGGACTTGTGTCAAAAAAAGGCAAATTACAGTTTGTGCATTTGTATGCTTAACAACGCTTGATATGCAAAATCTAGATTACACATCTGCTTATTCAGATAGGATACAAAGAGAGCCTAGCTCTCTATAAAGGACAACCCACAAACAAGAACATCAAGGGTTCTTTTGAATCTAAATGGCATTTTGTAAATGAGGTGAATGTCATTTTAGATACCATGTATAAAGGAAAGTGGAGGGTTTTACAAAAAGGAAAAAAAAAAAAAAGTAGACACCTTAAAGACTTAGTTTTCAAAAAATAAAACAAAAATGAATTTATCAGACACTGTTAACCCTCTTGCTAAGAAAAAAAAAAATTAATGAAGGGGCCATTAGAGCACACAGTTTAGAAGGTGCAGGCAAGTATAGAAAGACATGCATACATCTCTACGCATTTTGAGTTCAGTGTATCGTTTCACTCATGACAGACCACACATGACTTACAAGCAGACTGTCTCCAAATCTGCTTAATAGTACACAAAGCTTTAATCGCTGTGAAAATATATCAGCCCCCTTTACATATATACCACAAGGGAAGATGTCTATGCATGAACACTTCCCATAACATGGCAGTTTCTATTTTTTGTCTATTTTCTCTGAAGAGTTCATACGAAAAATTAATTATATTAACATTGCCACTAATGAATGGTTCCTTCTGCAGGATGTACATTCTATATTCAGTTTTTATATAGCTTTGTATCTCTGTAATAATTCTCCCCTGCCCATTCCCTTCTTAACATAGACCAAGTTCTGCCCTTGGGAGCCAGTTGGATGGATAACAATATCTCCAGCTCAGTGCTACATTGGAGGTAAAACAACAGCTCAGCTGACAATACCTGGAAGGTTTTAATAGTCATTACAAATAAAATAAAGGATGAAACAAAATGAACACTTCCTTTCCTGGCTCTACCTTATCTTGTTTGCAAGTCAACACTTAACAAATGAAGACACCAGTCCTCATAAAACTACTCCTCCTTTCTCTACAACAGCATTACATGAACCAGCAGCTTTTTTCATTGAAAAGATCTAGTCCATACACATCTTATTAGTTTTGTAATTTTTCCCAAATGATGCTTCAGGTGGCCGTCTCAACCTTTCTCTTTCTAAAAGCAGCTGCATATTCCTCAGCCTGATTTTTATCAAACAATATATATATACTATTTTATATTAGTTTTTGCTCATTTTGAAACTTTAAAAACACCTCCGTACAGCAGGAACAGACACGATGGATCCATGAAATACAACAAATTAGCCAGCAGCTGCTTCAGCCTCAGAATGCATGCAGGGTTTTCGTGCATTTTTGGCTACTGCCGGCATCAATAATTTTATTTTTTTGAATTTTTATGTACTTTTTTTATCTTTTTTAAAACTTCCGAACGAACGGGACAGTTGCCGTCGTTTGGGCGATCCACACTCGCTCAATAGAAAGAGGTTCTTCCACGGGAGAGGCTGTTTAAGGGGGGAGAAAAAGACATTGTTATAAAATTTAAAGAAAAAGCAACAAAATAATTGAAATTAGGGGAATATATTATATAATGCACACCACTGAACCATTTATTTCTATTTTTTTCCTCTAATTTAATTGCAGACTCTGGCATTTGGTTATCTAAACCCTTACTGCAGCTACAATATTTTGTGATAGATAGACCCCTTGTACAAGGCGCAGACTTCGTTGAGATTGGCAGGGGATCTGTCTGCTGATCCCCTGCTGGTCAGAGCAGAGCGGACAGTGAAACATCTGCTCTATGGGTGGCCGAGAGTAAACAAACTCTGCTGTCCATTTACACCTGACTGCCCCTTGATCCACCTACATGGAAGAGGATGTATTCCTCCTGATTTTTGTTTTTTCTTTTAAAGCGAACTGAATCGGACCGGAGGTAGACAGGTGTAAAACAGTCAGTCTGTGTACACCTGCCGGTCCATAGGGATGAATGGACCATCTGATCAGTTCTGCCTGGAAAAACTGACACCTGCGGCTTTTTAAACAGATAAAACATGGGCAATGTGTATGGATTGCAGAAATGTACTGAATATTTTTTTTCCAC
This sequence comes from Staurois parvus, assembly GCF_062004578.1. NCBI lineage: Eukaryota > Metazoa > Chordata > Amphibia > Anura > Ranidae > Staurois > Staurois parvus. Next base: position 1,216,159 of record NW_028317839.1, read on the forward strand.
TTCCCAGACAAACTTTAATCCCAAAATACATGACTGACTGTAGCAGATCTGGCACTTTCAAAAAGGAAAGGGAGAATATAAGGATGACTCTAAACCACCTGATATCTCTTCTCTTTCACGGACCAAGGAGATGGGCAGGCACTACATATTTAAGGGTAACCATAAGTACCAATAACAAGAACGTTTTACATTACAAGTGCTCAATATTGCTCACAGAGCTTTTGCTTCCCCAACTACTATTGATCTGTGACACACCCAATAAAGTTAGAAAAGGCCGCTGCTGTAGGTAAAATATTAGACACCTACAAAAATGTAGGGATGGGTCATCAAAAGAGATTTATAAATTTTGAAAGGCATTCCTTCTCGGTCTAGTTAGCGAACTGATACTTTTTTTCTTCCTGACATGCATACCTGCATTTTGTTTTTTTACATCTCATCTGCCTATAGCTGAAACTTTTTAAACATTTAAGTTCACTGTGCTATTACTATTGGTGGGCTAGGTAAAAGCCTTTGTATCAGTGGATGGTGGGGAAAAAAAAAAAAAAAGAAAAAAAGATGCCCCAGTGTTAGTGGTCCATCAGGCATAAGATCATTTGGCCCAATAGTGTTGACGAAGGTGCACTGCCAAGTTCTGTCATGCTCGACACCTGCTGCCAGTCTGCATAAAGGCGCACTAATGTGCAAAGAGAAGGCCCTGTATGCAGGGCCTTCTCATTATGCGTGCCTTAAAAGTAAAGCATTGGGCTTGCCCATGGGCTATAGTGTGAGGACAGCTGGTCTACATCTTTTCTCAACTTTTTCCTACGTACCTGAATTGGTTCCTCACTGAAGGGGGGCAGCTGGGGCCCCAGAGCAGTGATAGTGGACATTCAACCACTTGCCATCTCTACGATACCAGACCCTTGTCTCTTCTGACTGTGTAGTACGAGGTCGTCCCTGGGCATCAATGTATTGTGTAAGTCGGATATAAGCAATACAGGCTGCATCTTCCCCAATTACATGCACATGGGGATTCAGGATGGTAGTATGGATAGGCTTAGTATTCTTGGACAACACTAGAAAAAAAATATTAAAAAAAGTTATTCAAAACACAACAGAGAAAATAATTTTTAAAAAATCAGTTTTGGGTTGGTGATACAGTTGTGGTTCCTGCAGTAGAATCACACTAGAAAGACAGTTGGCAGGGATACAAACAATATGGAAAAAAAACAAAAAAAAAAACAAACACAAGATCTTTGATATAATGCATATATATATATATATATATATATATATATATATATATATATATATATCAATCAAACAGATTTTTCCAGATGTCTCCAAAAACATGGAAATCATATTACAGTCATGCTCTACACATACCTTCCAAGACTCTAAGGCTAAGCCAAAGCAAATGATGCTTATTTTTCTTCATTACAGCAGATTTTCTGATTTAGCATTCAGTTTGAAAATGGAAATGTAAGATGCCAATAAAATTGTCATATATTTGACATGAATATTGTTCATCTGAAAGATATCGGTTTCTAAGAAAAGTTTCACTTGAAACTACAGTTTTGGCGACCAAATGATTGTTTTCTCTGCAGGGAAGCTTTTCTATGTTATTAAAGTATATCCTAGCAAAACATTGACTGCATTCTGGAATAGATTGCACAGATGCACTCCACTATGGACATTTTCATGATAACACATATACACTGAAATTTTTGTATCACAAAGAAAGAAAAAACAAACAATGTCACACTCACAATTGTCAAAATAAAATTTATGGAAATCCATTCCTTCAACAAGGTTACCAAGAGCTTCAGGTTCAAATGAAGTCAAGCCAGGGTCACATATCTTCCTGTGAAATACAAAAACAAATGGAAACTGAAAGTTGGTAGCAAATTCATCATCATGTACAACTATTAGCACCCCATTACTGCAATGCTACAAATATAAATATATCTGTCAGTGTTCATTTTGACTATAGGCATGTCTGCGGTAATGAATTAGCACGGTGGCTTACAAAAGTGAACTAGTGCTGATTAAAATCTGATCATTGAGGACTTTCCTATATCTCCAACTTAAGCTCATCAAACAATACAAAAGTATACCAACACACCAGTTAGCCAACCAAAAAAAAAAGAAAAGAAAAAAAAAAGAAAAAAATACACAAATAATTTGTATTAGGGGCTGGTTCACACATGGTGCGGAAAAGGAACCTTCTGTGCATGTTTCCTGCACCGCATTCAAAATGCACTGCCTTTATTCGATCTGCAACTGGTGCCAATACATTTTTAACGGCTCCCCAAATGCAGATCTGTACTGTGGTACCATGTGATTTGGAGAAGTGCGTTTTTCAAAAGTAGTGCATGCACTACTTTTTGTGCTGTCCAGTGCAATTTGCAGGGCTGCCAAAATTGCACAGGAACACGGACCCTGTTTGTGTACGATTTTGATGTGAACCAATCCTAAAAGCAGAGGTTAAAAGCCTTTGTTTTGAAATCAAATTGTTAAAATAGTGCACTTTTTTTATTTTGGCTGGCTAGCTGGTATGTTGGAATACTTTTGTATTGTTTGTTTGGCGAAAAGCCCTTGCTATGTGCCTGGAGCATATGCCATTTTTGTTTCAGTGTGCTGGATTTGGCATATCTTCAATGCTACATGTGCTCCAAGATGGAGGCTCTCATAGAATTAAAGCCTAATGTAGGTAGTTAGGGTTTTTGTTTTTGGCTGGCTAGCTGGCAAGTGAGATGAGATACTTTTGTATTGTTTGCTTTGTGAAAAGACCTTTCCATGTGCATAAATTGACTGGAGTGGTTTCCATTTTTGTTTAAGTTCTTGTGTGGCTCCTTTGCTGGCTGGATAAGGAAAGTGTTGCTGTCTTGTTGACAAAAACTCTGCATATCATCAGCCACTAAGTGATGTCTCTCTCATCTGGCCAGCGAAGTAGCCACATCATGGAAGCAGATGAGAATGTCCCTGTATAACAATTCTGTCACTGGTGAGTTGTTCCCAGCATCTATATGACAAGTGTGATATGGCCCTGGACTGCAAGCAAGCCATCTAAGCACTCGGAATCTTCTACTATGAAGCCATGTTGTTGTCATAGTATGCAGTTTAACACTGTCCTGCTTAAATATGCAAGGCCTTCCCTGAAAAAGACTTCATCTGGATGGGAGCATATGCTGCTCTAAAACCTGGATATATATTTAAACACTGATGGTGTCTTTCCAGATGTGCAAGCTGCCCATTCTATATGCATTAATGTACACCCATACCATCGGAGATGCAGGCTTTTTAACGGGGCGCCGATAACATGCCTCTTTAGTCTGGAGGACGTGGCACCCATGGTTGCAAATAAAAGTCAAATTTCTATTTGTCTAACCACAGAACAGTTTTTCTCTTTACAACAGAATTTTAAATGAGCTTTGGCCCAGAGAAGACAGCGTCGCTTCTGGATCAAGTTCAGATATGGCTGCTTCTTTGCATGATGGAGCTTTAACGTCCATTTTTGGATGGCACGGCGAACTGTGTTCACAGAGAGTGATTTTGGAAGTTTTCCTGAGCTTGTGCAGTGATTTCCATCGCAGAATCATGCCTGTTTTTAATGCAGTGCCATCTGAGGGCCAAAAAGTCAGGGGCATCCAATATTGTTGTTCATTCTTGTCCATTGTACACAGAGATTTCTCCAGATTCTTGGAATCTAATGATATTACGTAATGTAGAAGATGATATGACGTTGAGAAACATTCTGAAATTGTCTGACAATTTTTAGATGCTGGTATTCACAGACTAATGAACCTCTACCCATCTTTACTTCTGAGGTACTCTGACTCTCTTAAGATGCTCTTTTCATACTCAATCATGTAACTGATCTGTTGCCAATTACCCTAATTAGTTGCAAAATGTTCTTCCAACTCTTCCATGTTAGTATTACTTTCTTTGCCAGCTTTTTGTTGACCCGTCTTAACTTTTTTTTAGTTGTGTTGCTGCCATCAACTTCAAAATTACTTTTTTTTTCATTAAAATGGTACATTTTCTCTGTTTAAACATTTGATATGTTTTCTATTGTGAATAAATATGAGCTTATTAATTTTGCAAATAATTGCATTCTGTATTTATGTAGATTTTACACAGTGTCCAAACTTTTACAATTGTAAAATGTCACTGACACTCTATGGTTTGAGAGTTTCAGACTTCTGAAAGGTTTAGCTGTTGGGCTTTATAGAACAATCCTCATGGTGGTTTCTCTCTGAACCGAATAAGAAGTTCCTTTAACTTCCCCTCTAGCTGCATGGCATTTTGACTGTAACCATTTTCTTATTGTACATTGCAAGACACAAGATCTTTGTCTTGGATAGTGGAGTTAAGCAGCTATCATTCGATTGACTGGCAAACAAAGCTGTAAGGGCAGGCCCGGGGCACAGCAAGCCTCAGTTTAGTAGCAAGGAGTGGATCAAAATTACAGAGGGCAGGGACCTGTGTCCCGTAAAATACTCCAATAGAGGGAATTTACAGGAAAGTCAAATATTCTATTTTCTTAATCACACATTACAGGACACAGGATCTTAGTCGTAGATGACTGGGATGCCCAAAAGCAATGTAACAGAGGGGTGGGCAACAGCAACAGATGCTAACAAACTTACAAAAACAAAACAGGCAATAGAGGGTTCGGAATCAGAGATCATCAGAAGAGGCCTGAATATCCACCTGGTAAAACTCAACAAACATGTAAAAAGGATGACCAATTAGCATTAAAATGTGGAAAACAGTTGCTTAATGCTGAAAAGCCTATATAGCACTGACAAACCTGGTAGAAAATGCATTACCAGGAAAGTAAGGAACGTTAAACCTTCAAGCTGTAGGCTTACATGATGGCCTGCCTAATCCACCTGACAACTATGGAATGAGTCCTCTAGAGGGACCCTCAGGTATGAAAAAGAGAATCTGATTGTCTAAAGAAATACACAGCTGAGAGATAAACGCACTCAGTGGGAACATTTTGGCCAGCTGAGGCATCTTTAAGATCCCAGACTGGTGACCAGACTGACGCAGGTAGCTCCAGAACAAGACACAGTTGTGCTGCATCAGTAAAGAAAAAAATAGTGCCCTTCAGCTTGGGAGATATATCAGTGTACTGAGTCTCCTTCTGTGCAGAGTCTCTGGGCTAGAAGAGAAGCCCACCTCCAATTCATGAAGCAGATGCCACAAGACAAGAGACAGAATTTGACTTTGGAAGAGAAGCAGAGGGAGCCTATGTTCCATGCAATCTGAGATGTCTAATAGGATAGACAGTCTTCCCATATTATCAGACACAGTGACTGAGAATTTTTCTCTGGAATGTCAGAAGAAGGTGGGTGTGCCAGAAGGAGCTAGAGAGGAATCTAAGGACGCCCCATTTCCCAAGCTGTTAGAAGAGTGTGAGCTGGAGATGTCCCACAGGGGTACTCACAACCTGTACCATACAGCAGGAAGAGAGTATACCTTCTGTAACCAGGCCAAAAATAACCAGGAGGAGGCAGGTAGATGCATCAGCCAACTGTGCAACCAAAAGATTAAAATGGAATATGCCAGGCTGCTCAGGTACAGAAATAGCTATGGACAGGAGTACAGGAGGGACAGGAAAAAATGCCTCCAAGTTTCAATCAGAGCAGTGAACGTAAATCCTGTTGAGGGCTGAAGCTTAAAATGATGTAGCCCAGAGCCAAATACAAACTGGAACTCTTGCAGTGTCCTACGAAACTTGGGAATGGCTGTAGTTCCCACTATGAGCTGCAACAAAAAGGGGGGTTCAGCTTTGGCACCCCATAGTTGGCCTCTAAGGGACTGGATGACAGTACCCTGGGCTTATTAGATAAGCCTATAGGCCCCAATTACTGTAGTGTCTTGTCCCAGCAGTTAATGGACGATGAGGACTAGGTCCCTCCACCTTGTCGTTCTCTTGATGGGCATAGAAACTAAGGGGTTATTCAGGGACATGGTGACACCAAGCGGCAGTGACGTGACTCTGGACCTGTATAGGCTAACTCATCACAGTGCACTATATGCCTATGTGAGGGCCAACACAGGATCCATTTCCCACAGCAAGAGTACAGGCCAGTCCTGCATTTTATTCCTGATGGGGTCCAGGTACTGTCCCCATGGCATAGCCAAGGAGGAGTTGACTGATCCAGAAAGCTGCAAAATGGAAGCTGCAGTAGCTATGAGCAGCTATAGACTTGATAGACAAATCATAATGCAAAAGGTTAGCAAAGAAAAAATAAAAACAAAGAAAAAAGTTTTTTTATTCTTTTTCTCAGAGCAGAGAGGAAAGATGTCCGTATACCTAAGGAAAGAGGGAGGGTTGATCCTGGGGAGCAGCTTGCTTTGCCAGTGTTGAATAACCTTAAAGTAGATGAATAACCCAATGGTCGAAAACTAAAATTGTGTCTTGTAATGGACAACTTAGAAAATATTTTTATTTTTGGTCCATCTTTTTAATTACAAAATGGTGCCAGGTGGCAATTTTGCAACAAAATGAATGACTTCATTGATAGCTCTGTTTAGTGGAGTGATACTACTCTAGTAGCAAAACTCCTATCCTACAACAGGGGTGTAGCTGAACTCTTCTGGATATTATTGCAGACTTTAAACCAGGACCTCATGCTTGCAAATCACACATACCTCACACAACATAACAAACATGCATATAAAGACTTCTCTGAATGCAAGGTGCCCATGGATCATAGATATAAGATGTCTGCTTGACAAGCTAATGTCTATGGGGACCTGCAGAGAGACCCGGCTGATGGGATATTAGATCATTTTGAACAGCTTGTACACTCATTGTTTTCCCAAAGATAAGCCAGCATTGAGACTGTATACAACTTTTCAGTCTGCCTCTATGGCCTTAAAAGAGTTTATAAACAAATTAAATTGATTCCATTGATGCATTCAGTAGAGGGAAGATCCTGTAAATCATGGTGAGAATTGTGCCCCCACAGTGCCACATTATTAAAAGTAAAACTAAAGCTAGGTATACACTAGTACAATTTTGTTCAACATTTTTTGTTGTAAAAACGTTATAAGAATGTTTGTTTTTCTAATCATTAATAGGTCAAATTAACGGTCATTTAGACACACTGATGAAAACATTCAAAGCAGCAGGATGGAAAGCTTTTCCTCGAATTTACAAAATTGTAACTGTGTACGTGGTTTTTGTTCAGTAAAGTCCATTCATTCCATAACCAAAATATTAAAAGCAAACAAAATCTAGAAACTATTTTCAAATGACATTTGAATGCACTGAGAATTTTGTAAGAATTGTCATACAATTTTTCCTATGAATTTTCATTCAAAATTCTACTAGTGTATACCCAGCTTTAGACACTTCGGCACTTGAGGTCTCTGCACATACCTTCAGCAGCTCTCATACGCCTCTGCTACAAATTAAGGTCAAACGTCCTGAACATGTAAATCTTCCTGGTAGTGATGTAGTTTGTCCAGCCCTTCCTACCTTACATACAGTATATTCCTACTGGCCAGCAAGGCAGTCCATCACAGTGCTAGGCCAAAAGAAATGTAGGTGTTGAGAAGAATTGGGGCAAGTTTTGGAAGTGATCGGAGCTTTGCCTGCTTAGAACAGCTGACATTCAGCTGTAGCAAAAGTAAATAAGAGATGTTGCAGGTATGTGCACTTTATTTCAAAGACTTGTGCTCCCTGCAAATTACCCCCACTTTAGCCAAAACCCCCCCAAAAAAGTGGACTTTAGACGCACTAATTTCAATTCTTCCTACTAGAAATAATGCAACATTAATGCATGATGAAATAATCATTAAAAAAAAAAAAAAATCACTCACGTGTAAGCATCAAAGTCTCCATTGTTAATAGCTTCAATCAATTGCTCTGTGATCTTTATAATCTCCTGTTTTCGCACTGCAGAAGAAGACAGAGACTAAGTAACATGGAAAACACACCATGATTTTGTCATTGTTGTATCATTTCTAAAGACTTTTTAAGGTTATTAACACAAACAAAACTATGATTTACTGGGTTCATTGGGTAAATCAATTGGAAAGAAGACAAAGGTAGAACATGAAGATGCCCAGCAGCAAACTCCACTCCAGTACCTAACCTCCTTGGGCTAAACCATGGTAAAAATATAATCTCTTTGAGTCCCCAAACATACTGTGGACTAGCAATGGGAAATTATTTCAATCCAATCTTTTTCAAGTGCAAGTATCTCTTCTTGTAGTAAGCAAGAGGAGTAGGTCACTGAAATTAACAATACATTATTCTATATAATTCAATAAATGGCACTGCAAAGGTAAAGCCTAATGAACTATAGTTACATCTTATAAATGTTGCTGCTGTGTATTTTAGTAGTATGAGGGAGATAAGGGCAAAATCACATCAATAAAAAGGGAAAGGGCATTGTCACATTACACATTCCTCACTTTGCAAGGTGTAGCATTCCTAAATCTACACATATTGTCAGTGCTAGCCAATATGTGTATATAAACTGAAAACCAATGGACCACAGAAGCAAAGTGACTTTCACAAAAGGCATATTTTGTGAAATATTCTACAGCACTCAAGCAGGAGAATTTAGGAATTTAACTTGCATCTGCTGTTGATGTATATACAACACAGACTATACTGTATGTATTGTCGGCATCTGCTTAATGAAGATATCATATGACAGTAATGTTCTGATAAATGCTAAATTGACTGATTATTAGTAACAAAATATGGGTACTAGATGGAAATGTTCTCCCTCTTCATATCTTACCACAAGTCAGCAAGAAAGGTAAAAACAGACGGCAGCAATTTTACACCATATTATGACCCCAACACTGTTATTTTATAGACTCATTATTGTAAGCCAAATAGGCCAAAAAAGCAGGTGAAAACACAAGATTTCACACCTAAAGTAGACATTATATGTATCTGAAAGCAGAAAATGGAAGCCTCATCCTTTTCAATGTAATATATCAGCAATTCAAAGAACAAGCTTTTTACCCCCAAAGAGAAAGAAAAAGTACACCAGTTATGAATGACATATAGCCATGTGATGCAGAAAATAGCACAAGAAGCCCATATTGATCTTTTGAGCACAGTTAGACTCTACCTACATTAAGATACAATAGGTCAGTACAGTTAACAGGCGAGGGCTGGCACGGGGCAAAGTCTATAGAAAGGAGTTCAGATCTGTGGGGTTTTCTGTGGTGATATGAGAATTTAAACACAGTTTTGTGTTCTATTGTGATCATATGCAGAAGGTAGCATGTCCAGTTAACTACTATGTCTGTATGTTTACATTTATCAAAACAAAACTCAGAGGAAAAAAAAAGGAGAGTGGTATTTACAATGTGATTGCTCATGACCCCACCGTTTCCCCACAGGCTGATGGTTGCCAGCCCTCCTCTGATAGGTAGGGACTATAAAGAACCGCTATAGGAAAAGGTAGGTAGGTGTGAAAATTAATAGTGATGATTAACATATATTGGTAACTAGGGTGGGTCAGTACCAAAAGACGCTCTACTGGGCTGCCATCTAACAGCTAACTTACACAGCGAATTGCTAAGTGAAAATGGTACAACTGGAGTGAGCATTGGCTCAGGCTGGGCATGCTCTATCTCCAAAGTCTGACCCGGGCTTTCCCAGGCTAGAACTTTCTCCTCGCAAGACTGGGTAGCTGTAAAGAAGCATACATGTTAGCAAAAAAATGACAACTAAAACAAATACATATACTGCAATCAAAATAAACTAAAAAGACTTGAAGACAATGGCTGTACGTTCCTGTTTTAAAAAGTACAAACAAGTAGGATGAATATTTTCAATCTGTCTTCCCTTTCATAGACGTGTATTTAGGTACTACAAGAGATCATATCTGTATACAGCTCAGACACCCTCAGGCCTCATGCACATGGACACTTTCAGGCATCCAATGTAAATTGCTGCAGTAATTCCGCATCCAAGGTACACAGCAACAGTGTACAGCCTCCCATAGTGATCACTGGCTGTGCGCAGGTATACGCTGCCACTCACTCATGGGCAAAAATTCCTGGAAGCACAAAAGCTGCGCTCGGGGATTTACACCTGTGCATGAGTTTATGCATGTACTGCTAGTATACAGTGATACATTAGTATGGGCAGCTGTATGCTGCAGCCGGATATCACAGGTGCGGAGCAGTGCCCTCAATTTACATTGGATGCCAAAAAGCATCCAAGAGCATTATTTCTCATTTCAGCAAGATACTAAGCCATCACTCAAATATATATGGTTTCTCCCTCAGTGACTGTTTAATATATTCTTGAACATCCTATAAATATGTGCATCTCCCATAGTAGTAAATCAGAATAGCCACAGTTGGTCAGTTTTATGTTTGCATACAGGGCTATTTGAATGCAAATTTCGGGGCATTAATGGTTAAAATCCCTTACTAGGTTCTCATGTCATCGGATATTCAAGAATTGCTAGTACATGTAAACCCTGACAATGAGTTTTTCTCATTTGCTCCGCTAAACCATTGCACATTTCAGATAGAGCTCTTGGATAAGTACAAAAAATGCCCATCTTTCTATTTTCTCTGCCTGTACACAAAGAGGGGTTAGGTCCATTTCACACCGATTCATTTTTCTTCCGTTCTAGCCTTACCAAAAGTGGAAGAAAAATGCATGATTATTAAATCCTTTGAAGCTCTTCACACCAAATCAGTTATGTTTCTGCTAGCTGCATTTTTGGACCCTAGGTTGTGTTTTTGGAGTCACAAGTTTTTTTGTTTTTTTCACAGGTGCAAAATGCACTGAAAACGTGTCAAAAACGCAAGATACATTTAAACTGTGTTTGTGCAACAAAGGATTAAGAGCAGCCTTATGGAGACAAGGACAAGGGGAAAGATGGAGAGGTCGTGTTCTTTGTAATTTACCAGAAATTAAACGGGAAGAGATGACAACACATGCATTTCTGTACTTGCTGTGTAGTCAACCACCTCCATAATGCTTTACTGCAAAAGAAATGGCAGGGCGTTGGGCTGGTATTTCTGTAGAGCCTTTAACAACCTACAGCTCAGAAAAAACACTAAAGCAGCCAGCATTCACCGGACAGATCAAATCAGAGTGGCACTTTACCCATGTGGTCCAATCACAGCACTAATGTTTACAAACGTTCAGTCCGTTCACAGCGGGTAAACTCCCCATTCTCTATTATGAATAGGCTGAATATTTGCACACACAGGGATGGTTAAAGTGCTATTGGCTACCAATGATAGTGGGACTGTTTTTTAAAAGTTAAAGAAATAAATGGTAAATTAAAAAGAACTAAAATGTGTGGTCTTCTTTCCTTCACAAAGTAAAAAATTGTTGTAAATAAAGTCAACCAAAAGAATGCTCTGTCTACCAAAAGAAAGTATTATAATTATATATATATTGGTACACTATATGACTAATTGTTACATTACTTTAACACTGAAAACTGAATAACAGCCTGGTAATGGAGTATGTACAGGTGAGTACTGAAGTGGTCAAAAGGACAAAACAGGAGATGTGCACATTACTGTGATGCACATTTTTTTTGATTGTTTTTATTTTGCCTTGACAATAAATTTTAATGCTTTTGTAGGAGATTATATATATATATATATATATATATATATATATATATATATATATAAAAAAGTGTAGCATCATCTGGCCTTGTAATGACTATGGAAGGAAAAGTAAGAATTCTGGTGGAGGTTAAATTTATCAATATTAAGTATACAGTGGGGCAAAAAAGTATTTAGTCAGCCACCAATTGTGCAAGTTCTCCCACTTAAAAAGATGAGAGAGGCCTGTAATTGGCATCATAAGTAGACCTCAACTATGAGAGACAAAATGAGAAAAAAAATCCAGACAATCACATTGGCTGATTTGGAAAGAATTTATTTGCAAATTATGGTGGAAAATAAGTATTTGGTCAATAACAAAAGTTAATCTCAATACTTTGTTATATATCCTTTGTTGGCAATGACAGAGGTCAAACGTTTCCTGTAAGTCTTCACAAGGTTGGCACACACTGTTGCTGGTATGTTGGCCCATTCCTCCATGCAGATCTCCTCTAGAGCAGTGATGTTTTGGGGCTGTTGCTGGACAACACGGACTTTCAACTCCCTCCAAAGGTTTTCTATGGGGTTGAGATCTGGAGACTGTCTAGGCCACTCCAGGACCTTGAAATGCTTCTTACGAAGCCACTCCTTCGTTGCCCGGGCCGTATGTTTGGGATCATTGTCATGTTGGAAGACCCAGCCACGTTTCATCTTCAATGCCCTTGCTGATGGAAGGAGGTTTGCACTCAAAATCTCACGATATATGGCCCCATTCATTCTGTCCTGTACATGGATCAGTCGTCCTGGTCCCTTTGCGGAGAAACAGCCCCAAAGCATGATGTTGCCACCCCCATGCTTCACAGTAGGTATGGTGTTCTCCTCCAAACACGACGAGTTGTGTTTCTACCAAACAGTTCTATTTTGGTTTCATCGGACCATATGACATTCTTCCAATCCTCTTCTGTATCATCCAAATTCTCTCTAGCAAACTTCAGATGGGCCCGGACATGTACTGGCTTAAGCAGGGGGACACATCTGGCACTGCAGGATCTGAGTCCCTGGCGGCGTAGTGTGTTACTGATGGTAGCCTTTGTTACGTTGGTCCCAGCTCTCTGCAGGTCATTCACTAGGTCCCCCCGTGTGGTCCTGGGATTTTTGCTCACCGTTCTTGTGATCATTTTGACCCCACGGGGTGATATCTTGCGTGGAGCCCCAGATCGAGGGAGATTATCAGTGGTCTTGTATGTCTTCCATTTTCTAATTATTGCTCCCACAATTGATTTGTTCACACCAAGCTGCTTGCCTATTGCAGATTCAGTCTTCCCAGCCTGGTGCAGGTCTACAATTTTGTTTCTGGTGTCCTTCGACAGCTCTTTAGTCTTCACCATAGTGGAGTTTGGAGTGTGACTGTTTGAGGTTGTGGACAGGTGTCTTTTATACTGATAACAAGTTCAAACAGGTGCCATTGATACAGGTAATGAGTGCAGGACAGAGGAGCCTCTTAAAGAAGAAGGTACAGGTCTGTGAGAGCCAGAAATTTTGCTTGTTTGCAGGTGACCTAATACTTATTTTCCACCATAATTTGCAAATAAATTCTTTCCAAATCAGCCAATGTGATTGTCTGGATTTTTTTTTCTCATTTTGTCTCTCATAGTTGAGGTCTACATATGATGCCAATTACAGGCCTCTCTCATCTTTTTAAGTGGGAGAACTTGCACAATTGGTGGCTGACTAAATACTTTTTTGCCCCACTGTAAATTTTAGATGAAGTTGATATTCAAGATAAATAGTGTGCAGTAACCTCAACTTTTTTTTTGCTAAATGCGCCGACAGCTGTGCTTACACTAGAGGGTACGTTTTTGATCCCGAAAACTGTTCTTTTCCCTATGTTATTAAATAGGTCCCTAGGTCTCTGAGCTTGCAGATCATACTGAACCGCAAGGCACTAAATGCTACATCATGCACTGATGAGAACATGCATGCTGAACAGAACGGAACAGGTTATGGGGCAGAGGACTGGTTTCTCACAAGGGTCCATCGTATCAATAGGTATCTATGGACAACGCACAACAGTAAAGGAAGAAAGCGAGGGAAAGAACACAGCACTCCACTCAGAACTTACTGGCTGCAGTACACAAACCAAAATGTGACTGCAAGGACTGAGTCTGTATTTTGCTTTCACTTTGGCTCCATCCTTGGAGAAGCAAAGGGCCATCCCCAGGACAGAGAAGCGATGCTGATCCGCATGCAACAAGTTAAATGCACAGGAGACAGGAATGCAGTTATTATACTTACAAACAATAAGAGTTGTTTCCATTGTTGATCATTAACATAACATATAACAAGTTTAAAGCGACAGCATCATTTCCCCCCCTTTAAATTCCTTAAATATATGTAATAATAATCAAAAAAATAAAAGCCAAATAAATGCATTTCTGAATTGATCATCTTATTCCTATTTGGAAATGCATTCAGGCCCTACCCACTAGTACAGCAAGTACAGCAACTTAGCTGTGTAGAGCGGAGGTGACCATATTTTTATCATTATTCCTGTATTGTTTCCTATGTAACGTTTTCAATGTTAAAACCAGAATAGCAGTGCTAATCTAAATCAATGTGTTAAACAGCAAGATGACCTTAGATTATTCAGCTTTAATGTAAACCAGTTCTGTTGCAATTCACAGCAAAGTAACAAATTTGCTTTTAAGGACAACTTGATTATTGGTTAAATTGGCTGGACCAGACAATACTAATACCAATTCTGGCATGTTTTTATATATTAAACCTGCATATACTAAATGAATATATTACAAGATCTTCCAACACCATGTGCACACATCAAAGCCTTTCTTTATGTACGAAGGGCTCTGTAGTGAGCACTGTCAGAGTAAATACAAGCCTTGAGCTATGCAACCACTTCTGTGCTTCTCTGTAAATCGTTAGGATATCCTCCCACTCCTATATATTGTAAAAGAAATGTTTTCAAACACTGTTTCAACCATTCTTTCCTCTGATCACCACATCGGACTATTACAACTATGAACTTACAAATCATGGCAGGTAAAGCCAAGCCATGCAAAGTTCCCACTACTGAAATACTGATATCTTTGCTTTTGACGTGCTGCTTTTTTGCTTAGTATGCTTTCTATACAGAATGTGATTCTATCTCATGGCTCATCTTTCTAAACTACAATGCATTTTTCCTGATCCTGACCAGTCCAAATGAATAATGAGAAGCTGTTGGTGTAATCTGATCGTTTTGTTACGAGCTCAGATGACCGTAGACAGAATGCAAACATGCAGCCGCCAGGGGGCAGAACGATGCACAGGCTGTGCAAACACAATATGGACAACACAAAACTGCTAAAAATACAGACTGCTAACATTGAACACTGCATTTTGTTTTGTTTTTTTTTTTTGGGGGGGGGGGTGTTTAAATACAGAATGCTCATTGAGGAGCTTTATAAATGATTATTAAACGTGTTTACTGCAATAAATTAGTAAAATATTTAGGCCACTGCCAATGTAAAGTAGGGCACATGCTATAAGAATTTCATGGCATCTGAATGGCTGAAAAGGTCAGACCTATTACAGCAGCCGCAGAGATGAAGTTTATCTCTTTGACAGCACAGCTGATGTCTTCTTGTAAGGATATTAGTCGGTCTGAGGATCAGTTTTCCCAACTCCACATTGGGTTTGTTGTTTTTACCCTAAAGGCTGCACAACTGTCATTATAAATTTAGGGCTTTCACATTTTAATATGTAGGCATATAATGGCGTTTCTAAGAATGTAACATGTTAACAAATGCTAACTGTTCTACAAACGCGACGAGACAAAATCAATGAGTGATACTTAACGCGCCAATTCATGGTGAGGAATCTTTCTGAAGGCAGCACTTCACGGCTGTCCAATGTTATTTTCCCTTTTAGTGTTATGAATAAATAAGCACAGTCTTGTAGTTTAAAAGATTGATGTCTATTCTCCCTATACTCTGCTCGATCTTGGTAAAGTACATGTTGTCTCAGCATTTCATTGCATCATTTATGAGATGCAACACATCCTATTACTATGATCTGGGGCACAGCCTCCTAGACAGAGTTCTAAATACCATTTACCATACAGATCATTCCTTCCTCTGTTACTGTTACACAGATAATATGCAAGAGACCAATGACTACAGTTAGGGAGAAGGATCTCCAAGTCCTCGGATGAGCTGGTATTTTTAGACTAACTGGAAGATAGTAGAAATTACTTGCAGTGGACAAATTAACTGCATTCTTGTGCCCAAAAAAAAAAAAAAAAAAAAAAAGGGTTCACTTCACCCAGTGCCATTATGCTGATCTCTGTCTGATTCTAGCCATACAGGTCTAATATTTGCCTGTTCTCAAAGCAAAGTTGCATTTACACTTGCTCTGATTTTAACACACATTTAGGGCCCATGTACACGGGACATTTGGAAAACACTTCTGAGCGATGGAAACTGACTGCTGGAAAACGTAGGTTAAAAAACATCAGTTTAGCCACATTTGCATACCGCGTTTATAAGATTTTTTTTTTTTTTTTTTGTAAGATAACCTTAGTAGACTTTCCAAAATGCCCAGAATGCACTGAAATACAGTAAAAAATTACCAATTTCAGACATTTTGAGAGAAATAGAGCAGAAGCAGAGAGCAGTATGTGTTGAGATGACCTGTCTTTTCTGGTTGTATTCACTATGGATCCCATCATGAGCATAATGCGGCGGCACGTTCTACCATTTTTTCCTTCACGCAAAACCTGGAACTGACTGTGCTGGTGTATTAGGACCATTTGAATACACTTTGCATGCATTTCTGATGATTGAAAAAAGGCTCTGGACAGCATCTGGATATGGAACAGTTAAAAACGCTTTATACGCGTTGACAAGAAACGCTGATAAAATCTACTTCTGAATGCAAGTTTGGTGCATTCAAAAAACTGACTGTAAACAACAGTGTACATGGACACATAGGAAAACATTAGGGAGAGTTCAGGGGCTGCTGGAAAAAATGCAGAAAAGCTCCTGAACGCGAGTTTATCAGCTGCAGTGTACATGAGCCCTAAAGCACCTACCACTTCTTTTTTTGTGTGTGTTTTTATGCTTCTGTGATGCTCTTTTGAAGCTTTAATGAAGCCTGGCAAATGTCATGTGTGTTGATTTTTTATTTGTTTTAATAGGGCTCAGTAGTACCCCCAAACTCAGTAATATCTCCCAATCTTGTTATTACTCCAGTTCAGCAGATCCCCAGATCATTAGTACTCCCACTCAGCAGGTCCAAAGATCATTAGCACTCCCACTCAGCAGGTCCCAAGATCATTAGCACTCCCACTCAGCAGGTCCCAAGATCATTAGCACTCCCACTCAGCAGGTCCCAAGATCATTAGCACTCCCACTCAGCAGGTCCCAAGATCATTAGTACTCCCACTCAGCAGGTCCCAAGATCATTAGCACTCCCACTCAGCAGGTCCCAAGATCATTCGCACTCCCACTCAGCAGGTCCCAAGATCATTCGCACTCCCACTGAGCAGGTCCCAAGATCATTAGCACTCCCACTCAGCAGGTCCCAAGATCATTAGCACTCCCACTCAGCAGGTCCCAAGATCATTCGCACTCCCACCCAGCAAGTCCCAAGACCATTAGCAACCCCACTCAGCAAGTCCCAAGATCATTACTACCCTTTCTCAGCACATCTCTGGCTCAGTAGTATCCCCAGCTCTTCTGAGGCCCCACTTAGTAGCTCTGATGATCCCCTGCTCAGTAGTAATCTCCAGCTCTGCTAATCCCCTACTCATTAGTATCCCCCAGCTTTGCTAATCCCCCACTCAGTAGTAACCCCCAGCTCTGCATTTTCCCCCACTAACTAGTAACCTCAAGCTCTGCTGATCTTCTGGTGTGCGGATCCTCCTCTCTATCAGACATGGCAGCTGAACAGGATGGTGAAGAAGTGAAAAGACGTTAAGCATGTACTGCTGGGGAGGACTATATGAAGTAATTGTTCTAGTGACTTTTACAAGTTTACATGTGTGCTCTATATTGACATTGTATTATTAAATATGGTGATCTGTAGTTTAGCTACTAAAGGCAGCTCTCAGTGCCTCAGTATAATCAAATGCCTCCTTAAAGTATAACCAAAGACAACATTTTTTTTTTAGTTTTGGATAGAGTGAAGAGGGATTAGAACACCTGTTAGTTTTTATTGCTGTCTGTGCCCATTAAGGAGATTCATCCTCTCTATTTGTCCTGTTTACCATTATCATTGAAAGTGAAAGTAAAAGTAAAACCCAAATTTTGGGCTGTCCCCAGAAAAGTAATAGAGGGGAAATCTTCCAATGGGGACACTACTTCTGGTAACCTGGGGGTCCCAAGGAATTCCTTTAATTTGTAGGGATCTCCTCTCACTTCCTGTTTGGCTATGGGACAGGAAGTGAAGATAAATGTCACCAATGAGAGACAGATGGTGGGGGGAAAAAAAATCTGACAGGGGTTATAACCCTCCTATGACCGATCCAAAATGAAAAAAAAGTTTTGCCTATAGTTCTACTTTAACAACTATT